>NC_140485.1:74228111-74658111 GCF_964271855.1 Acomys minous | reverse complement strand
AAACCCTGTCTTGAAAAACAAGAAGAAGAAGAAGAAGAAGAAGAAGAAGAAGAAGAAGAAGAAGAAGAAGAAGAAGAAGAAGAAGAAGAAGAAGAAGCATTTATTCTGAGTCTCTCTACATGGAAAAGCATGGATGAGTTCAAGAGGGACCAAGCACTGGGCTATCATGAAGCCACAAGCCTTCCTCCAGCAGTAGCTCCCTAGCCCTCACTTCAGGATCAGGCTGCCAATGTGCGGGATACAAGTGCATTGAGTGACTTGCACAAGATCAGAGAACTAGGATTTGAACCCAGGCCTGTGAAGCACCAAGCCTCTTGCCTCTTCTGCCTAGATGATTAGAATGTTCTTTACCAGTGTGAGAAGGTGAATGGGAAATGGGTTTGTTCGTCTGTTCATTGCATGGTCGTGGGCCAGCCGGATCCCAGAGATCTACCATGTGTGAATCATCCATGGCAGTTTTGATGCCATAGATCGTCTGGCAGAATTTCCATGAGCTTTGGGATCTGTGGTCCTTCCTCTAGAGCTGGGCCACCTCTGATCACCAGAATATAGAATTGTCACTGCACGTCACACAAGCTCCACTTTACAGCATAGAGCACTGGGGGTCGGGCGAGGGGGTAGGGGAATAAGCTGTCACTAAGAAACCCTACTTCCCTACTACCCCAAAACCATGAGACTTGAGGTCACGTGTGGGCCCTCACATGACAATCCAGCAAGATAAGCCTTCAGCCAACCCAGCACAGACCACAGACACAGGAACAATAATCATCTCAAAGAGGGTCCCTTTCCCAGCTCTGCAGTCCTACCAACTGAGGTCCCCCAAACATTACAAAGCAGAAAGGAGCTGTTTGCTTCACTAATTCCCTGCCCTCAGAGCCTGTGAGCAGACTGAAAGGGATGCTGTGTGACAACAGCAAGCTGTGGGAGGTTTGTTGTGCAGCAGTACCCACGTCACCAGGACACCTTCTTACGACACAGTGCCTTATTTCCCAATGCTCTGGACTTGACCATGGAAATTGATTCCAAAGTCAGAAGCTCACATGGACCACTGGAAAGTTCTCATCTGGCCCAGGATTTGTGGCTGAGTAAAAAGCCAGGCTTGGTAAAGACATCAACCATTGGCAGCCATTCATTCGTTCCTCAGTAGTTATTGTGCCTGTCCTAGTGCTTAGGGGCAGGGTGACAGTGACGACCAAAGCAGAGACAAGCCTTGCTCCCAGCACTTGCTCCTGCTGGGCAGACAGGCATTGGACCAAATATTTAAAGTTAAAAGTGGAAACAGGCACCTCAGGGGCAGCCAATTACATCCAGTACATGAGCAGGGTAGACCTAAGACCCTCTGAGTCAGTGTGCATCTGACACAGATGATGGCAGGGGTGAAGAACTGCCAACAAAGAGAAGAGCCAGGGAGAGAGGCTGAGTCAAGAGACCTGAGGCATTTTTTCTAGGGTGGCCAGTGCAACTAGAGAAAAGCCCCAGGACAGGGGGAGGGGGACATACTGGGACAAAGCACATGACCTCCTCCAGTACTAAGTCCCAGTCTGTGACCTGTGGACTTTTCTTCCCTCTTCCTGGAGCTGTGACCCATGGGTCCCCTCCCCTTCCTGGATCTCCTGTGGCTTCCCATCTGATGTTCCGCCCTTCTCCATTCCTGGACCACCACCCCGTACCCTGTCATTACCGTAATGGGACCCTTCCCTTCTCACAAAACAGTAATGTTTCCAAGCTCTCTATGCACAATTGGGATGACCCCCAAAATGTTACGTGAAAACCTGAGGTACCAATATAAGTTTGCATTTGATCTTTTTAAAGAATTAATGCCAACTGTTCTACTTAATTTTAAGCCACGTCCTTTTGTGAAGTCCCAACCTTTAACACAAAGGACACTCGCTATTTTCTGAGGTTTGCTACCCCCCCCACCAACATTTTATGAAATTATTAATAGTTTCACACAGGCAGTTTGAACTCCAACCTGCTCTCCAGAGAACTCCACACTCCATCTCTTCTGGAGTCTTAGATCTGGTCCTCGCTGTATCATTTTTGTCCTGGAGTTCTGACCCCATCTCATCTCTTCAAAATTCCACACAAAACTGGGTAACGTATGGCCCATCTGGGCCTCAGCTACCTTAGGTCAGATACTGAGCACTCTGCCCATGTTCTTCTGGACCTGGGGGTCCTGGAGGTCCAGGGAGTCTCCTGATTGTCCTATAGCTGGCCCACACAGAAGGAAAGGGTGACAGAGGATATTAGAACAGACTGTGCAGTCAAGCCAGGCCACATCTGACCACACCTTATTTAAGTGTGTGCTTTGTGTGTGTGTGTGTGTGTGTGTGTGTGTGTGTGTGTGTGTGTTTGCATGTGACTCAGAAAGAGCCAAAAGAAAACAGGCATAAAGAGCCCCTCTGCCACGCTCAGTACCAGCTGACACTGACTGACATCTCCCCTGTGTCCAAGAGAAGTGACCGGACACAGAAACCTCTCCCAACCCTGGACAAAGCTCATAGTTCAAAACAGCAGCTGAGGACTGAGCAAAGTCTACTGAGCACCTAGCAAGCACCAGGCGCCTCCCAGAACCTCCTGACTTAATCAGATCCCAAGGAAATCACAGCTAAGGAATCCAAAGCACAGGAAGGCAGGGAGCATGCCTGTGAGAAACCCCATGAGAAGCAGGTGCCACTCTGCCTTTACTCGCATTTAATTACCAGAGATTGGCACATAGGAGCCAGATACCCAGCAACTCTCTGTTGAATATATGAAAGAATGAATGAATGATTGAATGAATGAATGATGAAAATAAAATTGTGTCCTAGATCTGATTACTCCAAAGACTAAAGCGTCCCTTGTTTTACGTATATGTAAAAGGTGAACCAAAGAAGAGTGGAGAATTGGCCCAACTGCTGAGAACACTGGCTGTTCTTTCAGAGGACACAGGCTCGATTCCCAGTACCCATACGGAACCTCACAACTGTCTATAACTGCAGAACCCTCTTCTGGCCTCCATGGGCACCTGTACTCACATGCACCACACACACTTGCAAGCATGCATACACACACACACACACACACACACACACACACACACACACACAGTAATTTGTAAAGGTGAACCCACTCAACACACAGCAGCAAGGAAGCATATAGACTGCAGTGTCAGACCTGATTGAGCACAAAGAAGAAGAAAAAAAAAACAGACAGAAAATATTTGATGGAGGTTTTAAAGCCAAGTAGAGGTTTTCCAAGCTGATCAATTCATCTTTCCAAATGTTTAACAAGCACGTACTGAATGCGCGACGTCAGGCTAGGAACTCGGGGTCCATCAGTTAAAGAGGTCTAGCCTCCTAGAGCATGCATTCCAGATGCCCCGGGGGAAACGGTATGACAAGCAGAGGAGGAGAATAAGGAGGTGTGCTTCGGAGGGAAAGAGCGTGGAGCTCGTTCGCATGAGATAAGGGTGGACAAGTGAGCGAGATCTAGGAGGTTCTCAGTGGTGGCCACATTTGGAGTCGTATCTCGAGACGTGATCATTCGCTGATACCTTCGACTATACCATGTTATGTTTTCATACGTCTATCTTAATCCGGTCTTAAACCACAGCTATACCCCTGGGAGACCTGGAGCTACAGAAGTAGGTACTGTGTGCCAATTAGAGAAAAGAAATGATTTCTGCTCCTTATTCATTTTTTTTCCATATCTGATACTGATTTGAGTATTGAAAAAAAATATTCACTTCCATGTTCAAAGCCAGAATTTTTATGTCAGGTATTCAGGCTCCTGCATGGGTGCGTAAGTTGCTTATAAAATAAGTGACATGTTTTAATTTCTCTAAATCAATCAATCACTCAATCATCCTTGATGCCTTTGGCAGGGAAAAAAAAAAGACAGAAAACAGGCTTTTATTTTATTAGGAGCACTTGTCAACATTTTAAGTGGGAAGTAGCTGGGCCTAGGTTTCTGCAGATACCTGGGGAATGTGAAAGTAGCCAGCTCTGGGCTGACTTTGGACATGGCTCTGCAGGCGAGGAGAGACTGTGGGTCTTAGGTTCAAGTGAGACCCACTGGGGTGTGGGGCTCCAGGGAAATTGAAGATAGGCAGCTCATCTTAAGGAAGCTAATGGTGAGGCCATGACATCTGGGCTCTACTGGGCCTAGGTTCAGCTGGCCTGGCCAGAGGCAAAGCAGAGTCTAAGGACAGTGGCAGTTAAGGAATAGGACCCTGGGATCTCTGCAAGCTGGGAGTAAGGAGCCCGGTGATGAGGATGCAGGAAGGGGCTCTGGGGACCAAGATCTGTGAAAAGGACCTGGCAACAGGCAGAGGCCAAGGGGTAAGATACATAACGTAAAACCCGGCCCGAAGCAAGTGCTCACGGAAATCTAGGAAACAGGAGCAGTTTTAAACAACATGCTGACATCTTTATTTTCTTGAACTCCTCGATGAATTGGGTACATCAGATTGTTGTCAGGCGTTCAGAGGTTACACACACACACACACACACACACACACACACACACACACACACACACACACGCACACACACACACACCCGTGAAGGCTTTTCATTCATCCATCTCACAGCCTGGAGTTCAGGGAGCTTATGCCACTCAGCCAAGGATCACAGAACTAGGAAGTGAGTCAGGGCCCCAACTCAACTCCATGTGAACCCAGTACCTCAGTCCTCTGTCTCTTGAGACCTCAGCTCTTGAGGGAAGGGAGTATAAAGACTGGCCTCTGTGTGGTTTTCATGGGCCTGAGGAACTTTGGTATCCATGAGGACCTTTCTCCACTAAAAAAAAAAAAAAGGTTAAACTTCTACCCAGTGCCTGTTGACACAACAGCTTCTTGTTTCTCCCAGATTCTTGCTTCTGGTTTCAAAGGCATTAAGGCATCTTCATAGGCCTCTTCCAGTATCCAGGGCTCCATTCCCCATGGTCTGTGCCTGCTGGGTATGTCAGCCACAGTGTGCCTCTGCGTCTAAGGCAATTAGCTCCTTCACAACTAACCAAAGCCATGCTTAGCCCTGTGAGTGGGAAGGACACCACAGCACCTGTCAGCACTCCACCAGGTCACCTCTGAGGCCACGGCACTTCTTCTGAGACCCCTTGATCTTTTCAACTGGCCAGCCTCATGGATGGACAGGAGAAGGAAAACCTAGATGCCTTGAGACTCAACCCAGAAGCCCATCGAGGAGCAGGAAAAAAAAATGCCTTCTGCCCAGGACCTGTTTGCTGGGCCCTGGTGGTACAGAGGCTGCTGCAGCTCTTTGTCCCCCCCCCCCCCTGCAGCTGTTGGCCCAAGAGCCTCCCTTGCTTCCTGGGAAAGACAGGCCTCACAGGTGACCTTTGGAACCTCTCTTTCCTCCCCACCCCTCCCCACCTCACCCCCATCACTCCAAAGCTTAGGGCAAGGACAATGGGCTCTGGGGGGAGGGAGAAGGCCCAGTCTCCCAAACTGTTGAACCCTGGCCTGAGAGTTCCCTTTCCTGGGGCTTCCTGAAGCACTCCATACTATTCCTGATGTCAGCCTATGAAAGAAAACACGGACCTTGTCGATCCTCAGCATGTGTCCAGCTCTGGACAAAAGTATTGCACTCACTCAGTGCCTATAACCGCTCCATAAACAGGTCTCTTTTATGGCTCACAAAGCAGCCACATGTGATCAAGGAAGACTTGCTCCAAGTCATGCAGAAGCAAGTGACTGTGTCAGGATTTGAACGCAGCCTTACATGGAGACCCATGCTTCAAGCACCTGGCCACTTTACCTCTAGGGACCCAGCGTTTTGCAGAAGAAATCTTTCAGCATTTGCCTGATGGCTGACCTCCCAAGGTGTCTTGATCAGACCATTAGCAAGCACCAGAAGCCTGCGCTCACACAAGTGCACACTTGGGTCCCCACATAAGGCCAGGCCTCAGCTAAGAGGTGCCCTCACTTTTTCCACCCTCCTTAGTCCTCCCTGGCCTGGGAATACCTTCCTGAGGAGAGAAGTGTTCTAGCTGTAGGCTATGGAGTTTTGAATCAAACTGACCTAGGTCTCATTCCCATCACTGCCTCTAGGTATGACATATGAACATGTGACCTTTGGACAAGTCATCTGTTCATTCTAAGCACTGATTTTTTTTTTAACCATGCAGCTGGGGCCACCAGGCCTGCTCTATAGGCAGTTGGCTGAGATGAGGTGTGTCAGGATTGGGGTCCGGGGTATAGATTCTCCTCTGGTCTTACCTGCTCAGCCTCCAAATGGCTCTGCTACCACTCAGATACCATTAAGAGACCCTGGGCTATAAGCTCAGAGGGCAAAGATCTTCTCTGATCCCCAATCTCTACACAGCACTAGCCTCCAAGTAACTGTGGGAAGAAGGAAGAGAGGAGGAAAAAGGAGAGAAAATATCACGTGGGTCAGAAGGCATTTGGGCATTGGGGCCTAGGTCAGTGTACAGAGAGTGACAATAGGAAGTGACTTATGTCTTGGTTATTTTGACCATTAGTGTCAAAGTACCTGTGCAAAGAAGAATCCATCAGACTGTCTACCTGAGCCAGCTGTGTAGAGCTGCCCATCACTTTTCAGGATGCCCATGGAGTGTGCTGCACGGCACAGCTCCCGTCTTACTATCACCTCTCTTTGTTCAACCTGAGACAAGGTTTCTCTGTGTAACAGCCCTGGCTGTCCTGGAACTCACTCTGTAGACCAGGCTGGCCTCAAACCCACAGAGATCTGCCTGCCTCTCTGCCATCCCAGTGCTGGGATTAGAGGTGTGCGCCACCATGCCTGGCTTATCACCTCTTTCTCAAGGCACTTCGATAAGAAATACAACACACGTCTCTAAAGCAGGAAAGAGTCTCTGGAAACAGATTTGGCCAGATATTAAGGAGAGCTCCTCAAAGACTGCCCCTTCCTAAGTCCTGGCTCTGGGAACCAGAGCAGGTGGGCAAGGAATAGGATAGATGAATCTGGAACACCAGTTGTTTATTCCAGGTGAACCAGTGCTATCTCTCTGTTTCACCCTCACACCCCCATCCCTACTGAGACTTCCTCCCTCTCCTCCATCCCGCTCCTGCTCCCCTCTAACACCCCCACTCCCCCACCCCCCACCCACCCCAATGTCTCCATCCTTCCCTGAGAGGCTGGTTATAAGCTTCCAAACCAGACCAACAGGTTCCTGAGGCCTGGCCCAACCTTTCCCCTTAGGCAAGTAGGGATGTGGATATGAAGGCCAACTGCTGGTAGCTCCCCGACAAAAGGGAAATCTCCGCAGTCGCTGCCCTGCCCAACCAAGTGAGACACCCCCAAAAGAGGAACTACCTGCAAGACCCCACTGCAGTCCATGTTCATGCCAAGCCAGGCCGTCCCCACTTCTGTGAGCTGACGAGCCTGAAACCTTACACCAAACCTGACACGTTGACTCACCATGTGCAATTAATAACACATCACGTCCAACCAATCATCTGGCTGAAGGGAGTGAGGTTTCATAGAAAAAGAGATGTACGAGTGGATGTAAAACATGAGCAACTAGTTTTTTCTTGATGGATTCATTATCAAAAGTTTTGACCAGACTCAACAATGGAAACTCCTAGGGAGCTCCACGTATGGGTCCTTTTTTTTTTTTAACCCTTTAGGCAGTAATAATAGGAGGGAGGGATCAGAAGAAAGGAGGGGGAATCTGACAGAGGAAGGCTGGTTAGAACTGGGTGTGGTGTGTGTGTGTGTGTGTGTGTGTGTGTGTGTGTGTGTGTGTGTGTGTGTGTGTGTGTGTCGGAAACAATGTGATCCAGATAGCCTAGGTCCAACCTTACCTCTGCTTCTTGATTGTGAGACCCTGGGAAAGTCATTTAACCTCTAAAGTCTTAGTTTCCTTGCCTATAAAATGGGTGTTGGAACATAGGTAATGTCTCCTAGCATTGTTATGACGCCTGAACAGACATCCAACCATGACACACTCAGCAGAGGGCCCAAGGGTGTTGCTGTCAGTAGTATCAGACTAACATTAATGGAACTAACATTACCATTCTTTTTCTTCCTCCTCCTCCTTAGGACTGTGCCTTGCCTTGCCGGTACTCACCCTGAGTCGAGGAACAGCATAATTGCATGTGTATGTACATGTGTGTACAGTGATTGGGGAAGGACCTGTGAGCGAACAAAGGGAGCTATCTGGAGAAATCACGGGTCTACATTATCATTTCCATCACAGTTGTGTGTTAGAAGTTCACAAGGAAATCTCAAGGTGTCGCTCATGCTGAGTCTCCGTTCTGGAGCTCCTTGACCCTCCTCACCCTGTGAGGGGCACCTCCTTGGCTTCTACCACCTCTTTCTACCCCCAAAGTCAGCAGTGTTGTGCTTCCAAACATGGCTTTGTCCAATCACACCTGGCCTGACCACAGTGGGGAAAGCTTTTCAGTTGAAAGAGGTGAGGACACATACCCCACCTCAGGGTCATTAGCTTGGATGGTAGCTGCAAAGTCCTTTTTAGCCACAATAAGAAAACGTAGTTCTAGGCTCTAGAGATTGAGACATGGACATCTCTCAAAGGCCATTATTCTTCCCCAGCTCCTAGGGATGATGGGGAAAGGCTCGGCTGGTTTTATGGTGGGTGCTGTTGCACTGAACCAAAAAAGTGTTTTGCAGGAGCTATGGATGCTGGGAAAGCCAGGTCAACAGTCTTCATAACCCAGAGAACCTTATTTGGAGAGCCACAGATCTACAAGGACAGTGAGATATGTATAGCCCAGACTCGGCTCCCGGCTCTCTGTGTATCTGTAGGGATGATGCTCCCATCTGAGCCTCAGTTTTTCCTCATCTATGAAGGGATCAGAGAGCCACAGGTACCAACATGTAAGGTTCCTCTGGCAGCACTGGGCATGCTGAGGAACGTCTCAGCCTGCCTGCTCCACAGCCTGGAGGTCAGGTTCACATTGACAACAATAGGCGGGGTGTCTGGCAAGGAAGACTTTCCTGGTATTGGGGACTCTGGGGTTCGAGAGAGAGAGAGAGAGAGAGAGAGAGAGAGAGAGAGAGAGAGAGAGAGAGTAAGATTTTTTTTCCTGGTATTAGGGTCTCTGGGGGGGGCGGGGAGGAGAGAGAGAGAGAGAGAGAGAGAAGGAGTATGCCTATATGAGCAACAGAAGGAAAGCCAGTGTTAAGAGTGCTTCCAGGATGGAAACGGTAGCCCTGGGCTCAGAGTCTCCTCCAAGTTACCCTGAAGGCCATGACCAGCACCTACAGACACCACAGTTCTAGGAAGTCTGTACATCACAAGCCACCATGAAACTTCAAAGAAATAGAAGTAAAACATGTCTTTGAAGTCTCCTGCATGGCACATCTGCTGTTGCACTATCAGAAAAGGCCCATAACACCTAGTAGTCATTAAACAGTGGAGGTCCGAGGCTGTGCAGACAAGATGTTCTAAGGCACAGCAGAGGAAAAGCATGAGATGAATTTCATTAACACCAGATGTAAGTTTCACCCATCTTAAGAGTGTGCGTGCGTGCGTGCGTGCGTGCGCGCGCGCGCGCGTGTGTGTGTGTGTGTGTGTGTGTGTGTGTGTACACATGTGCACGCGCGCGTGCATCCATCCAACCACAAATTTCAAAACACAGATGTTTTCAAGGCAAAAAAGGAGAGCTTTGATGGCTGTTTAAAACTCCGGAGTGACCTTAGGCCTTATCAAATTATACAGTCTAAACTCCCAGCAGAAGCCAAATCCCAGGGCCCTACGTAGGCATCTCGCTTTTG
The DNA here is from genome assembly GCF_964271855.1 of Acomys minous. Lineage (NCBI taxonomy): Eukaryota > Metazoa > Chordata > Mammalia > Rodentia > Muridae > Acomys > Acomys minous. Next base: position 74,648,389 of record NC_140485.1, on the reverse strand, counting down.
ACTTCAATTCTTTAAAAAGGAAAGTGAAAGAACGTGGAGGAGGCGTGGCCATGAGACACACTGTGTTTGAAGTCTGTATGTGTTATATGTGGTGGTACAAGGCATGTGAATTGGGATGCACTCCTTAATTTTATAACACACGCTTATAAAGGCTTTAGTGCATTTTAAGTTTAAAATGCCATTATTTTTCTGACGTAAAAGGCAAAGGCAAACCAAACATTGTATAAGAATGGATCCCCAGAAAAAATGGGCAGCGTTGGCCTCATTGTTTCGATGCCCCAGGTTTGCCATATCGGCACTGGCCAGCTACAGCCTCAAGGGTGCAGAAGCCCTGCTGGACAGACAGAGGTCGTTCTGGCCCCAGAGATGGTGGGTGGCATCTAAAGCCAGAGTGTGGGATGTCCTCTAGCGCCCTGCACAGGGGTGCACACACCCTCACCTCACAGGTTCGTCACAGTCCTCTGGCAGCAGACTGATAGAGGCTATCACTGATCCAGCCTCTATGCTGACTCTCTGCCCAGGCTAACTAACTGATCTGCCTCGGACCTAGCATTTCTCACTCTGTGACCCTAGCTTTGGCACTTTTGTTACAAAATCAGGACGAAAGTGATAAAGTATGCGGAATTCCTACCATGGTACCAGATCCGTGTTGGTGAGTGACAGCGCAAGCCTTTAATCCCAGCACTCCACTCGGGAGACAGAGGCAAGTGGATCACTATGAGTTCGGGGCCAGCCTGATCTACAAAGTGAGTCCAGGACAACCAAGGCTACACAGAGAAACCCTGTCTCAAAAAAACAAAACAAAAAAGAAAAGAAAAGAAAAAGAAAGACAGACAGACTGGTACAGACTCTCCCAAGTTCCCAGCTCTGGCCAGGAAGACACATGTCATCAGAGGCATTCTGGCTGCGTGCAGAGAACAGAGTCCACCTACCTTATCAGGCCAGCCTCACTCTGCCCTTCACAAAGCTGGCCTCTGGCCTCTATCCACTTGGACCTGACTAGTTCCAGGCCACGTCTCCCATGGTTTACCTAGTGGCTTCAGGCTCGGAGGAGCCTCATTACCTGCCTGGGAAGCAAGCAGGATATTCCCACATTGCAGATGAGGATACTAGAACTCAGGAAAGCTATATAACTTCTCCTGGTGTATCTACTTTTATTCACTCATTTAATATTTAAATGATATGCTAATGAGAACCAGGTATTGGCTGAACTGTGAGGCAGCAGGAAGTAAGGCCCAGTACTCCAAGTCTACTTGTGCCTCTGATGCCTCACAATACCATGTGGTTTAAAAGGCAGTGCCAGATTTAATGTGTGCTGCTGCCATCTTGAATGTCTCAATTTAATATGAAAGAGGTTGTTGTTTTTTTCTTGAGAATTTAATATAACTTTTTTTTTTTTAAATAACTGTGTCTCTCTTTCTAGATCAGTTTGGCCTCAAACTTACTATTTTAGCCCAAGGTGGCATTGAACTCTCCACATTACTCCTTAGCCTCTTGGGTATCAGGATTACAAATTTGCATTACCACGCCCAGATCTCATTAATTTTGTAGTAAGAAGCTATTCATTTGCATTTTGCACTGTTCTCTACAGTTTATACAAGTAGGGGCATTTGCAGTTAAGAGGATCATGGGAGAAAATAAACACACCCCCATGGATGAATACGGGGGCGGGGGAATGAACCTGACCCTGCCCCCTAGAACTTTAGGTACCAGTTTGCTAAGGGAGTCGCTGAAGCATAAAGACTGGCTTGGAAAAAAAAAAGTTTGAAACAAAATTTTAAAAGATAGAATTAAAATTAACAAAAAAGAGGCCAGGTGTTTGAAAGGAAGTGTGGGGGCGTGCAGGGGGAGTTTGAAGGGGGAAAACAGGGGGAGGCAATTTAAAAAAGTGCACACCTATATGACAGGTTTTATTTAAATTGAGTTCCAGGTGGGGGATATAGGGATGTGGGAGAGGGGCCTGCCTAGCATGAAGAAGGAAGCTCTGGGTTGATCCCCAGCACCATAGGACACCAGGCAGAGTCACACTAGGGAGGGAAGCAGCAGCAGGAGAGGCCAAAGCTCAAGGTCCACAGCTGGCTGCCAGGGCCTGCTCCTGGCCAGCATGGACTACCGGAGACTGTCTTGAAAACAACATAACCCTCGGCTTTCCTTAGCTGTAAGGTGAATTCTGACTTCACTCAAATTTGTGTGTGGGAGTGTGCACGTGTGTGAGTGTGTGTGTGTGTGTGTGTGTGTGTGTGTGTGTGTGTGTGTGTGTGTGTATGCAAGGTTTAACATGTGTGTGGCAGGCAGAGACTGACTAACACTGAAATGTTCTCATTCTCCCTCTCCCTCTCTCTTCCTCTCCCTCTCTCTCTCTCTCCCCCTCCCTCTCTCTCTCTCTCTCTCTCCCTCTCTCTCTCTCTCCCTCTCCCTCTCCCTCTCCCTTCCTCTCCCTCTCTCTTCCTCTCCCTCTCTCTCTCTCTCCCCCTCCCTCTCTCTCTCTCTCTCTCTCTCTCTCTCTCCCTCTCTCTCTCCCTCTCCCTCTCCCTTCCTCTCCCTCTCCCTCTCTCTTCCTCTCCCTCTCTCTCTCTCTCCCCTCCCTCTCTCTCTCTCTCTCTCCCTCTCTCTCTCTCTCCCTCTCCCTCTCCCTTCCTCTCCCTCTCCCTCTCTCTTCCTCTCCCTCTCTCTCTCTCTCCCCCTCCCTCTCTCTCTCTCTCTCCCTCTCCCTCTCTCTTCCTCTCCCTCTCTCTCTCTCCCTCCCTCTCCCTCTCCCTCTCTTTCTCTCTCCCCCCCCTCTCTCTCTCTCCCTCTCTCTCTCTCTCTCACACACACACACACCACAGAGAGGTTCTCACTGGACCTGGCCATTTCAGCTAGACTTATTGGTCAACAAGCTCACAGCACTCACACCTGCCTCCACTCTCGAGCACTAGGGTTACAGGCACCTGCTGCCAGTCCTGCAGAAAGCACTCTACCCCCTGAACTGACTCCCCAGCCCCAAGCAAACCTTTATTGATTCATTCATTCATCCCATTCATTCATTGTTCCTGACTCACTCAGGCCTCTAGACCAGCATCACAGGGGCTGGCACAACGATATTTTGGGGACACATGTTCTAGCCACTGGATGGAGGTTAAAACAACAGATTGCACAGACAATTATTTATCTATTCCTAGGATTTTGGGGTGGAAAGGCACAGAGAGTGCTAAGGGGGCACATGCTGAGGCCAGACTGGCCCAGGGAACAGAGTTCTCAGCCACTCTGGGGCTAGGAGCAGAGAAGGCCACAGCTGTCAGAGTCTGGGGGCCAGAGCAGGTCATAGGCAGACATAGGCACAGTTCACCAGGCATCATGCCAGCAGCCCAGTTGTGCCTGGTCTCAGGGGCAGTGGGGGGGGGGGGGGAGCTGTCCCAAGGCAGGAGAAGGCAAATGAGAAATGAAAACTGTGTGCCCCATCCTTCCACGAACTCTGTCAGGTCACCATCAAGGCCCTTGAAGTAGAGTGAATTAAAACTCAGGTTAAACCACCTCCTAAGGTTACGTGTGAAGTTGGATCCAGTCTCCTGACTCCCAGAATAAATTCTACTGCCTCCCATCACCCTGCTGACTTAAAATTGACCCAAAATCTTACCCACAAAAAAAAAAGAAAAAAGAAAAAGAAAAAGAAAAGAAAAGTTATTTCCTGTCCCCAAACCAGAAATCTTACGTCTCTCCTGACTACAGTGGAGTTGCCTTTCTTAACTTAAAAGTTGATCTTTTTGTTCCTCTTCCCATTGGCTGTTAGGGGGCTCATGGTTATAAAAGTAACTTTTATTTGCCTGTTTCAATAGTTGTCTTGGAGGCTTGCTGCCTCCTTCAGCCAACCTAGGCCTAGTTCTGGAAGCTTCTATAGAGCCTCCATACAATCTAACCTAGGCCTAGAATGTTTTCAGCCTCTGAGATTTACTGCTTATAAGCTCACCCTTACTTGTTCTTTCTGAGCTCTGGGCTGGCTGGTTCAACACAGCTGTTCTGGCTCAAACTCTTCTCCCAGCTGACTTATTTAATCTGGCTTCTCTTTCTCAGCCTGGATTTGCTCTGCTTGGCCCCAACAATCTGCTCTAATCTTCTGGCTTCTTCTCATTTTCTGGCTTGTCCTGTCTTCATCTGAGTTCTCTCTCTGCCACCCATCTCTCTATTACTGTTCTGGTAAAACTGCTCCTTCTCTCTGTAAGTCTACCTTTTAAGTAGCTTCCCTTTCCTCTCTCTCTTCTCGTAAGAGTCAGGCATAACCCAACACACAGCTGAATCCTGGCTCACCTCAATACAGACTTTATATCATCACGTTACTTTCAGATCAGCCTTACTTACAGACCTTGCTTTTGCTTTTATTCCCTTCTTTCTGTTTTATAGTCAGGGGATTTTTGTTGTTGTTGTTGTTGTTTCTTGTTCTTATTCATTCATTGGCTGATCTGACTCGCCCTATTAAATCTGGCTTCATCCAGCCATCCTAAACCTCTTCCACATACCTACTACTCTATCCTTTGTGGCTCCTCACTTAGTGAAGTTTCCCTGGGCTCTCCATCCCACCACAATCTTGCCTTCTCTGTAGGATCCAAACCCAAGTCTCTAAGGAAGTCAGTGGTTGGTCAACTTGGTCCAAGCAGCCGTGTGATGCTGGGTCACACAGGAGAAGTATGACAGCAGATTTCACCAGTACAGGGTTATGCTAAACTCTATGCTGAATTCAAGGCCCCTGGCAACCATGCATGGGCTCCTCTCTCTAGCCTAGTGGTCTTCTTGCACCCCCCCCCAAGACTCTTTGCTGATCCACTCACTGTGCTGGGAGCACCATCTCGGCTCACTCAGGCTCATTACCCCCCTCAGCACCTCTCCTCCCATTCTCTGCATCTTAGATCATGACGAGAAGAAAAGCTGTTGCCTTCCCTGAGCTTTGCCGATTCACATGTTGTCAATAACTCATACATATAAGTCCACTCTGGGAGAAGAGATGGTATCCTTGCCATCCTAGTTAGGATTTCTAGTGCTGTGATGAAACACCACAACCAAAAACAACACGGGCAGGAAAAAAGTTGATTTGGCTTACATATCCAGAGTCCCAGTCCACTGAGAGAAACCAAGGCAGGAACTCAAAGTGGGCAGAAACCCGATACTGATGCAGAGGCCATGGAGGAGTATGGTTTGCTGGCTTGAGCAGTTTGTTCTTATAGAACCCAGGACCACCTGCCCAGGGGAGGATCCATCCAATCACAATGGGTTGGGCTCTCTCACATCAATCACTAATTAAGAAAATGCCCTACAGGCTTGCCTACAGCCTGATCTTATGAAGGCATCTTTCTCTACTGAGGCTCCCTTTCTCCAGTGAATCTTGGGTCAAGTTGATACAATTAGTCAGAACAATTGATCCCTTTTCAACTTGACACACAAAAACATTACTATTAAGCCACGACCTTTTATTTCTTATTCATCTCTAAGAGCTCGCATTTAAAACATAAATAGCTTTAAAACTCCCACAGTCTTAACAAATTTTCACACATTTAAAAAATTCAGCTCTTTAAAATATCCAGTCACTTTAAAGACAAAATCTCTTTTAGAAGTTCAAAAACTGTGGCCTCCTATAGAAATCAAAATAAAGTTGAATGCTTTCTTACTTGAAAGGGGAAAGAACCAGGGCACAGTCATCATCCGAACAAAGCAAAACCAAACTCTAACCATGTAAATAACTCAGTGTCCAATATCTGGGACTCACTCACCATCTTCTGGGCTCCTCCAAAGCACCTGGGTCATTTATCTGGCTCTGTCTTCTGCAGCACACACAGCTTGTCTCAGACCAGCTCCACTCTTTTCCTTAGCAGTCATCTCATGGTACCAGCTTCTCCAAAATGCTGCCTGGGGACTATTGCTGCAACTGGGCTGTGCTTTCATCAATAGCCCCTCCCAGCCTCTTTTGAGGGACTCCAACCCTGCTGCACAGTTCCAAGCCTCAGCTGCTCTCCTCTCCATGCCTTCAGAACCAGCACCACCTAGGCGATTCTTACACTACAAGTCCCACTGCCAGCACAAGGTACAACCTGGTGTCCTCTAGAACAGGCGTTGCTCAGGATGGCTCTAGGGAAACAGTTCGCAGAAGATTTGTACCTCAGTGATATTGGTCCCTTCTTAATCGCAGCTAATTTCTCACCGTGAACACCCAGATACACGGTCTCAGCTCCAGCTGACCAGCATCCATTGGCCCAGTAAAACAAATATCTCACTGGCATCTTGTGACTCACAGCTGACTCTCTAGCCCGAGCTGACCAGAACCACAGAATCTTAACTCAAAGTATCAACTGGCCCTGATGGAGTAAGTCAGGGACTCTGGACCTTCCCTCTGAAACTTCACAAACCAGGTCTCCATCATGGGCACTCACTCTCAACATTCTTATCTTCCAAGAATTCACAGAACAGCTCGGCAAGCTTGGAATATTCCATGGCTTTTCTCACCCAAAGGTCCAATGTCCTTCCACAGTCCGCCCCCCCCCCAAAAAAAATATGGTCAGGTCTGTAACAGCAATACTCCATTAGCTTGGTACCAATTTCTGTCCTAGTTAGGGTTTCTAGTACTGGGATGAAACACCAAAACTAAAAGCAACACGGGGAGGGAAAAAAAAAAGTTGATTTGGCTTACACACCCAGATTCACAGTCCATTGAGGGAAGCCAAGGCAGGAACTCAAACTGGGCAGGAACCTGGAGGCAGGAGCTGATGAAGAGGCCATGGAGGAGTATGGTTTATTGCCTTTCTTCCCATGGTTTGAGCAGTTCACTTTCTTACAGAACCCAGGACCACTTGCCTAGGGAGGGCCACACCCATAATGGGCTGGGCCCTCTCACATCAATCACTAGTTAAGAAAATGTTCTGCACAGCCTGATCTTATGGAGGTATTTCCTCAATTGAGGCTCCCTCTTCTTTAGTGACTCTAGCTTGTGTCAAATTGACATTAAAAAATTGCCAGCACACCTGCCAAGGACAGAGAGGAGAGTTACCATGAACCCTGATTCCACCCAGCTCTCCTCTCAGCCTGCCGCCTTTATCACTGAAGAGCACTGTTTTCTGTGGCTCTGTACAAACACGTACAGGTCTACATGAGCTGGTGTGCACGTGCACACCCAGAGATACACGGTCTCCGTGAGTTGATATGCATGCATACATGTGCACCAAGATACCAATCCAGACAGCAACTCAAACAGAAACACAGACACTAAAAACAAACTACATTGTCATTAAGTTAGGGACCCCCCCAGCCCAAGAACCAAGGAATCTGATGTTCTCTCTAAAACTTGACTCCCAAAGAGAAAGGCAAGTTGGAAATCAAGGCCAAGTGGGTGTCCCTCCTGAGAAAAAATGCTGGCTAGCCCTCAGGCCTGGTTCCTGGTCTGAACATCTGGACAGTGTCAATCCACTGGTGTGGGTAAGCGTATTCGCACCCAGGGCTGGAACTCTTGGCTCTCTGAGTTCTGAGTCTGTAATCTCTTTTCCAGCCCTCCTACTGGGCTGTGCACGTTTGCCTTCCAGGCCTTCCCTCCCAATCGAATTCAGAGCTATTTGAACCCAAGATCCTGGCCAGAGGAAAACCAGTTAGACCTGCTGGACAGTCTCTGCAGCTGCTCCCCACAGCGTTTCCTGTCCTCCTGCTCCTCTGCACATTGTAAGAGAGCAGAGAAGGGTTGGACAATGCAAGAGTTTACATGGCTGTGCCAGCCAGGACCACAGCAGCCACCGCACACCGCACACCACACCAGCAGCCCACCCCGCCCCTGCACCCTGCACTTCAATGCACCCACACCAGGTATTTCTAACCGCCTGTGGCTCAAAAGAGCCCTTCAGAAACCAGATGTGGGCAAGATGTTCCCCATCTGCCCAAGAGGCAATTGAAGTTCAAAAAGGTGGCATGACCCTCGAAGGCCCTCGTAGCCCGCAAGAGGAAGGGCTGGACTGAGGCTGGCAGCAGGCCTTACCTGTTTCCACCTGATGAGTTCTTCCAAGGTCCTATTTTGCCCCCAGGACAGGAAGAAAAGGAAGATGTCCTTCTCTTAGACTATTTTATTTGCTTGAGACAGTGACCTTAAAAACTGAGAAATGTGAATGTTAGAGAACTTTGTAGGAAAAAAAAACAAAAAACAAAACAGCAAAAACAAAAACAAAGCCAGCTCAGGAGAAAGTATGGAAGTCAAAGGACCTCAGGATCTGGGGTCATTCTGTCCAGAGGTCAACTGAGGCATGAAGAATGGAGTTTCGAAGGCTAAAGTGTACAGAATTCTAAAGGCAATGCGAGCTGTAGATGGTTTCAGAGCATGGCTCATTACTAATACGTCAATAAATATTTTAAGACAATGTTCCAAAGTATGTGCCATTTAAGAGGAGGATGCATAGTGACCTGAATGGGGGATGCTCTTCTCAAATTCAGGTTCACCAATTATAACCTTGAAACATTTTCAAGCTGGTTACAAAGTCACCCATCATCCAACTCTTGGCCTTAAAAGGAATTGCGGTTGAAGATCCAGACCCCAGACTCAGTCTGTCACGGTTTGAACACCATCACTGCGACTAGCTAGCTTTTCATCTTTGGGCAAATTGCTTGACATCTCTGTGATTCTATTTCCTCATCCAGAACGTGGGGACAGCGTCTTCCCACATCTCAGAGTTACTTGGGGTATGTGAGTGACTGGAGAGTTACAAACCGCCTGACAATACCAGGCATTCAGAAGGCACTTGTTAGATCCAGAGCTTTGAGTTCACAGCCCCTTGTCTTCCAAAGACTAAAATAGGATGAGTCTTACAGAATGGGTTCACTCCCCCATGACCCTTTACTAGGTCCCGTTAATAGTTATCAATGTCTTTGCTACCTACACCATCATTATTATGATAACATGTCTGGAACTTTTAGATCCATGTGCCCATAACCCACAGAATAAACCATTACACGTTAATAATTATATCAGCTTTGGCCCCAGTATTACTACTTTTTTTGACTAAGGGTAATTAATGCTGGAGAAACTGGAATAAAGGGTGAAGGTCCCCTACCTGATTCCCAGCGTGGCGTGGAAGCTGTGGGTCCCTGGGGGAGAGAGAGGTTCTGCAAGGCAACAGAGTCGCAAAAGACTGCAAGTGAGATAGAAGGCAGGGCTGAAGGGGGCCATCATGGGGAACTACTGCACTCATTGCAAGCTGGAATTCTTGTGATTCCCCCTTCCTTATGGCAGCAGAGAGGGGAGAGTTACCCCCTGAACACACAGTAGGCCTTGCTTCTTAGAGACCTGAAGCCAAAGAAAGACGTTTAGCTGTATGGTACCTGCAATCCAAATGGCATGTCATTTTTGTACTATAGGAAACTATAAATGTCAAGGTCATGACCTTGAAGGAAACACGGGTTTTGGACAGGCCAAAAGAAAGGCAGAGGTGGGTCCCACCAGGAGTCATCTGACAGTGCTAACAGTAGGGTGCTAAGGGTCTCCCCCCCCCCCACCCCCAGCCTCTGTCCTTTGATTATCTCCAAATGCCATTGGAGTTGTGCTTTAGCATCTCAGAGTGACAAAGGTACAGTCTGGGGTGAGGAAGTAAAATTTGGAGCACTCATCTCCTCCGGGACAAGATCAGACCAATCACTTGTTGAGTTTCTAAGCGAGCAAGTGATGGGGACAGGGGTAAGTTTTTTGAAAGAACCTGGGTAGTCCCAGAGGGATGGTCAGGCCTACAAGATGAGTTATGAAACTATTGAGAACTGACCAACAGAACAAGATGACCTTCCAGGACGGTGTGCCTGAGAGGAGATTTGTCCCAGTGAAATCGGCTTGTTCTCAAGATCTGGGGCAACAGGGACCTGAGACCTTCACCTGGCTTTGCGGCAGTAGCAGGGTCCTAGAGAAACAATAAGATTTCTCTAAGTCTATTCATCCATCTGTGAAGTAGACATGCAATACTACATCTGATCCCTTCCCAGGAAAGGGAAAGGACAAATTCTTACAAAATTTGAGTGGCTGCTGTGCTCAAGCACCTACACAGGCCCCGCCCCTTCACCAGGCCCCGCCCCTTCACCAGGCCTCGCCCATTCACCGGGGTTCTGCTTTTTGAGATGGTCCTGATTAGCGGAGCTATGGAACGTTCCTTTGCACCCTCGGACACTGAGGACTCTCCTCTGGTGTTTCCAGAGTTTGTGGACCCCAGGGCTGCTCCCCCAGTCCAGACACTGCTTAAAACAGCGAGGTTGTTACTTCAGCTTGTGTCTTCTTTTAGGAGAAGTGCCATCACAAGTCTTGAATCTAGACATGCTATTTCTTTTTGAGGAGAACTGTCTGAGGAATTAGCGTGGGAGGGACTTTCTTCTCAGCTCAGGAAGAAATGAGGGAACTGTTTGTTTGGGGAGATTTTTTTCCCCAAGAGGCTAGTGCTGGGCAAAGGATAAATTGAAGGAGGGAAAAGGTCAGAAACCACCCAAGATGTGGTTCAAAAATCCTTCGAGAGCCAGGCAGTTATGCCTTTAATCCCAGCACTTGGGAGGCAGAGGCCGAAGGATTATTTGTGAGTTCCAGGATGGCCATGGCTACACAGGGAAACCCTGTAAAAAAAAAAAAAAAAAGCCCTCCTATTATCACCCCTGTGGCCTCTAACACCATATGCCATCCCCTCCTGTCTGTACCCAGAAGCTAGAATGTGCCCCAAAATGCAACCTCTGATGGTGTGTGTGATTTTGGAGAATGATACACAAACACATTGTTGAAGAAAATTTAATGCCATGTATTTTTTCCCCTAGAATTCTGAAAGAAGACGTAGAAAAAGAACATGGATGGATAATAGACAAATGATGATAATGAAGATAAATAGATAGATAGACAGACAGACAGATAAGTGGTAGATAAATGAACTGACCAGGGAAAACTCACATAGTAAGGTACTTGTTAGAGAAATACCAGGAGCCAGGCCTTTAATCCCAGCACTCTAGGAGGCGGAGGTGAGTCCAGGACAGGCAAGGTTACACAGAGAAACCCTGTCTCAAAACACCAAAAAAAAAAAAGTTATAAGGACCTGAGTTTAGTCCCCAATAGCCACATAAAAATCTGGACACTGAGGCACACCTATGTGATCTCAGGGCTGGGAAGTGGGAGACACACAGATAGAGTCCCAAGGGCTTACTAGCCAGCCAGTCTAGCCTGACTAATGAGCTCCATGGTCATTGACTCTGCATTAAATGACAAGACAGAGGGCAACTGTGGAAGATAGCTGATGCTGACCTCTGAACCACCGCAGATGTGCACATCCACATACGTGCACAGCACACATGAACACATGCATACACTACACAAAAATATATTCATACTCTCAGTTGCCTGAGCCACAAAGTCTCAGTCACCACCTGTAGCTAATAGTTGTCTTATCAGACGGCACAAATATAGAAAATTTCTGTTACCATAGAAACATCCATGGGATGGCGCCAATCCAGAGTGGTCTTCTATCCATTTGACTTGAATAACTTCCCCTCAGACTTCAGCTCTCCATTCATGCGCCGACAACTCCAGGAAGCCCTCCTTGACTGCTCTTTCTCCACTCTCTGCACTGTTGTGTGGATGTCTTCAAGGCTCTGGCTGCTTTCCTGAGTGTTGTCTCCTGTTGGCCCTTGCTGTTCTCTGGGCTACCTGAAGGTCATCTCTACTCTCCTATCAGATTGAAAACTGATAGGCAGGGACACTTGGATGCTTCCTGATCTTTGCTTTATCTAACCCTAGAATAGTGTCCAGCAGTTTCAGGTGACAAAACGGAACACAGAATTCTCACTGAACACAGTCCTGGCTGCTTGGGGACCCTGAGATCCAGTAGGCCTTTGGGACACAAAGCTGGTGGGTGAGAACAGCTCTTGAATCTGGGGTAGCCCTGCTCCCTCATAATCCCCACCCCCCTACCCACCCCCTTACCCACCCATCTCACACCCCACTCCCCACCCCCCACCTCCGACACCACCAACCCTCCCACACCCCATCCCCCACCCCCACCCCCCACTCCCACCCCCTACCCACCTGTCCCACCCCCACACCGCACACCTCACACCACCACCACCTACACCCCCACCCCCCACCCCCAACCCCCACATCAAACCTGTCTTCTACCAGAACCATTCCCATCCAGCCTGAGACACCCCAGTCCCTCCACGAGGCAGCAGGAGTCTCACATAGTCACAAAAAAACCCTCTCTATTCTGCAGCCCTGAGCTCAGGAGCAGCAGCAGCAGCAGCAGCAGCACTGAGCTGCTTCCCTTGACCCTTGAAGAAGTGCCCCAGTAGTGAGGAGTGACCCTGACATGTTTGCTGGATGCCTGCTGATCTACCGTGATGAGGAGGACCCTGTGCAAAGACACTTAGAGAAGAAACTGACTCCCCTAAAAGAGGAGGATTTGTGTTCTAGACTCTCCCCTGGTGACTCTGAGCAAGGCAAGAGATGACCACGTGGCCCTGTCCTCTTCACCCCTGACCCCTGAAAGACAGCAGCTCGTGTGTGTGTGTGTGTGTGTGTGTGTGTGTGTGTGTGTGTGTGTGTGTGTGTGTCGCCTTTGCAGGACACAGCCGGGATCTGACAGGTAACACGCAGCCGCCCGTGTGATTTACACGGGCTCCGAGGAGAGGTTTTGTCTCCCAGTTTGAGAGCTTGAGTGCTTCCTATAAATATTTATGGGAGTCTGGGGCCTCCATTAACCCTAGTGGTGCTGCATTTCCCTCGTTACATGATGCCTGTGTGTGCAGATGAGCAAGAAGGCCAGTGTTCACTTACACACACGGGTGCGAGTACAGGAGGGCATACAGGAGCCCTATACATTTTGCAAGAGCCTACGTGCATGTGTAATCAATCACGCTTTGATGTGAGTATAGAGGCGTACAGCTGTGTGCATAATTATAAACACCGTGCACACTATAGATGCATGTGCACAAGCATTTAGACATGCATGCACCTAGCATGGATGCATGCATTTGGGTACATGTGTAATGAGTTGTATACACACGTGAGTATAACAGGGTATATAGCAGATGAATACATGCAAATTCCATCTCCCCATATATAAATATGAGTGTGTAAGTGTGCATTCATTAGGAGACCTGCCCAAACAGCAGAAACATATCTATGTTAGCTCCGAAACGTCAGTATCACACCCAAAACAGCCTTTGTTAAAGTGTGGATGATTGCATCCAAATTGCCTCACCTAGAGGCTGCTTCTGCTAGGAACACTTGCTCCAGTCACCAGGATCCATTTATTGAAAAGTTCAGTCGGAAGCAGATGAAGAGTGAGCGAACCGTCTGTTAATCACAAATAGCACTGATGCTCCCAGACAAGCATGCCCCGCTTCTACACGCTCAGCCTCTGCGCCATCATTCTCCTCCGTCAGAGAGCAGGATGAATGACAACTGCCCTTGTCGTCAAGTTGCCGTGCTGTGTCAATGGTTCATGTCTTCGCTTGGGCAGGAAACCTTGTGACTGGAAAAAATAAATATCCGGCAGCAAAAAAAAAAAAAAAAAAAAAAAAAAAAAAAAAATCAATGACCACCTTGTGCAAAGAGATTTAGGAAGGAAACTGATGCCCCCCCCAAAGAAGGCTGTTTCTGACCCCCACCCCAACTTCACCTATACGGGGTTGAATGTCTTTGATGTGGAATTTATAGAAGAATGTACAAGGTTTCATGACAAAAATTAAATTTGAGCACTAGGTAAATATGGCTTTCTGTTCTAGACTCTCCTCTGGTGACTTGAGCAAGCGATGACCCCATGGCCTTGTTCCCTCCACTCCTGGCCCTTAGATACCAGCAGCTTATACTGCAAAGTTCAGTTAAATGCCAATGGCTGGATCACATCTCTGTGACCTGCCTGTCCTGTCCTGCATCCATTTAAAAAAAAAAAATCCACATACCAGGTTCTTCAGATTCCCAGAAAACAAAGGAAGGCAGGGGCAGGGGCAAAGCCTGCCCCATGTTGGGAAATACACCTCTCTTCACTCTGAGCAGGCAGAGCTGAGTCCAGGTGCTCTCATGGCATGTCCCTTCTGAGTAGAACTCTGAGGCAGAACTGTAACTGGCAGCTTCAGGGCAGTGAGGCCAATGGGTCAGAAGAGAGAAGGGAATTTGAGAGGCAAGTGCAGCCTCATCTGCAGTATCTGATGGAACCCTAAAGCCAAAAACCAATGCCCACCCCTCGGGCCGACTGTGACTCACACCCGCCGTACCCATCCCTGTTATCCCTGCCCATTCTCTGGGAGGAAGACGCCTCAGAAACCTCAGCCCTGGTAAAATGCACAGCGCACCACAATCCAGATGTATACACTTTATCGGCTTTCTCATGCCAAATATAGTTTGCTTCTTCCAGAAAGTTCCAGGCCTCCTCCCAGTGCCTCTGCAGCTGCCCCCTCCAGCCCAAAGATGGCATCCTTTCTTTCTTTCCTTTTTTTTTTTTTTGATAAAGAAAAATAAAATAAAACAGAATACCTAATGAATTGCTGCCGTTTTACTTAAAAGCAACTTCACTCGCAAAGAATGCCAAGAGGCTGCTGCAACCGAATGCTGCTTTGGAACAAATCCTTATTATTAATTTAGGTGGTTTTTCCGTGTTGGAGCTGCAACTTTTCTCACATCTTTAATTTCCTCCAAGTGAGAACAGTTAGCTCTGATAGGATCTAAATGTACCAGTTAAGACAGCATTCGTAGGACAATGGGAAAAGAAAATTATCAAAACTGGGAGGAGGCCTAGAAGCTCGTTAGGACAAATGAAGGTATTCAGATGGACGGGAGGATGTACATAGGATGCTGAGGAACTTACTGGAGGATGTACATAGGATGCTGAGGAACTTACTGGAGGATGTACATAGGATGCTGAGGAACTTACAGGGAGGAAAGCCTTGGTGAGTGTATACTCCCCCATGTTTCCCCCTCCCCCCCAAAAAAAGAAGTGCTTCCTGGCCAGAAAATTCCTCCAGCAGCTTTCTCACAAAAGAAAGGACCTATCTTCTCAGCCAGGAAAGCCCCAGCCCTCAAAGGCAAGTCGCATGCACGTTGGTGGCTGCCCCTGACACTCAGGTATACACCACGCCACAGGATCTCTCTTTCCTCCACTCCGTGGAGATTGCCTTCCCAGGATGCTGTGCTGAGCAGCCCTGCAGAGCCGCTATTCCAGTGGAACTGACTCCTCTCGGGGTGGGTTTGCAGGGTGGGGGCTGAAGAAATGCTCTTGGGGATATGCAACGGAAGAAATTTATTTTGGTCAGGGAAGAAGAGTTCCTTACACTATAAATCCAAACACCAGGGCCAAAGTCTCTTTGCAGGGAAGAGAGGCCTTCAGACCTGGCAGGGGGTGGGGGTGGGGTGTGGGGAGTGGGGGAGTGGACAGTGGGGGGATGAGGGGGGGTAAACAGTTACTCATCCTGAGAGTTCCTTTGGGGGAAATCAAAGGGTCTGTAAAACAGTGGAGCTTTGCATCAGAAAGCATACTAAGGGGCTCTCCAAACACTAATCTAGAGGTTGCTGCTACACCAAAGATGGACTGGAAATGAGAGAACAGGGCCAAGTGGTCAGCCTAGTGTTGTACATGGTGTGGATCTTGACGACAATTTCCACCGTGAGTTTTGGTACAGAAGGCCCCTGGACAGCCCCTGAACAAAAAAAAAAAAAAAAAAAAAAAAAAAAAAAAAAAAGGAGCCTCTGACTGGCAAGTGCAGGGAGCTGTCCTGCCACAGAAATACCCGGAGGCAAGTGATAAAGACCTACTGTGACTACAAGAAGGAAGAAGGGCCGCATCTGTGACCAGCTTCAGCCTCGCCAGAGATCACGGCCCTGGCTAGCAAGTGTGACAGCCTGCAGTCTCCAGCCAACCACAGTGACGGACACTGGAATGGAATAAAACTGCAGGGTGGGCAGAGTGAGGTCTAGATCCTAAACAGCGAGGTTGAGGAACTGTGTGGTAACCCCTAGGCTGCAGCTCCGCCTCTCGACTCCCCACCCCCACGCCCCTCTCCTCCTGCGAGGCTCTAGGGACTTCTAGGCAGCCTCTCCCACTGTCCTCCTGTCCTCGAATAAAGGACAGGGGAGTAAACAAAAGAGAAGATTAGGAGGGGAAGGCTAAAGAAATAGAAAATGCCTCAGAGAAGGGGGGGGGGGAGAGGAAAAGGAGGAAGGGGTGACCGGGAGGTGAGGAAGGGGAGACAGAGACGCAGAGAGAGACAGTCTAAGAGAAGGTTGCTTGAACCTCAGACGACTGACGGCCTTCCCTGCTGAGCTGGAGGAGGCATCAGCGACAGCTGTCCGGAAGTCTCTCAAACCTGTGAGATTCAGAGGTGCAGTAAAGCCGACCAAGCACAAGCCTCAAGGGCCACGAGGTTGCTCCCAGCAGTGAAGCTGACCTGGGACGGAGCCCAATTCTCAGAGCCTACGAGAGCTCACTGAGTGCTTCCCGGCATTGGTGTCTGTGCGTTTCTGTCTCTGTCTGCAAGCGCCAACTTGTCTACGTGGGATCAGTGGAAGCCTGTAAGATTTTGATACAGGGAGTGTTTTTCTTCCCAGGGGGAGTGGAGCATCCCGAGTTGTCCTGGAACAGTAGAGAGAAACGGAAACCTAAAAGAAGGATGGAGGTTGCTGAGTACCACGGGGGGCCCGGCACCGGCACCGCGAAGGTCCTGCGGGGTATCCAGTTCCCCTTTCCCAGATTTGTGGCATGCTGTCGGGTCCGAAAGACCGGCTTCGAGTAGAGGGCTTGCCTGGTTTAAGAACTATGAACTGCACAAGCTCTGGCCTTCCTCCCCCCTCACCAAAGAGTTTCCACGCCCTACTCAGCTTTTCCCTGTATGTGGCCCTGGGGAGAGTTAATGTTCAATGGGTGCCATCAATGTGAGTGTAGGGTGTGGATGTCTTGATGCGTCAAGGAGTCACTAGGGCTGTGTCTTGAGACTGTCATCTCTAAAACGCCATTGGTCACTCTAAACTGGTGGCACTCCTTGTCCTTTCTGGATGCACAGGATTAGTGACCTCAGTGAGTATGTCTAAGTGTCTCTGTACCCAAGTGGAGACGATTCTTCGGTATTTGCAACCCTTCCTAAAATGGCAATGCCAGAAGTAGACAACACTAGTCCGTTTAGAACGCTGGAGACAGAATTAGACCAGCAGATTTAAGGGCTCACCCACTGAAAGCTGCTGATCACCTTTTATCGCTGCAGGGGCCTGCACAGTGCAGTCTCTTCAGGTACCCCCTCTAATTCTGACAAAGGCCTCTTTCCCTAAAGGAGACACATCAGCACCTGCCATGGCACTTGCATATGAAATTACAAGTGGATTCCCAAGCACAGCCATGCAGAAGAAAAAGGCTCGGCTGCTCTTACCCAAATGGAAGGAAAGCTTCTCTGCCAACCCATGTTTCCATTGGGGGATTGGCCTGGGTTTGGCAAGTCACTTTGAGCTGAAATCACACCACCAATGCACTATCGATATGGTGTACTGTGGTTTCTGGGTGGTTTTTTTTTTCCTTGTTTGTTTTTGTTTGTTTGTTTTAGGTCCCCCAAACTTCTTCCTCAGATGCCAATCACAGCCAAGTCTCCAGGGATCCAGGCCAAAATCTGTTCCCTGTACGTATCACTTTCCCCTTCCTTTTCAAGCTACCCCAATACTCAGCCTCCCTGCTGGGCTCCTTCCCCCTGTTGGGTCAATAACACCACCCCACCTGGATAATGAAATTCCACCCCAGCATAGAACTTGAAGGCAGAATAGACTCTGCCCTGAAGCCTTCGTGGAGTCTCCACAGAAAGCTAGCCATTGCCAAAAGCACAGACCTCTTCGAAGATCTGGGTGTTCTACTCCACTGCCAGAGAGAGATTAGTCTTACAGACAATCTAAATCATAGACAAGACCCCAAGGAGGCTGCCAGCAGTGTAGGGCCACAAGGTACTGATCTTCAAAGGACCCATGAAAGGAAAATAGTATGCCCCCCTACCCCGCTTCCATGTCAAGAATCTTCAGGCTACTGTGAGAGCTGCTAAGCTAAGTCACCCAAAGCCCTTCAGTCTCCAGTCTGAGGAGGTGATGAAATCCAAGCACCTCTGAGCAGTGTTCTTGTTTAGGGCTGATATGCTCTCCCTCCCCCTGCCCGCCCTCCCCCCCCCCCATGCAACCTAAACACACTAAACCAGAAAGAAATATCCAAGCAGGCAGGGGCTTCCTACCTAAGATCTAGTGTGTCAGGTGTCAGCCACTCCCATCCACCTTGGGAATAGGAGGGCAAGCCTTGGTACAGAGAGCCGGCAGTCTAAGACCCAAAAACCCCCATCAAGAGGCAAGAGCCAGATCTTAACTGGCAACTGAAGAGGGAAAAAAAAGCCTGACTTCCTCTACCCAGGTTGCAACTCCAGCCTCTGTTGTTCACTACCCCACCATCAGGCGGACTAGCAGCAGCCTAGTCCTGACCGCCAAGCCCGAAAGCACTGTAGAGTGTCCCTTTCAGATATGCACCCTCTCAGCATACAGATGGACTCTTGACTGGGCTTGGACCTAGGGTGGAAAGCAGAGAAGACATTTGAGGCTCACACATAGCACACTCAGTCATACACAGGAAAGTGATCTGCCTGGCCTTGGCTTGGGGGTCCATTGCCAGAGAATGTCCCAAACTTGAAGTACAACTCTTGAAGAAACAAGAGAGTTTAAAGTCATGCAAACACGGAGTCAGTCCTCTAAATAAACACCATTTACATGGTTTTAATAAGCAAAATAGGAAACCACTTTAATAACCAAAAAACAGAAACCAGTCTGAATTAAAACTACAATAAGACTAGATTTTAATATTTTCATATCATAAGCAGGGGCTGAAATTGATCCCTTATTTTACATGAAATTAAAAACAATTTCTGTTGCGTTGCGGCAAGTTTGATTTCAACACAGTTGAATCAGTAAAAACCAAAGCTCGTTTCCGATGCAGGACGAATATCCACAATATTTAAAACTGCAAGCACCATGCGGTTCATACAATCTTGTTATTACTGTAAATTTATCAACTAATACAAACTCAAAAACAAACAAACAAACAAAAAAAGCATCCAGCCAGCAGCGCCAGCATATTCAGATGGGAACTTTTAAAAGTACGCTTTCATTTTGGTATGTTTTGTCAGTGCAACTTGAATCCTTTTACTGACCCGCAGAAATGAAAGTAACAAATAAAGAAAAACACCCAGACCTCCCCTAAAACTACTGTACAACCGAAGGGAGTGGGACACCACCAACAACTCTCCCTGCTATCCCCGACAGCAGAGAAATACATAACGCATTAATCTAAAGAATGCGCTTCAACAGTTGCAGCGTTACTTGCCAATGCGTGGGTTTCTGGTACATTCTGAAAATGGCATTTGGTTTAATGGGAGCTCAGGTCACCGTTGACAACTAGCGAGAGGTAGGGAAAATCCTTTCACCCTAAGCTCTGTGGGAGGAGGCTTGCAATTAGCGCCTTCCTGGAGGATTCCAAAAACAGCCTTAGGAGGACTCCTTAGGATGCAAAGGCCAGAAGTCGGTCTGCTTTCTTTTCTTCTGGGGGCGGGGGAGGGTATCAAGGAAGGGGGTCAATTTGGCCAGAAGACCAGGCTGTGGTCGAGGACAAGCTCCTGCACGGTTGTGGATCTCCGCAGATGTCTCTCCCTTTACAATCTTTCCCTCAACACCAACAGAACTGAAAACTAAAGTGGGAAGGAAAAGGGGACCGAGTATACAAATTCCAAGAGTTCCCCAGGACAACGTTGGGTTTTTCTTTCCCTATCTTTCTTTTATTTTTACTTACAAACAAAAATGCCATAATATAAACCCTAACAAAGACTTCGGCTTGCTGCTACGTTCTCAATGGGGTTTGGCCGGGCGGGCAATTTACAAGCCGGCCGGCGACTGAAACTTCGCTCGCTCGCAGCCGCAGGAGTTTTGGAACTGCGTCCCTTCTCACCCAAAGAAACAAGGGGGTTATGATCCATGGTGAACAACATGCTAAAGTTAAACAAGAAAATGGTACAAAATAGAAATTATTACCATACATGTCCAGCATGCAGGATTAATATTTTTAATGCAGATTTTCGTATTTTTCTATATAATCGAGCAGGCAATAAAACTGATGAGATTTTTTTTTTCCTTTGCGCGCCAATGTCCTAACTGAGGCCCGCGTCTCCGGCTGAGAGCCAGTGTTCTCCGGACTCTGGACAG
Source organism: Acomys minous (assembly GCF_964271855.1). NCBI lineage: Eukaryota > Metazoa > Chordata > Mammalia > Rodentia > Muridae > Acomys > Acomys minous. The sequence continues at coordinate 74,628,186 of NC_140485.1, read as the reverse complement.
ACAGATCTGTCTGTTTTCCTTCCTTAGCTCAGCCTTGCCTCGCGCCCAAGGGGACTCCAGAGTCCCTCTCCTCTCCTCTCCTCTCCTCTGCTCTTCCTGGGACGAACTGAGCTGTGGGCTGCAAAGCGGCGGCCCTGCCACTCACAAAGTTCTCAGAGCCAGAAGTGTCCAGACGGCCTTGGCGACTCCTTGGAATATGCCTCGCGGCCTTCCAGCCTGGAGAAAAGTTACTCTGGGACCTCCCACCCGCCCTGTTCTCTCTGACTCTGCCCAAGTCTAAGAGGCTGCGCTGGCCTGCGCTGCCCTCTTCTTAGCCAAGGTTCCCTACCCGCCCGCGCTCCCGCCCGTCGCCCGCGGCCCGCGCGTCCTTCCTCCCTCTCTCTCAAACAGGTCAAGGCCGGGGCCATGGCAGGGACAGGGAGTCCAGGGCTAGGGACACAGGACAGGGAGTCTGGGCCAGGGCAAGGGCGGGGGCCGGGACCCGCCACGACTCACAGAAAGAACTCAGGAGAGGAGGGGCTGTCGCTGGTGGAGCCCGCCTCCCTGAAGCCGGAGTTGGCGAGTTTCTCGCACTTGACCTTGTAGGCGTCTCTCTCGCGGGCCAGCCGGGACACCTCCTGTTTAAGCTGCTCCACCTGCTGAATGAGCTGCGTCTTCTCATTCTCCAGGTGATGTTTCTGCTGGACGCGTTTATACCTGCAGGACTGGGCGTAGCCCCGGTTCTTCAGGGTCCGTCGCTTCTGCTTCAGGCGGATCACCTCGTCCTTGGTGAAGCCCCGCAGGTGGCGGTTCAGCTCACGCACCGACATGGACACCAGCTGGTCGTCAGAGAAGCGGTCCTCCACACTCCCGTTGCCACCCGCAGCCGTCGCCGCTGCCGCTGCGTGCGGTCCCGGTCCCGGGTGGCTGGTGGGCAGCTGTTGCGCCGGACTGGCAGCGCTGGACGGCGGCGGCGATGCTTGGTGATGGTGGTGATGGTGTGGGTGAGCGTGCGGGCCCAGCTCATCATGAGCCACGCCGGCTCCTGGGTACCCGTGGTGCGGGTGAGGGTGGTGGTGGTGGTGATGGTGGTGCGCACTACGGAAGCCGTCGAAGCTCTGCAGCGGCTGTGGCACTGGGTGCGAACCTATGAGCGCCTCCACCGCGTCCTCGGGCGTCAGGTTGAGTGCCTCGGGGTTCATCTGCTGGTAGTTGCTCGCCATCCAGTACAGGTCCTCCAGATGGGTCTTCTGTTCAGTCGGGCTGAAGCTCGGCGAAGAAGGCACCGAGCTGCACGGTGTGCTGAGCGGGGTAGACGACACCGAACCAGCCGGCTGCAGGCGTGTGCAGGGCCGGCCCGGACGCTCCGCACGACCCAGTGGCTCCTTCTTCACGTCGAACTTGAGAAGGTCGAAGTCGTTGACATACTCCATGGCCAGCGGGCTGGTGGGCAGCTCTGGCCCCATGCTCAGCTCCGCGGCCATCGCTAAAAGCGAGGCTCAGCCGCTGCTGCCGCGGGGAAAACTTTGCGGCCGGCCGGGACGCGCCGAGCCAAGCGCGGGGGCGAAGAGCGGCAAGCCGGGGAGGCGGGGAGCCGAGGGCGCAGCGGGCCGGGGCCGCCGGCCAAGCCTTTGTCTAGGGACGCGGCGGCGCGCAAGAGAGTCCTCCCGAGGCTAAGGCTGCCTGAGCGGCCCGGGAGCTCCGGGCTGCGGCCGCTCCGGGACCAAGTCAGGTCGAGCCGGGGCTGATTAGAGAAGCCGGCGAGGTGCGCGTTGGGGCAGAGGGGAGGCGCGGGGCAAAGCGCCCGCCGCTAGCTCTCCGGCTCTTTGGCTCTAGGGCTTTCTTGCTTGCAGCCGCTCGCAGCCCGGCGGTGCAGCTGTGCTGGAGCTGGCGCCGCCGCCGCCTTTTATCGCTTCCTGATGTCACTGGAGCGCGGGGGCCCAAGCGGCCCAGCGTGTTGGCCAATAGCTGCACGGCCCCCGCGGCCCAGAGAGGCTGGGCGGGGCGTGCCTGACAGCTCCCCCGCCCCCCGCGTCAGCTGACTGAAGACCGGAGGAGCCCCGAAGCCGCTGAGGCCTGGTGGAGGGCTGGAGCCGAGTGGGACGGCCGGCCTGAGCCCAACCCCCAACACCCTCTGAGTCTAGGTCCCCGCACGCTCGCCTTCGGTGCGCGCCCCACTCCTGGACCAAGCCACCGTTCCCACCCCTCTGCCTGCACTCACGCCTCCCTAGATACTCTTTACACTCCCTCCTTCGGCCCGTGTCACCCTCAAGTAAGCTCAGAATAAGCGCCAGGATGACGCTTCCCCGGCCCTTTGTTCCCAAGCGGCCCCCGCCCAGTGGGCGACGCTCCGTGTGTCCTCCGCGCCGCGGGCCGAGTGAATGTGTGCCGGGCGTGCCTGTGCTTCAGGAGGTCTGTGCAAATGTATGCAGAGGGTGGGGGGCGGGGTTGAGGCTCCAAGAGTTCTGTTCAGACCTAACTCTTAACCTTTAAGGTTTCTCTGGCCAAGAGACACCAGTCCTCTCCTGGCTAGTTTAGAGACCGAAGCTCCAAAGACAGAGCTCCAGTGATCTCGCCGCTCCGTGCACTCACCCCTACCCCCAAAATGCACCCAAAGAAGGTAAACAAAAAAGGAGTGGGCCACACAGCTCTCAATACCTTTCGCTGGCTAGTCGTATGGAAACCTGACAACTCCGAAGCTCGGAGCCGAGACTAACACCGGTCGGTGCACAGAGTGGCTCTAGGCTGCCGGGGGACGGGGCCCTGTTTTTTGTCTGAACGTTTTGTAAGGATTAAGCTGGTCCCAGCTTCTGACGGCTGCAGGGAGAGTCAAACAGGCATAAAGTGCGACCCCAAGTGGCCGCGCTGCGACAAGGCGCCCTGAACTGGTTGGTACGGTGCGGGAAGGCTTGAACGGCGTGCCTCGGACGCGATCAGGTCCTACAAACTGATCTGACTAAGCCAGGTCTGAACGCAGGCAGTGTACTCTCCAGAACCCAGGGCAGACTCTCTGGAACTATGCACAGGCCCTCCGATCCCATCTTTGGACTCAACCACGGGTCCTCCCTAGTCGCTCTCTCTGAAGTTTCATATGCAAGCCTTCAAGGTTTGCTTGTGGCCTACTCCCCTCTAGGAAAGGTCCTGAGCTGGAAAGATCAGGATCCTAAAATGAGAGAGAGTCCAGGGATAACGGGTGAGAAACCTCTGCGGAACGCAGACGGGGAGACAGAACGCAGTACTCTAGGCTTTCAGAGAGGGCTGTAGGACACAGACAGAGACTCCCTATCCTGGGCCAGAAGGGCCGGAAATGTGGGACTTTCTTCAGACCCGTACCCCGACCCCGACGCCAAAATCGAATAGATGTCGAATTCGCTGGATCCGGAGATCCAACCCGCCTCCCGCGTCGCTTTCTGCTTCCCAGCTCATGATGCGGAAAGATCAGCCGAGGATGAGCCGCCAAAGCGCGCTAGCTGAGTGTGTCCCTGCTGCCGGCTGCACAGGACGTCGTACACAGGGGCCCAGTGGCCGGCAGCAATGACAACCAGACCAGACTTTGTTTCCCTCTAAAAGGAGGGGAAAAACTGCCCCCCGATAAATAAGAAAAAAAACCATTTTTTTTTCTTGAGTCCTTAGGAAAGACAAGACAGAGAGTGGTCTCTGGAGCCAATTTTTAACAAAATGAGTGTATTTTAACTAAAACTTCACCCAAAAGGTTTAGGTCAGTGAACTGCTGGGGAAATCTCCTCAAACCGTTGGAAAAGTGCGATCTCGGTAGAAATGATTCGGCTGCCTAGGCAGAGAGCCTGAGCAGTTCCACTAAACCTCACGCCGATAAAGACAGGCGCTGGGGACACCTACTCGCCTTCCGAGAGTCCCAGCTGCGGCGGCACGAGGAGAGCGCAGGCTCGGACCTCGACTCGGAGATGGGACTCTTTGAGGCCACTTCGGGTTTAGAGTTCCGGGTCTCGGCAAACCGGGGTTCCAACCTCACCACGCCGGTACTCTTCTCGCTCCTACCGGGCTCTCTGCCCTTAGCTTCCGCCTCCCCCCCCCCCCCTTCAAGTTATCTGAGACCCAGAGCTTCACCGAGTGCGCGCCTCACTCTACACTCCCCCGGGAATACTGGGGAAGACAGCAAAGCTGTGCTTGTTCCCGCGTGGCTCGGTCATCCCCGAGAGCTGAAACCCACTTCTTAAGAATGTGGCCCTTGAAGAGGGCTCTAGTAGCTATAAAACCCCAGAAGACGCGCGGTTCTCTCAGGGTCTAGAGGACTTAGCCTTTGTCCTGGCAGTTTGGCTCCTCTTTGTCCTGTGACCATCTCTGTTGTAGTCACTCTCCTCTTCTGGGCTTTAGCTGGCCTATCTCAGAGTGTACTATGTTCCCTACCCCTCCCCCAACCCGTTTCTTTGCGTCTATCCTGGAGAGAGAGAGAGAGAGAGAGAGAGAGAGAGAGAGAGAGATGCAGATTATTCCTCCGGGTCCTGGGTATTACAGCAGGACTCCCCCCCCCCCCCAACACTAAAGACAGGGAGCGGGTCGAGAGTCTGCTGTGGCGCCTCTTGAGAGGGAGCCCCACACTCTGTACGAGTTTAATGGGATGTTGAGAGATGCGGAAGAAGCAAGGGGAGGGGGAGCAAGGGGAAGGAGGCGGGAGGCCCAGGCACCAAGGAAAACCCAGATTGACAGCGGCCAGAGCCCCTATACCAAATAGTTCCTATCTAGCTCCTAAACTCATATTTAAGTTTTTTTTTTTTTACTCCAAAGCTAGCCCAACTGTATCATCTTGAAAATTTCTAACTACACCGCAGTGATGGAGTAACTCTGAAGGGTCCTAGACACCGCCTCAAGGCATTCCTATTTTAGGAGCAAAAGTTACTCTCCGAGCCATTTAAGAGCAAGAGGTGGTGCACGGAGTTCTCTAGGCGTTCTCTAGGCGTGGCCCTCGTGGCATCTCTGCCTTGCCATCAGCGTAACCTGATAGAAACTCAGTAGGCTTTCAGACTAGGGCGGCGCCCTGGCACCTGCGCTAAGGTGCGGGGTTCATGCAGGCTTCCCCGAGGGCTGCAGGTGCTTAGTGAGCAAGTAGGCGCATCTGCGAGTGGAGGAGTGAGATTAACGGCACACGAGAGGAGTGTGTGTGTGTGTGTGTGTGTGTGTGTGTGTGTGTGTGTGCGTGTGTGTGCTGTGCGTGTGTGTATGTGTGTGCGCGCATGCATGTGAACTAGGTGGGGAGTTCTCTGCACGTAGAGGTTGAAGACTCACAGCCTCACAGAGAGCAGAGTGCAACCATCCCAGGTCGGTCACCAAGCAGAATCCCTTGGACCCCAGGGTCCCAGGACCTAAATTCTCCTGGGGAGAGACTAGCGTTTGGAAAGAAAAACAACAAAACTGCAAAAGCCTGCCTTCGGATATTTCGTCACCCATGGCTTCTCTTACAAGTCGCCCTGAGGTCTGCGCTGCCTTCACATGATCCCAAGAGAAGATGTCCTATTGCCAGCGTTCCCTGAAAAAAAAAACGTCCGGAAGTCTGTGGCTTCCAAAAGGGTGTGGAGGGCAGTCTGTCCTTCCCCTTCCTCCCTCTGGACAGCTGCTATCACTTCCACTTAGCTCCTCCTGGACACAACCGCCATCAGAATCCAAACAAGCACTTCCAAAGGTTTTGTACTATTCTAAATGCTGCCTGGCACCTCTTGGCTCTCTAGCAACCATAGTTACATCATGTGCCCATCAAGGATGGAGAACCCACCCCCTCTGCGCACAGCGGTGGAGCCCGGATTTGTACAACAACAGAAATGCCCACTTCTTTTTGGCTTTGTTTTAGTGTGTGAAAGAGAAAATTTTTTAGAATGCACAAGGGGCTCACCTTCCATAACCACTGGGCAGTACGGCCGCAAAGAGATGGGATGTGTCTTGTGTGACATCCACCTCCGCCCAGGCAGGAATTTGAGATATGCCTTTTATTATTCACTTTGCCATTGGGTTCTGATTCTCACATAGGCAGGTAACTATCATTATTCCTACTTTGCCTAGATTGGTGGGCAGTTGTCCTCAGGGTTTCACATTCCTGGATCACCACCTGCTCCTAAGAGGGCCCTGGTCAAGATCACCACTAGGTCACCCAAAGACAGAGAGAGGTTCTCAGCAGAGGTTAAGTGATGCCTTTACAGAGGTAATAAACCAGAACTTCTGACTTCAGAGTCCTGTGCAGGGGGTGGGGGGAAGGGTTCCTCTACCCAGGGACCCACATGTCTGGATAGGTCTTCTAAAACTGCTGTTTGGATTGGGATTTTTCAACAGACTAGTGACTGTTCTTGTCACTGCTGAGCCTCTTCCCAATTATAAGGGAAGTGTCTGCCTTTTTGTGGATGTCACAAGCATCTCTGGGATCCTTCTCTTGCCTGATTGGGGTCGGCAAGCAACCAAAACAAAGTGTAAGGCAAGGGAAAGAAGGTTTGCAGTCTTCCCATCCTGTCCCTTATCCTTGGCCTCCAAGCACCTGTGTTGGTCCTGGCTTCAATGGCTTTGCCTGTGTCCTGAGTTTGACTTTTAGTGCCAGGTAATCTCTCTTAAATATCTGAGAGAGAAAAAAAGAGGAGGGGGGAGGAATAAAAAGTGAGTTGGGAAGATAGAAGAAAAGGGGGGGAGGAGAAGAGAAGGAAGAAAGATGGGAGAGAAAGATAAGAGGGGAGAGAAAAGAGAGGAGTGAAAAGGAAGAGGGATGTGGCTTGTGGTCCTGAGACGCCGACACTGCTCAAAGCCACAGCTGAGTGAAGGGTAACCAGTGCCACTCCCTTCTTACCACACCTGATCTTGACGTGACCCAAGGCCACCATTAAAGAATTTGAAACCACATCCTGGCTTTCACCTCTCACAGCCTGACCAGGATACCTGCCCCCCCCCAAAGCTCTCTAGCTCTCCATCTGGTACCTCCTTCTCATCCAAGCCACCCTCATCGATGGCTTAAAGGACTATAGAGACTTTGGCTAAGGACTGATTGAATTTTGTTTTTCTGTGGAGCAATAGAGCTATGAAACTGAGCATTGTACCCCCACCTCTTTACTCCCTGAAGGAACTGCATGTGATTTCTCTCACCCTGACTCTAATTGTACTTGCCCCACACACACACACACACCCCAATAATGCTCCAGGCATACCAGTTCCTTTAAGTTCCTCCACAGACTAAGCTGTTTTCTACCACAGGGTTTTTGCACAAGACTATGCTCTACCCAGAATGACTTGGTTGCTTGCCTCTCAAGGAATTTGAAAAGGTAGGGTGTGGCTCTTCCCAGGCCTTGGGAGGACTTAGGTTGTAGCTGGGTGTGGGGGGCCAGAAGAGGAGTTTAGCATTCTAGGAGAACCAGACAGAAAAGGATTTTTCACGTGAGGAAATGCACTATAAACACAGGTTTCTGAACCACACAGATTATTGAAACACTCGGAGAAGCAACATAGGATGACCTCGAGCTTCTATATTCCCAGTAGCCAGCATAATACCTATAGCAGGTGGGGTTCGATCACAGTTATAGGATGGATGGATGGATGGATGGATGGATGGATGGATGGATGAGTAAAGAACTGGGCAAACTCAGAGAATTGCTAACTGATCAATGTCTCTGAATCCTCAGACCTCTCCTGCATGCCCCACTACCTTCCTGAATCAAGCCTCAATCCTTCCTCCCAACATCCAAAGACTAACGCAAGGAATGGGGTTGATTTGGTTCCCCTAATCCACTGGCCACGTCCCCTTCTTCCTGCAGAGGATCCCATTTCTAGCTACTGAGGAAGTGAACAGCAGCACCCTTCCATTGCAAAAGGCTGATAGAGTGGTGCTGATGCTGGGCTGTGACGAAGCTAACCTCGGGTCAGGCAGGAACTGCTGTGGCCACTCCAGTTCCTTTTCCCTTTCTTCATTTTCAGATGAAATATACAAGATAAAGGCACAAGATCGGTTTCCTGAGGTAAAAAAAATACGCAGGGGTGCAGTTTGTAACATCCACGTCTCCAGCTTCAGCCAGCTTGTTTTACTCAGTAACCGCCATACTCACATCTGCTTCTTTCTTTTTAACGTATGGCAGCATTCTGCCCAATGGATGCCCTGTCATTTTTCTTTTTCTTTCTTTCTTTTTTTTTTTTTTTTTTAAAGCAAGTCCCATACTGATGGGCATTTAAGGCTAAGCTTCTCTGTTGCAAACGATGCTGCAACTAACAGCTTTTATACATGTTCCTTTAAACAGGCGTGCAAGCATTTCTCTTCAAAGCAAGGCAAGGAATTGCTAGATTGAAAGATAGGCATATTATCAATGTTAATATTGTCAAATTAGAGTCCAACAAGATTGTACCTATTTAATTTCCCATCTGAAGCTAGGATAGTAATCCATCAACAATGGATTTTTATCAAGGTTTTTCATTTTTTTACGTCAATTCTGCAAGCATTGCTGGGAGATGAGGGCTCCTCCATCCAGGGAATTTCAGATCTCGCCATTGCATCTGGACCGGTGTTGTGGCAACGGCACATTCCCAGTGCTATCAGGGCTCAAGCAAATGCCCGTTGGAGGAGAGGAGCTTGGTAGTGGCAGAGAAGGCTCCCGAGAGGAGGAGATACTTGCCTGAGGCTTTGGAGGCTGAGCAGAAATGTATCAAACACAAAGGCAAGAAGACCTCACAGGAATAGTCATCCAAGCAAGGGCCCAGCTGTTACAGGAAAGCTAGAGACAGAGCCACACACCTCTGCTAGAGCCAGCGCTCCAGGGGCCAAAGAACTGGAGGAGCTCTGTCCCAGGAGCCAGCAAATCATCTCCACACGGACAGCCATCTTTATGATGTGAGGCGCATAGTAGGTGCTTAATGGATATTTATGCAAAGGCAAAGATGGGTGGGCCTAAGCCGTATCTAAACAGCGTATTTCATTCTTTTCCATCTCTCAGTGCCAGAACCGGGAAGCTGCTTGCCTTTCGAATGCTGGAGAGACAGTATACATAGAAACCCAGCCTGGGAACCCCCTCCTGGGTCTCAGCCCCCCATGCAGGCCTTGTGCCAGATCCTTTCACCCCTGCCTGTTAGAGATTGCTTTCGGTTTCTGTGTTGACAACCCTTGTTTCTGTGTTTAGAGCGGCTGTTCAGTGCCATTTCCTGATTTAATATCGGTCCCGGCACAGAGCGGGGATGCACAGTTAGCAGATTTTGCTCCAAGTATTTTTCAAGCTCCCTTTTGATGTAAGGGTTGGGTTTTCAGCTTCCCTGATCTTGACAAGCAGTGGGGGTGGGAGAGGGCGGCAGGGGGAAGGGAGAAGATGGAGCTGAGAACAGGAGGTGGAGGGGAGGAGACCAGGACCCCCATAGAGCAGACTCCCTTAGAGTCAGCCTCCAGACCCCACACACAGAGAGTCCCCGCAAAGACGTGGGGGGGGGGGCAAGCAGAGGAGTCCAAAGCCAGACTGCTACTACCCACTGTGTGACTGGTAAGGCGAACACAGATGTCTCTGTGTCATAAACAGAAAGCTCCAGAGCTGAAATAAACTAGCGTGGTGCGACTCAAAACACCAGACGGCAAAACCAAAATCGATGTGGGTTCCCAACAGCACTCGTGACTTTGACAGAGCTTCTACTGGACCCAAGGACTTGTGTGAGATTAGGTGTGAGACTGAGGGAAAGATTTCTTGTTCCTGTTAGCAATAAGCACTTTGCTAGTGCAAAGAGAAGAAAACGTAAAAAGCAGAAATATTCAGAGGGGGTCTGTGGTGCTTGCACCTACTGGGACAGACAGAGACCTACATTTGAGGACAGAACACAAGGGGAAATAAATCAGCATTTCCTGTCACCTGCCCATCAGCTACTACCTGGTTTCATTTCTCCTCTTCGACCACCCATTTTTTGCATTAGTCTGTCTCTCTCTCTCTCTCTCTCTCTTTCTCTCTCTCTCTCTCTCTCTCTCTCTCTCTCAGACCTTCTGTGTCAGCTTAGGTCTTCTCAGAAGCAAGGGAAAGATTTACTGGGAAGGAGGAAGTAGGAGGAGCAGGGAGGCTACAGACACCTGTGAAAAGAGCAAGAAAGAAAGGGGTTGGCAAGGAAGAAGCTGGAGCTGCGGCCTGAGCTGGAAAAGTTCCAGCAAGTTCCTGGGGCTGTTGAAAGTCCCTATCGGTGCTCAACTATGGCCTGGAAGCAACCAGAAATACAGCCAAGGGCCGAGTGCGCGCGCACACGCACACACGCACACACACGCAGAGGTGCCAGGGCAGGGTCTATGCAGCCTCTGGGTAATTACAGCCATTGCTCTGGAAGGAAACCTCACCCAGACCCTTCCTGGCCATCCATCCTCCATCCACCACCAACTCATGGCAGAGTGCCCCCAAGAAGTTATCTCAACTTCAGTGAGCATCTTGCTGGGGGTTGTCTACGTGTAAAGGCCTGAGATGCACTTGGAATTTATTGTCTCACTTGATCCTCACCAGGGATCATCTAGATAGGCAGTCTTAACATGCTGCCACCACTTCGTAGACAAGGAGATAAAGTTCACATCAGCTGACCCACTTGCCAGAGGCCACAGCTACCAAATGGTCCACCATAGGGCCAAAGTCCCTTTGACTATAACCATTGCTCAGAATAGCTCTGGCCAGGAAAAGGTCCATAAAGGGAACATGGAGGCATAGGGGTGTCCTTTCCTGCTGGGCACCCACCTCCCCTGATATTTATTCTCCAAAGGAAGAAAGCTTCTCTGGTCTCCTTAGGGACCATGTCCACCTTCTCCCAGGCTTGCCTGTTGGTCTGCTCCAAGCAAGAGACCCAAAATGTTTACCAGAAATAAGCACTGCCCAGCATCTACCTGCATGTCTGTCTTAAGTCCTCTCTCCTCTGGAAAGCCCTCCTTGGCTTGCCTGTGTTTCATAGCCTCTGATACACAGTGTGCCAAATTCCTGTTGCATCTATGTCAAATGCCGGACTCAGACTTTCTAGCGCCAAAGCTAGAGTGTGGGTGCTCACAGAAGGAAGGTTGGTCCAGGACAACCTTGGAAGGCCAGGGACCCTTGCTGAGAAAACCCTGCTCCTGGCCTGTAGAAGCACAGCCTGCAGTTCAGGGCCTGACCACCAGGGGCCACCAGGGGCCTCATCGCCCCCAGGCAATGCTAAGGCTGACCCTCCATCCCCAACTTTCAGCCAGGAAGTTACCCCAGGCCTCAGCATCTGCTCAGCCGCCAGTGGCCCAGTGGGTAGTCCCAGCTAAGGGGGAAGAGTTATTTTTATTTATTTCTTCTTAATCATGAACTTAATTTAGCTGCTAATCAGGTTACCATGGTGATTTGCACGGGATTTACAGCAGTTTCCTAACGCTCCTTTTTCTCACTCTTTTAGTAAAAGAGTAAAAATTTGGGCACTGCGAGGAACATTTGGGTATCGCACAAAGCGGCTACTGCTTCCTGAACGTCCTAGAACAAGGTCACCGCCAGCCACCAGCTTCTCCATTTTCTTTCGCCTTGCCTCGTGTGCTTAAGAGTCAGTTGTGACTCTGGGCAGACCCTGGGTACGCAGCTACTTCTTTTCTGTCCCGTCTCCAGAACCTCAGTGGACCCCTGCTGCCAACCAAGTGAGCGCTGGAACTTTTCTCTTTGGTCTCAAGGTCTGCCCTCTCGCCTCATTGGCCAAACTCTCCCGGCATTTGCATTTGTTCCTGCGTATCTTTGTTTGGCATGTGCCCCCAGACAGAGTATCTTTCTTGGACATATGAAAGCCTTTAGTTCCAATTCTTCCCCTTTGTGCTGAGGAAGATGGTTTCATCTTTGGGATCACCATATCCCAAGGTATTAGCTGAAAATACGTTTGAGCATTGACACTGCCTCAGCTACAGCCAGGCATGCAAGGGGGGTATTGTACCAGCCAGTACAGAGGAGCAGGGCAGGGCAGCAGGAGGAGGAAAGCTGGCATCTTGACAGGTTGCTGTATTTTGCTGTCTGGAAGTTCCGTTTGCATTCCATTCGGGCAGTTGGGGGACAAGGAGATTCCATTCAGGCCCCCTCTGTCTCACCCAGGGGCTCAGAAACACCCCTTTCTAGGACCAGATTGAGTACCCTGTCCCCATCCCCCTCAGGGGCCTCCCAGAAGGGACAGTGTCTCCAGATTGGAGACCACAGTTTCCAGGATCTCCCTGAGGACCTCAGGGCCGGCTGCCAATCAGACCTGGGATCAGCCACAGTCCATTAGTGAATGCCCCGGGTGCAAGGCGCCAACACAGCCCCCCAGGCATTGGCGCCAGAGGCTGCCCAGGGAACGCAAAGCCACCTTCAATCATTATCTTGGCTTTTGTCGTCAGACAAGATGGACCATGGACTGTAGGCTGTTTCCTAGGTGAGCAGCCACTCCAGCTTCTACCCCCAACTACTCTAAGTTCACAAACTAACCCCGAGAGTTGGATGCGGGCGTAGCCCGCGCATCAGAAGCCTGGAACCTTTGCAGCATCCCACCCTGCCAACTGAAACAGTGTGGGGCTCTAAGTTGCTATCTGTCTCGGAGACGCCCTTCTCTCCACTGGAAGATGGGGCTGAAGTAAGAGGAGTCACTCAGGCTTTGGTAACCAAGACTGCACGGTAAGAGTCATAAGAACTGAGATCTCTGACAGAACTCTGCACCTTTTGTGTCATGTTGTTTCGAGTTTGAGGCCCTGGGGGTAGTGGTGAGGTTAGCAGGCTGAGGGACTTACAGTGGTGACAAGGAAGGAACTGCCCTCCCATCCCTCCAACCTGTAAGGGATCCTGATCAGAACAAGTCTAACCCAGTAGGGTAGAGATGGCATCATAGAAACACAAAGGGGTCCAGACACAGTGCCCAAAGCCGGGGAGAATCTGGGGTTCTTATCCTAACTCAGTGGGGGCATTTGCTATGTGATCTTCAGCAAGTCACTTAACCTCTCTGGGATTATAAATGAAGACTGGACTTTATATTCTCCATCTCCACCTCTGCATGCAAACTTATCAGGCCTGGTAGATCTACCAGTAGTGAAGGGAGAAGTGGTAGTTAGGAAAAGGTGGGAGAAGAGTGCAGTACCTGCTCCAGCCACTGGGGGCAAACTTACTCCATCCTGTGAACATTTTTAACCACCAGGTCCAAGTTCCCAGTAATGGTTTCAGCAAGCACCCAAGTGTGGAAAGGGGCAGGAAGTTCCTCCTTTGACAGGTCATGGGTTACACAGCACTGTGCCTAAGAACAGAGCATTTGAACCTAATGCCAGAGTTCAAACCCCAGGTCTGCCTTTACTAGCTGGGTAGCCTTTGAGCAGGTTGTGTACACTTGCCTGGGTCTCCTCTTCCTTCCAAGTCTAACAGAACAAACAGCATTAGCCTTGCCAGACTAGTGAGCAGCTGCACACGGTACACTGACTGTGCAGCAAGCATCTCCCTGTCTGCTACTTATCAATGCCATCATAGTAACACTCCAGGATGCTGAAAGGCAGAGAGATAAAAAAAAAAAACCTCTCACCTGGGCCTGCTGCTCAAAGCCAGTGCATTTGCCACCAGCCCCTGCCCATCCCCACTTCTGTTCAATATGATCGATGTTCTCAACTGACTTGTTTTGCAAAAACAAGTTCATATAGCGATGGAAACAGAGACAGGAGTAGGAGTTAATTAAGGGCAGGGTGAACCACACATCGATCCTAACGCCGTTAAAAGAGAGACAACCAGACTTTAGGATGTGATTCAACAAGGAGAATGCAACACCATCAACTAAAGCTTCCAGCCAAAGATTGAACACGGCAGCACCCTAACTCCCGGCTTCTGGGAAGCGCTGGGAATGGAGGAGCCCACTGAATAGCGCCAGGAGGGGGGCCGTCAGCCACATCCACAAAGGGACCCAGAACCACCCAGAGATGAGCAAAGGTTCCAACAGAAACCCATGGCGTTCTAAAAGGGAGAAATAAGGACATTTCTCTTATTCTCAATGTAGAGTATCAGAAAGAAGCTGGAGAGGCATGCCAGTTCAAAGCAATTCCTTGTAGCATGGCCCAAACACATAAAAGGTTAAAAAAAATGTATTTTTGAGAACATTTAGAATATTTAAATATCAAGCAAGAATTGGATATGAAGCCAGGCATGGTGGCGCAGGCCTTTAATCCCAGCACTCAGGAGGCAGAGGCAGGCAGATTGCTGTGAGTCCCAGGTCTGCCTGGTTTACAAATCGAGTCTAGGGGACAGCCAAGGGCTACACAGAGAAACTCTGTCTAAAAAACAACAAACAAACACACAAACAAACAAACACAAATTTACTTTGTAAAATGTCATGTTGAGATCATGTACATCATGTTATAAAAAACTCTAAGTCATGATCTGTTCATTATAGCTTCTAAAATATTTAGGTATAAAATTACATGGTACCTAGGATTTGTTTCAAATTCTCCAATAATGAGAGGGGAAACAGAAGGGCAGAGGGAGAAGGCAGATCGCCAAGTAGGAGGAGCTACAGATGCAGAGTTCAGAGACATTAGGAGTGAGCACATTTTGTCCCTTTAAGATAGAAAGGACTGGAAGGCCTCTCAAGCCCTTGGCCATCTTACCTGGGGGATGGCCGTGGGGGAAAGTGAATGTTTGCACACCACCCAGAAACTCAGTTACTCACTCCCTCACTCCCTCGCTCCCTCCCTCCCTCCCTCACTCACTCACCCTTCAATTCACCTACCCATCTACCACCTATTTGTTCAGTCAACACACCTACTTGTGGAAAGCATGCCATGTGTGAAATGCAGAAGGGGCCATGCCATCACCGTGGCCCCTCACAGGGTAGAAGGGAGAGTCACATCCACCTCTACAAAGCATGAGACGTCTAAATAAGCATAGCAGCGGTGGGCCATGCCGGCCTGTTCCGTGGAGGACACGACTTGGTCTGGCCAAGGGATGTTCGTGGACCCTTTTTTTTTTCTCTCTCTCTAACATTTAAATAGAAACTTGAAGGATAAAATGGTCGTGGCTGTGTGAGGGGCCCATGATGTGCACTGAGGCAAAAAGAACAACGAAAGCAAATGTCCTGGGGCAGCAAGAGGCGAGGAATTGGGGACACCATAAGGAGTAGCTAGGAGAGTGTGACAGATGGGACAAGACTGTTAAGGAGCATTTGGGGCTGGGAGTCACTAGAGGAAGCCTTCTTCCGTAAACAACATGGCACACAGAGACAGGGGCAGGGTCAGAGGTGTTGGGCCTGCTGGCAGATGCTCCTGCAGTGAGTCAAGGCAAGGACTAGAAAGGCATGTGCTCATGGTGTCTAGAGAAAACGCTCACTGCCTTTAGGATTGGTGGTGGTGGTGGTTGTTGTTGTTGTTGAGCAGGGTAGAGAGAAAGCCTGCTCGCTAGGAAGGCTATGGCAAAAAAAAGTACCATTGGAACTACCAAATAAATAATAGTCTTCATTAGGAAGTTAAAAATCTGGGGAGAGCAGGCCCAGGTTCCCTTCATCTCTCTTTTGCAGCCAGCTCCAGTCAAGGACGAGACTCCTAGCCAACTGCAGGGCTGCTCGACCAGTGCTTTATGGCCTTGAGACAAAGGCTCCTAAGGAAAACACCCTGCACAAGTCAGACATGTCGCTGCAACTATGAGAGCCCCTCCGTCCATCCATCTGAATCATCCTAACATCTAGAAAAATGCATCAGGCTGGCAGGGGCAAAATATGCCATCACATACCTCTTCATTGAGCACAGGGTAAGTGGGCTGGGAATCTAAGCCCTGTGTTTCAGAAGAGGGGAATGACAGTGTTGAAAAGAAAGCTCACCTCTGAATCCCGAGGTTCCCCATACACCTAGGCTGTACTGAAGTTTCTGCAGCTGCCTGGCATGGTTGGTTCCTTAGGGGCCTCTCTCCAGTTTTCCAAGATTGGAATGCTGATGTCTCTGGAGGGAGAGGAGAATGGCTTTTCAATTCCCAATTCACTCTTTAAAAAAAAAAAAAAGTAAGGAAAGAAGCTGATAAATACAACAGCAGCCTCTTTCCCCCTCAGAACCAATTTGCTTCCTTGAATGGGACAAGGATTCTACAGAGACCCACAAGAGGTCAGGAGTGACAAGTCCCCAGCCTCTAAACCATGTAAAGCATTCTGGGCAGCCTTTGAGAGAGGCATGTGAGGCAGCATTTCCCAGCTCATGTGTGTCCCCAAGAGGATGCTAGGCCCTTGGCTTCAGGAGTACCACGCCTGACTCAGCTCTGTGGTCCCAGCAGTCTGGCTGAGAGGCTGTCTGATGAAGAATAGTCAGACTTTTGGCACTGGAGGTGTTACAACAAACCCAATTTGAGAAGGGGAGATGAAAAAATAGTTTGAGGGGGCACTTAAGGGATAATATTCATTGTCAAAACCAGTCTAGAAAAATCATATTTTAAAAACCCACAAAAACCCACAATTCATTTAATTGTATATGAGAGCATGCCAACATATGAGCACAGCAAAAGATCACAATAAAAATGTAAGCCATGTTTCTGTGTGGCTGGCTTATGTGTGATCTTATTTATTTTTTAATTTTTCCTCCAAACTGTATTAAGAAGAACATACGGAATGCCAACTAGTAAGAGAAGTCCATCACTATTTCTTTTAATAACTGTTTCAAATAAATATCCAGATTCGGGGTGTTGTCTGCCTTCCTGGACCCAGGTAGTGGCTGAGTGCCAGCCAGGGCCCTTCTGTGAGCATGGTGGAGCAGCCATGGTTCTGCATACCCTTAAGCTTACCAGACTCACACCAGAAGCCTCCAGCCAGCTCCCTGCCCAGGTTGCAGAGAGCAGATGCCAGGTCTCACAGGCATCTGCCAAGTCCCCGGCATCACCAAGTACATTTCCATGACTTTTCCCCGTTGCGCGTCAGTAAATCAAAGCCCATCTCATACACACAAGGTGGGCCTTTTCTGGTAAAACACAAAAAAACTTAATCTTTGGTCCAGAAGCAGTAGATTGCGGCAGCAAGCCGGCAGCCAAAACCATTAATCTTTGCCGCGTTCCCCAACTGGCCCGAGCAGTAAAGAAGATAATACCCCAGCAGAATCAGTGACCCACTACAAATTGGTCCTGAAAGGTCCACCAGCATAAATAGACTTTTGCTGATCCAACACTTGTTAGGAACCCCAACAAAGAGACTATTGGCTCATCTGATGAGCCGCCTGCAATGGGCCCTTGCAATGGCTTGTGATGGATGACCACCCTCCCTTGAAGGGGAAGATGCAGCTCCTGGTATGGGGCCCTTTCTCATCTTAAATTTGTCCTCAATAAATCACAGGTGCAGAGAAGCCAGCATCAGTTTCATTACACCTACATGCTCCGGTATCAATCACGCCACTATGGCGGCCTGTCTAGGCGCTGTTCATTTCAAGTGGCTTTTTCTGTCCTGATTCCGTTTCCAGCATGATGCACGCCTCAAATGGGCTGCAACCCAGTGAGAAAGAGGAAGGTGCTTCCTTTTAAAGGCTACTGCTCCCTTGGCCTCAGCGTTTGTTCCCTCCTTCTCCATTCATCAGCCCCGCCCCCCCCACCCCCACCCCCAAATGGGTGTCCTTCTGAGCTTGGTACCCCGTCCCTGCGCAGACACTTGAAGCTTTGGAATCAGAAAGCCACGTCTTCAGAGGATGGCTCCCGACGGTTACCAACTCAAAATAATAATAATAATAATAATAATAATAATAATAATAATAATAATAATAATAATAAAGTTTGTGTTTCTGAGTCTGCAAAATGGGATTATAGCACTTCCCTGTATGGATCGAACGCAGTATCAGTATCGTGGGGGAAAGAACCCAGCACAGTACAGAGTGCAAAGCAGGCCTCTGGCTGAAGTGCTTCTGGTCCCTGAGTGGTTTTGCACGTGGCTCCAGTCTGAGGAGAAAGGATTGCAGAGGTTGCTGATTCTGCGGCTCATGGCCTATGGTAAGAGACCGCCCTGTTCCTCTACCCCAAGCCCAGGACCACTCCTAGTGCCAGCACAGGCGTGTCAGTTACAGCCCATAATTTATGAGGACTCTGCCACTGTTCTTTTTTGTTTGTTTGTCTGTTTTTGTTTTTTGTCCTGTTCCTTTCATTGTAGGCAGTTAAAATACACTTAAAATTAAAGACACCAGCAAGCTTTGAGGACTTCTTCTTACTGTACGTAATTAAACACTTTCGTGTTATTAAATGCATGTATAAGACGCATCATAAAAATCTCAAGATTTAAAAAAAATTTTTTTTTAAAAAAATCACAAATTGAACAAATGTTGTCTTTTCAGACAGGCAAGTCCTGAGGCAGTCTTCCTACAGCAATCAGAGATAGGACCAGTGCAGAGTCCTACCACAGGCCTCCTGGGGAGGCCTCGGCTCCCACTACCTCCGCTGTTTTGGCGATCACCCAGGGGCAACCCTGCTAATCATTAACCCCCGTGAGTGAGCATGTCTTTAAACAGAGAAGCGAGTGCAAAGGAGCCTGCCTCTCTGAGGTACGCAGGAGCCTCAGACAGGACAAGCTTTTCAAAGAGACATTTCTATTCACTCTAAACCTACAAGAGAGCAGGAGTGACAGGGCCATTTGTTTGCAGAAAAGTTGGGGAGGGGGTACGAAGGAGAGGCAGAGAAACAGGAAGACAAGGGAGATAGGTAAAGCAGAAAATGGCAGTGGGGGAGGGGAGGGCCAAGGGGAGAGGGGAAGCCAGAGAAGGACGTGGGGCAGACTTTACTCCAGGGCACATGGACTCATCAGTGATGCATATGGTCTCAGATTCTGAAGACAGAGCCCACAGAGCCACAGACGGATGCTACATATCATGAAGAACTGGCCGGGATAGCAATGGCGGTAGCGGTGAGACGTACAGGCCTAACCTGACCGCCTAGACTCCCTTCAATCATGCCTGTTTAATGTCCTATGCACTCTGCAAGGTAGTGACTGCGTTTCATCTGTTCAAAGATACACACTTTCATTTGCTCGATTTGACATCGTTGAGCCGTCTTGCCCCATCACTGTGAATGAGCGGTGAGCGGGTTTGGTAGCGTTGGCATTATCTGGGAATATACACCCTTGCAGTTGAATAACAGCTTTCAGCGTGGGGACGTTTGGCTTCAAACCCTCAGAATGGTTGGAGCGTTGAAGAACACGGGCATCAACAACAGTGAGTCCAACTGTGACTAGGCAGTTTTAGGACGACCTTAAACAAATTGTAAAAGCTAAATAAACCCAAGGGTCCTTTCTATAAGGATACAATTAAAATTGCACGTGGGAAGAGAGCATTATATGACAATTTCGTTGACAAGGCCTCTGTGTTCTTTAGCATGCTGTGTGGTCACGGTGCAGCAAAAAAAAAAAAAAAAAAAAAAAAAAAAAAAAGCACCATATGTCCCAATCTCCAGAGCAATGGTCCTCAGCCTTCCTAAGGCTGCAGCCTTTTAATACAGCTCCTCATGTTGTGGTGAGCCCAACCCATAACATTATTTTCCATTGCTACTTCATAACTGTGATCTTGCAAGTGTTATGAACCATAATGTGAGCATCTGTGTTTTCTGACAAAGGGGGTCACAACTGTTGCTCTAGATAACAAATCCAAGTGCCTTCACTGCTCTCTCAACAGCACATAGAAATCCAGAGCCCCATGTCTTTCTGATTCTAGAACTCACACTCTGGTATCTCTGGCGTCACACCAATAGAGGCTCCAATGCCAGTTTGACCACTGAGTGCTTTGTGACCCAGGACAGCCACTTCCAGACTTGTACTCACAACACAGAGAAGCTATGAAAACATGCTTCTCAAAGTTATGGGTAAGAAAGCCTATATATGAAGAGGCTCAGCAAGGAGCTTGGCCCCAAGATGCCTATAGGGCATCTATGGCACATTCCCCTCTGCCTCTGTGTTAACTAATGAAAGTCTCCAATGGCACCAGGAGCCCTAGGCTGGCGTTGGTATTGTAGCAGAATAAGATGCCTTCAGGTCTGGCTCAGGACAAACCACTTCTATATACACCCCAGCCTCAGTCCTGTGCCTGATGAATACTAGCCTTCCCTCTCACTAACAAAACAAAAGCCAAGTAACCGTAACTATAAGGCACCTGTTGCTGTTACTAGTGTACTATTTGCATCTAAAGAAGACCAGGAGACCTAAGCAACATATGAGATAGTCTTGGGGTGACCTGGGACCACGCAGAGAACAAACAGGCTGAGTGCTTTAATTTGCTATTATTTACTGGAGGAGGTATTGACTGATGAATCCCTATTCAGTCTGAGACTCAAAAAGTTGATTTCAAGTCCCTACCTTAGTGATGAATAGAACATATTTAGTATAGAAAACTGGAAGAATATTGAGAAGACTTAGCTACAGATAACATCATTGATATGGGTTAGATATGGTTTAAATGCATGAACCCAAAAGTTTGATGCTGGATGTGTGGCTCACACTGTGGTGATGATGACTGGGAGCCTTACAGAGACATTAGTGAGACAATTGGGAGTGTGGCTTTGGAAGGGAATATGAGATTCCAGTCTGTTGGAAGATCACTGGACCCAGTACCATGCTCTCCAAAATTAGGAGCTTATAAACCTCTTTTATTTGTATAGTTAGCTTGCCTTTGGCATTTTGTTATATCAACAAAAGCAGACTAATATACCTCCTTGGACATATTTTGTTTACTTCCGTTCTTCTTTCTTTCCACATTTTGCACAGTTGATTTATGCAATTCTATATATTCACTTTTTTGCTTAGCATAAGCGTTTCTCCATATTAGGAACTCTTTGACAGCTTCATTTTTATTATTACTCATTTTATTATTAAATGAGTGCATCATAATGTACCAAATGTTCTCCTAAGTGTGAGATTAGCTGTTTGTGAAGACCTATGTGCCTAAAACTTTGCTTACATTTGTACTTCCTTAAGAAAAATTATTTACAGTAACATCACCCAGTCAAATTACTTACACATTTAAGAATGTTTGAATTTATCCTTGCCAACATTAAGTGTTAACATTTTTAAATTCTCTATAATTTGGTTAAGTGAAATTTTTATGATTATTAACAAAGCTTTGCTTATTAATCAGTCTGGGCTCTTTTATTTCAACCTTATCCATAATTCTCAGGAGGCAGAGGCAGGCAGATCTCAATGAGTTCGAGGCCAGCCTGGTCTACAGAGCAAGCTCTGGGACAGCCAGACCTACACAGAGAAACCATCTCACAGGAGGCGGTGGGGGAGACAGCAGCAATATGGTTAAGAGTTACTGCTAGACAGTGAGACTGGAGATAAACAGGTGTCTTTATCACACTCCTCTCCTCAAGGCTCAAGGTCCTTCGCAGGAAAAAGTGGAAAGATGGTAAGAGCCAGAGGTGGTGGCCAACCTCAAGCAAACAGCCTCTTCCAGACAGGAGAGGGCTGGTGCACACGTTGACTCACAGAGCCTGTAACAGCATGAAAAAAAAAAAACCCTGCCCAAACTCAAAACAGCACTGACAAAGAGGAGTGGGCACACTCTCACTCTCGACCAATTAGCCATTGATATTTAGTAGGAAAGGGAAAATGAGTTTTCCTCAATGGAGTGTTACTGGGTGTGTCAACCACGCTCCAGGCCAGGCTACAGGCTCAGGAGCAGTCACTACAATAAAGCAGATTCCATGGAGTTCTCTCTCTCTCTCTCTCTCTCTCTCTCTCTCTCTCTCTCTCTCTCTCTCTCTCTCTCTCTCTGTGTGTGTGTGTGTGTGTGTGTGTGTGTGTGTGTGTGTGTTGCTTTGCTTTTTACAAGAAAGACAGAAATTGGATGGGTGGAAGGGCAGGAGAAGATCCAAGAGGACTCAGGGGAGGAGAAGGTTAGAATATACTATATAAAATTCTCAAAGCATGATTAAAAACATTTTTTTAAAAAAGAGTCTAAACCTGCTAAACTGAGCTACCTTATTCTTCACCGTGGCTCCCCACTTCTATCTATATGTGTGTATATGTGTATATACGTGATGTATATACTATAATCATCTTGAGACAGAGGAAATCCTCCTCCTCACTTCTCAAAGCCTTATCTTTCCTCATATTTTAATAGAAATGAGACTAAAAGCATATAGTGTCTTGGTAAAGAATATGACAGATCTTAGGGAAATAATATTGCCTACAGCAAAGCTCAGTGGATATTAGCTACTTGATTTTCTTCTTTCGTAAATTCTCTTCCATATGTTCCTCTCTTTCCCATTGAGATCCTGAAAGGTTTCTGTTGTCTTTTTGTTTCTGTATTTGTTTTTAATCAGTATTGGGGATTGAACCCAGGGACTCACACGTGCTAGCATCTCTAGCCCTTTCTGTTGGGATTTTAATCCCTTCATTATTCATTTGGAAGAATTCCTATATGAAAGACAATACTCACTTGTTAGTTGTGAACGGTTCTTAATTGGCTTTTAAAACTACCGGCCTCTCTACATGGATAGTCCTGTGAGATTTGGAGCTATCCATGGCTGCTAAGGCTGCAGGAGGGGCTATGTCCATAGGCAGGTTCCCAGAATAGACTCAGACCTTCCATCTACAACCGGGCCTGTCTCACAAGTGAGGTGGGGACAGAGGCAGAAGCCCTCATGAGGACACAAAGGCAGTGTGGCCATAGCTGAGGCACATCTGTGCCTAAGCACAGTGTGTGGCACTTTGTGCTGGGGAAGAAAACCACGGAGCCCACTAAAGCCACTTTTCCCTAGTTTACAAGGATATTTTGGTAAAGCAACAATAAAAACCGCGGTTGCACGGCATCTCCATTTTCATCTCCACTTCTGTATACTTGATGCTTTTCTGTCAACAAGGGTTCCAAGGAGTGAGAAAGCCCCTGGTTTTGTTTTCATTTTTTATGTCTATTAAAAATAAACATGCTGAGAAGCTGCCTTTTAGCTCTTTATCAAGACTCAAATGACATGTAGCCCTTGTCAAATCAGCGTTGACGAAAGCAGCAAGCACAATTTGCAAGACGTGGGGAATAAACTTGGTACAGGGTGGGTTTCCCCTCCATTGATCAAACCGGGTTTTGCTGAAGTGATGGGCAGCCAGAAGCCTCCTAGATTCTGCTAAGGCATACAAGAAGGATGAAAACTGCCCTCCCCCCCCCCCCGCCGCAACTGCCTGCCTGGGTTCAACTTATGGGGTACCAGGCAGGAAATATGTTAAGAAAACCTGAAGCCCTCTTCCTCTCGATGAGTACAGATGGGCACATCTCATGCCGAGTCAATGTAATCAATACTTTCCTTGCTTTGGAAACTCAGAATCTTTACAGAGAGCAGAGCCATGCTACACAGTAAAGGCGCTTTAAATTCTAATGAGCTTCTCTGTGCTAATTAGTGACTTTGCTAACTGGAAGCTTTCTTTGTTAGAAAACACACCCTGGCCTTGGAGTGACGTGAAGTGCCAGTTTTCTATTCTCTGATAGGGTCCTTTTATCTTTCCTCATCCAGCCTGCAAGGAAAAGATGTCCTTCCTCTTGTCCTGATAGAATGAATAGATTTTTGGGCTTGGGGTGGTTTGGGTTTTTTTTTTTTTCTGTTTTTGTCTTTAATTGATTGCGTTTTATTTGTAAGAACCAGAAAGTACAAGAGATGCATTTCTCCTAAATCCTATCTGTCACCTGCCTGACAGGAAGCAGAGCTGTGGAGGGTAAATACAGCCTCTCAGGAAGAGACCAGATACCCCTCCTGCCGCACGGTAAAATTTGGTAATTATAAATCAAGCAAATCTAAGCAAATCTAAGGTGTAAGCAAGCTCCCACCCCACTCGTGGCTAGGAGAACGAGGCCCAATCATTTGTCTCCACGCAATGCACAAACTTGATAAGTCTCCACCATAAAGCTGATTACTAACAGGAATGGCTGCAGAGGAAAATTTTTTTTCATCTGAAGAGGGGAGGGGACAAGAAGAAGAAGGGCACAGAAGGAAGAGCTGAGCAGAGATGGCAACAGCTGGGAGGGACTTGGTGCCTCAGAAGTTGGATGCAGAAGTGGAATTTCTCTCCGTCTCATTCTTCTGCCTTGTTGTCATTATCCTCGGCTGGCTCTCTCTGTCACTAGCTCCATCTCTACTCTCTTGTCCCCTCTGAGTACTTGACAAAGACACCCTGCCCGGAAGTAATTTCGTTCAGACCCCTGAGTCGCACTTAAAAGTCTTTGGGACTGATGGAAATAAATGCCCCTCCCCCCGCAGGCTTTTGTTTCCACTCTAAGTGGCCCCCCTGTCATTTATTAGACGAATTAAAGTATCAATTTCTGTTTAAACATTAACAGGGTGATGCCAAATATTAGTCAGTTCCTAATAATTTTGAGGGATTAAAAAGATAATAAAAGTAATAGTCCATTACATTACCTACTTCAGCAAGATTGTAATGAACGTAATAAATTCTGGATCGGGGTTATAACAACTTCCATCTATTTAAAATGAATTTGTAGGGTTACTTTCATTAACTATGTATATGGGGAAAATGATCTGACATATTACTTTAAAAGAGCTGTTAAACCGATTAGGAGAAAAATATGCTTTCCAGCCAGGGATGCTGGCCACGGGGGACAACTACGTCCCTGTGAACAGGGACCAAAGCAGCAGAGCAGGTCAGATGATGTCCTCCCTTCGCTACCTGCCCTCTGCTTCGTACAAACCATAGCTGCAATGCTGCTGGCAAACGAGGCTGGGAGAGCCTTTTTTTTTCCTTTCTCTGTTTTTCTCCCCCTCCCTACAAGCTTTCCCACTAATGAACCAAGCCTAGCTCTGGGAACCTGTAGAAGGAAATCAACCCTCTGCCTCCCGGCCCAGCCTGTCCTCCTCTGAGCCGCCCCCAGGGAAAGCCGCCATATTAAAGGGGCCCATGCCCTCATTGCTAGAGGAGACAAGGGAGCGAGCACTTGACTGCGCCACAGAAATTACTGCTGTACCTCGAATGCCCGCTTCATTTATCAATTTCATCGCAGAAAAACCCATATGACTGCCTTGTTCAGTCGCACGCTAAATCGAGTCACAGAAAGCTCCCCACCACCAGTCAAGTGTGGTATGCATGGGCCTGGATAGAGTAACTTGAAATACCAGTGATGATTTATACTTAATTGAACTCCTAAGTGATGGAAGTGGCAGTAATGAATGAAGAACACCCTCGTTCTGGCCCACTCTGCACAGCCTCTCCAGGCCCCGTAGCACTGGCCGTGCCTTGGGAAGTCAGCGAGGATGGCTGGCTGAAGCCTGAACATTCCCTGGACGCCCCGAAGCTGCCCATCTGGGTCCTGGCTAAATTGCTCTCACTTGCAGTAAATGACTCCATAAGCACCGAATCAGACCATTGATCCTTTTTATTAGATTACCCAATTGGAAGGTTAATGCATTTGCATTTGGCAAACGGAGTCGGTCAGCCCGAAATCCCACCCGGGGATGGGTGTTTAAATGGACACACGCAGAGAACGACTCTGTCAACATATTGATTCCTTGGCAGCAGAAACCAGATCTGATGTTCTACCGACTCCAAAGAAGCCACTCGGAAAACGCACTGGAGAAGGAGGGGGTCTCCTCAGCAGGAGGCCAAGTCCTCCCCACCTCCAACCTCTGCATCCTACAAAAGTTTTCTGACCCGAGGAAAGGCCAAAGGTGTGTACCTTGGACCAGGAAACTTACTACTTTCTCTAAGTGAAGGGGGGGGAAAAAGGACTTAAATCAATTCACAATGACACAGAACAGACCTCAGAAACCAAAGAAGAAAGCATCATCGCCATCATCATCATCATCATCATCATCATCATCATCATCATCTGGACAGTCACAAAATCAGACTAGGGCAGCCATTGCTACCAAGGCTTCGACACCCCAGGTGAGCTTATCCTTGCTTAGTCTCGACACAGTCACCGCATGTTGCCTGTGGAGTCAGCTTTGTTCGGATTTCCTGCTAAGGAAATTCGTTATTGATCTCACAAGTTTTGTACCAGAAAATGAAGCCACAGTTCAGTGGGAATTAGAAGTTAGGCTCTCACCCTAGCCCACCCTGCACTCATCATAGTAGATGTCCTCTTATAGATGGGGACTCTGGGGGCTCTAGGAGAGGAGAGGAGGACATCGCAGAGAGCCCCACCCCCACCCAGGGAGCTCATGGAAAATTCTCCAGTCTTCTGTCTTCCAGATCAGCCTCGTGTTTCATCCTGGGGAATAAGGCAGGCCTCCATCAGAGGTGGCTGTGGGGCTGTGACAGTAAAGGAAATGGTCTTTGTATACAAATGTTCTGAGACACAAAGTCATATTTCGTATTCAGCCACAAAACCGGGGCCTTTGACTAAAGTGTTCTGTGAAGTAAGAGACGCTGTAAATGTCGCTTGCAGGATGGATTTGTTCAGCATCTTGCCTCTGAGGACCAGGGGCTGCCTTTATCACTCCAAATCATATCTCTCTCTCTCTCTCTCTCTCTCTCTCTCTCTCTCTCTCTCTCTCTCCCTCTCTCTTTTCTACTATTCACTCTCCAGGTAGCCAGGAGCCTGGGGCACATGAGATAGAAGGTACAAGTCCCTACCCAGTTTCTCAGAGCAGGGTTATCTTTCTGAGCCTCAGCATCTTCCCTCTGTTGCCTTGATAAGATGTGAGACAATGTACGGGGTGATAACCAGCATGGATGTGGCCCTTATCCGTGTGTGTGAATCCTCTCTCCTCTAGGGTCACATGAAAGGGATATCCCCAGGTGCTTAGAGGTAGTAACTGACTACTATCAGGTAACCTAGGCTATCCCACACAGGAGCTCCTAGGATGCTTCTTACCCAGCCCTCTCTGTTTTTCAGGAGAGGCCCAGGCTCCTCTCGAATCTCTCCAGTCCCTCCTCGGCTAAGCCACCTTTGAGCCTCTACTTAGACCCTGCTGGAGTGATAGGCATTAGAGGCCTGTGTTTCCCTGATGATGATCCTACTCATGACTACCCCCTTTCGACTTCTACGCATCTGTTTCACCCAACCCTCCAACAATACCATAAAGTTCAAATGGCTCTTTCCAATCACAGAGGCAGAAACTGAAGCCAGAAGCGGCCAGGGAGAGACCAAACTGACACTGCTGGGAACCGGTTGTTAAATCCGAGCCCCCTGTAACCCCAAAGTGCGTGCTCATCACAGCGACTCCTCCTAAGACTCATGGGATGTCTGTAAACAGGAGACCAAGCCAACATTCAGCATGAATCCCGCACTCTCCTTACCCTTTCTTGCTTGCTAATCCACAGGACCATCAGTTCCCGGACAGACAAGGAGAAGGATGTACCTGTCCGGAGGAAGCGGAGCATCATGGGTAAAGGAGGGAAAGTGCTGAGTGAGCAACAGTTGACCTTAAGAAGTCATTGAGAAAGTGCCGAGCCAGCATGGTGTGGTGTGACAGGGGCCCCG
This sequence comes from Acomys minous, assembly GCF_964271855.1. Classification (NCBI taxonomy): domain Eukaryota; kingdom Metazoa; phylum Chordata; class Mammalia; order Rodentia; family Muridae; genus Acomys; species Acomys minous. The sequence continues at coordinate 74,600,918 of NC_140485.1, read as the reverse complement.
GGACCCACAGGAGAAATCCCTATCTGATGGAGAGTGCAAGGTGGGCAGATTCTTCCTAGTGATAGTCACAGCTGGGCAGTGTGAAGATGAAAAAGAGGTGAAGGGCTCCAGGTACAGTAGCTAGTCATACAAAAAAGAAGTGTTGGAACCAACAGACTTCAGGCCCGAGCAGCCCACAGCCCCAGATCCCACAGGTTTAGAGAGGACACACACACAGTGGATATGGCATTCATCCTAAAAGAAGTCACCTGGGTGCTCACAGACATGAACACGCTCTCCTATTGTCTCTAGGGGGTGTGCGCTTATTGGCATGAAACTGTCTGTGAATAGTGCCTGGCACAGATCTCTATGTGACTTGTGTCTCTGATGATGAAAGTGGGTGGGCAAGTGTATAAGCAACAGTACCTAGGCGTGTGACTGTCCGTGCATCTGCACACAGGTGTACGTGTTCTTCCTCCCTAGGGGTTTTCTACTCACAACTGTGCTGAGCTAAAGGATGCCGGAGCAACAGTAGATCCAATCAATAGAGATGCCATCCATAGGTCAAGAAAACAGGACCTTTTTTTTTCCCTGCCCAGACTAATCTGACTCTTTATGCATGACCCAGGACAGGCTGCTGTCCATCACTGGGCACTGTCCCACCAGGGCTGCCATTGGCCAACGAGGAGTTCAGCTGTACAGCTGTAGTCTGGACTCTACAATGCTGAGCTACAGCCTGCACCTCACTTCATGGCTGTATGGTTTGGAGGAAGCCTTTGCAACAGCTGGAACCCCAGTTTCCTCATGTGTCAGATAAAGGGGACCATCTCTCCCGTACCTTTGTTAAATGTGGAGACTTGAGCGCTGACCCTTGGCAGCCATGCTCCCTCAAACAAATCACCAGGTCTTCTGCAGTCTGATTCACTCATCTGTTAAACAGGAAAAAATAACGGCAAATGAACTAATACAGAGGCTAGCACTTCAACGTTTTCAAAACTGGGAATATTTGAGAACAGTCACCTGTAAATTTGAAGAAGACCTCAGCTAGATCCTCCGTTCTTGGCCCCATCTGCATCTTCTGGCTGGACATTTCTCAAGGATCTGGAGTCTTGGCTTTTGGGGTAGGGGGAACTAGGGGCACAAAGACGAGGAGTCCCAGGGCCCAGAGGGTAGGAAGGCCCAGGGACAGCATCCGCCGGTCAGTAAGCACTGGCCCGTGGCTCCCTGGAGCTGTGCAGCAATGATTCAGGAAAAGGCTGACAAGGATATTAGCAATGTGGGTTTTTTTTTTTTTAATCCTGAGTCCAGAGAAAATGCACGGTCAGGAATAAAGGCACCCAAGAGAGCACAGAGAAAGAGAAATAATCAGAATTAGCCAGCGGGCAGGCAGCAGGAGCCGGGGCAACACAGCCTTTAGAGGGCCAAAAGCCCCTCCAGGACCCCAGGCTAGGGAGGTGGCTAGGAAACTGGCAGGCCAGGCCAGGAGGATGAGGAAACCTGTGCCCCCTGGAGCCTGGTGAACAGGCAGACTGGAAAATGGACAAGAAGCCATCTCCAGGTGAGTCCAGCACCGCCCGAGGCTGGTATGTACCCCTTGAGCCTCTCTAGGCATGAAGGAACGGGAACGGTGTGCGGGTGTCAGTTCTCTGCTCTTCATTATCCATGGGGCTTTGGATGCGGGCACTAGGGCTGGGGGTGGGGTGGGGGGGGGAAGCAGGAGGCTGTTCGGCTACTGCAGGAAGGCAGCTCTGCAGGCAGCAGGCCTCCACCTCTCCCTCCAAGGCTGAAGTGAGGAAACGGTGACAGAAACTATGACTGGGGAATTCGCCTGGACTCTTTCCCAGGAAATTACACAGGGTGTATCAAAGTGTTCCCAGAGGTGGTCCACGGACCTGCCAGATGAGCGGATTTTGATGAACTAGGAGAAAGATATCCATTTACAGGGGCAGTGGGACAGATAAACTTCTTACCTGACATCTGCCTTTTAAAAAAGCATTTATCCCATCATAAGAAGCAACCCTGGCTCCGAGTGTGTGTGTGTGTGTGTGTGTGTGTGTGTGTGTGTGTGTGTGTGTGTGTGTGTATGTGTGTGTGTACATTTGCACATGCTCGAGGGCATGTAAATGTGTTGGGGGAGGGCAGAATTAATACATCAGCTCCTGATTCCACTGCAGAGTCCAAATTAATGGAGTATAAATTAATGAGAGGCAAAATGTGTGCGGTGTCCTGGAAGCCCAGTGCCTCTCCCGAGCCCCTGACTCTGGGTCCTTAGGCAAAGTGCTCCCTGAACTGCTGTGTGCCATGACTTGAATATAAGAGAACGAGTCCTGGGTCACCAGCTGCCCCTTACCGCGCAGCTTTTGCCTTACTAAAGTCCTTGTATGGAAGCTGTGACACCATCAGTGTTGACAGCACAACTGTACATACACAATGACACTTTTCGTGCAGCAAAGCTTCTGCGTGCTGAATTGCAATACTTATTCTAATGTAATCTTGGTAATTCCTTTTTTTTTTTTTTTTTTAGTGTTTTTTAGGCTTCTATCTTTTTGGAAGATCCCCAATAAATAAAGTCACAGAGACTCCTCTTACTCTCTGACCTTCAGATTTTAATTTTAATTTCCATCATGTAGGCTCCTCTCAGGGGAGGTAAATTGATATCTAGGATTCAGATGGGGTAAAAGAAGGGGAAGAGATCCCCGCACACTGTTGCCTAGCCTAACTCCTCTGTGAAGAGCTCGGCGCTCTAGTTACTGATACAGAGAGCCCAGCAGGGGAGTTCCAGAACCATCCTGTTTCTTCCCCTCCTCTCTCCCATCAAGACTGCCCAGTCGGGCTCTGGGTCTGCGCTCCACTCAGAGGTACCAAGTCAAGACAGGAACCCCCTGGCTCTCTCAGTTCCCCAGCCCACACTCTCTATGGGTCACCTATGTAAACATCAAACCCCAAATCACAGCCCCCCAAATTTAATTTATTTCTACCTAAACAAGTTCTTTTATCATAAAGCAATAAATTTGTCTTCGTGCTAGCAATTTGTTGCGGGTGACATAACATTGCAAATTGATTAATCGCTACTGTACGCGGCAAAATGAGAAAAGCAAGGAATTATTATGAATAGCGTCCGTCTTTTACGGGCGGGAGTCATTATTCAAAAGTGTTCGCTGGTGCTTACATGTGCCCTCGGTGCAGATTACATCCATTTACAGACTTCCCACGTCATGCTTACACAAATCAACAAATGTGCATTTATTAAGACATAGAATGAAAGCTATTTAAAAGTGAAAAATGGCCTCTTGCATTACTTTTCTCTGAAGAAGGCAAATCCGGGTGGGGTGTTCCTGGGAATCAGCTCCACGCTGTCACGTGGGCGCCTCTGGGTTTGGTACGAGCCAGCACGTACAGGCTCTACCAGATCTGCCTGCCTTGGCTTTGATAGTCCCAGAAGCACAAATACCCTGTGCAGTGTTTCTGGAACTTTTACACTGGCTCTGGAGACTTAAGCCATCAGCGGCCACTGCCTACCGGAAGGACGGACGTATGACAGATGAGCATTGCTAGTTCTCTGGTAGCGGGCCTCCTGGGAAGCCGGAAGAAACCAACATTAACTAGCGGCTGCCTTGTGCCACTCACTACCCTGAATGCCTTCCTCCCATGGGTAGGCAAGTCCGCGTGCTCCCTGAAACTCCTAAGCCAGATGTAAACATTAGAAGAAACACAAATGCATCCAAAGCACACAGTAAATGCTCAATATATGCGAGCCATTGTCACTATTATAATCAATCCCAAGCTCGGTTGATACCATTTGACAAATGGAAGCACTGAAGTTTGGTAAGGCAGTGAGGGAGGGAGGGAGGGAGGGAGGGAGGGAGGCTGAGCTCCCACTTAGAATCTGGCTTTAAACTTTTCGTGCCCCCTTTCACTAAATTGGCCTCAGAGCAACTTGATCATCAAAGGAGAGCTGTAATTGCTTTTTCTAATCTGACCCAGGGTACCACACGCCACACACTTCAGCCTCCCACTCTTCGCCCTCAGGCATGCTCGATGAGGCATTTGTGAGAATTTAGAGATGTTGTAACCTGTCCTTGTCTGTTCTCACACTTAAAGCCCAGTGCCTCTAACAGGGTCCCCACTATCCTCCTGTCCTAAGAGCTTCTCCCCGAGCCCCTCCCCGCTGCAAAAAAAAAAAAAAAAGGCCACTCATCCCCAGCCCCAGGGAAAGCTGGCTGGCGGGCAGCTCACACTCCAGTATTGATTATTCCTGATGAACTCATGCTTTGTGTAAAAATAGACAGAGATCTCAACTTTCATATTCTAATTAGATTTCAAAGCAACTTTTATGAAATGAGAAGGCCTTCATTATGTCGCGGCTGCATTCAGGGCCATTAACCACACCACAGCCAGACTACAGTCCCTTCTAAGGCTCACAGCCGACCACGAAACAGAGAGAGCTACTCATCCTCTTCCGAGAAAATTGAGCCACAGACTTTTTTCTTCTTCTTCTTCAGGTGCCCAGAAGCCAGGGATGGTCAGGTAGGTGATAAGCCTGCACCGGAATCCTTTGAACACACCTTGCAAGAGAGCATTTGTTAAAGGGTGTTCACCAGAGCTGCCAGCACTGAGCTCATCCGGGATTGGTATGCTATGCAAATCCTGGGCCTCCCCAAGACCTGCCAAAGAATCATTCGCAGGTGCAGCCTGGCATATGGATATCTGATAAGCTCCCTGTGCGATCATTCTTTGAGCATTAAAATTTGTGAACTATTGTCCCAAATCTTTCTCACACTCCCTACCCAGCTGGGAAACCACAAGATTGAATCACTGTTTGCTGCAAGCCCTGGTTGACTCACTGCCATGGCTCACCTAATCAAGAGGAGACAAACCAAAGGTGACAGGTTCCTCTCTTGGGGCCTAGTTAACTCCTTCTCTTCCCAGCAGCTGACCCCACCCTCAAGGACCCCCACCCTCAAGGACCCCGGGGCATCTCTGCTCTTTCAGCAAGACCAAGGCACCTACCTCAACAGAGCTAGCCTGCGGGGTTCCTCACCAAATGCCCTATAAAGCTTCTCGGTGTAGAGACAAGAAGACAGCAGACTGCCAGAGTGGAAGGGCAAGGACACCACCATGCAGTCCTGGGCTGTATACCACAGTTATAGGTACTGTTGTCAAGCGCCTTTATCCCTGACCATCATCACAACCTGTTGTTATTTTATGTGTGGTCATTCTGAAGTTTCTGTATGCGTCAAAACAACCAGGAAAGCCCACTAAGGCCCACACTGCTGGACCACACCTCCCAGCTCCTCAGATGTGTGACTCTGGAGATAGGACAGTGTTATAGCTGTCCACATGCTCAGAAGCAGGCAGGCCACTTAGGATGTCAGGAGGTTGTACAGGGAACCAGGCATCCCCTCCGGGCCCTTTGCAGGAAAAGACTGACATTTCCCACCCCTAACTATTGGCCCACCATGCCCCAGTTGGGTGATCTCAGCACTGAGGCTCCAAAGCCTCAGTTTCCTCATTTGTAAAGCTGGGCACTGATAAGTATCTCTAAAGTCACTGTCTGCATTAGACCATGGCTAGGCATGAAAGGACTGTATTTGGTACATGTGGGGGGGGCGCGTCTGTTCAACGTCTGCTCCCCACATTCATTCCCCCACAACTCGCAGCCTCTGTGTAGTAAGTCCCAGGGACGTTTCAAGAGTAATGAATCCCCTCATTTCAACTAAACCACCCGTGGTCCTGGTTTTGTGGAGACGTACAATGAAACATGATAAATTACTGTCTTAAGCAGGAGCTTCATTCAAATATCCATTTCCCTGTCAATTTAATTTGGTTCCAATGTATTTTCTAGAAAGTTTTTGACTGGGAGCGTAGTTAGTACATAAACAGCAGAATGTATGTGTCTCGCCTGTTCTACTGGGAGGCTGATATGGGGGAAGGGAGTTTGGAGGTTATGGTGGATAGGAACCCCCAACCAACTGGAGTGGGGGTGGTGCCTGGATGGGTGATGTAACTCTGAGGTCCATTCTCTTCTGGTCAGTCTCTCCTCAGAACAGGACCACACCTCACCTTGTCTCAGACAGCTGAATTTGTCCATCCAGGAACATACAAATATCTTGTTGCAATGTCTGGGAAAGCATCCTATTACCCAGTCTCCAGGCACGTCTGAAGCCAAGAGCTCCTTTGCAACACCTCATGTCACCCTTAGGTTAACCTCCTCAGAACCACACAGTTTTATAGACTTCAGGTCAGTGGTTAAGATTAGAAACTTAACACAAACATGATAGAATCTGGTTCGTCATCCGTGTTCAATACTTGCAATGTCTCCCAGTGATGCTCTTGATGGCCATTCGTTTCCTCAGCTCAAAGTCCAATTTAGGGAAACGCTTTGCACTGGCATGGTGTGTCTCTTCAGGGTCCCTCCACCTACAACTGTTCCCTATCCTGTCTTTGCTCTCCATGACTACCTCTGTCATTTTGCATGTTTGTGACAACATTTCTGAGCAATACAACTGAAAGAAGTAAAGGCTTATTCTGGGTCCCTGGTTTAATTGGTTATTTGCTGTGGTTCTGTGGTAAGGGAGAGAGCACTGTGGTAGAGAAGGCAGAGCGTATCCAAGCTGTTCATTTTAAGGCATCCAGGAAACTATGAGCAAGATAGCACGAAGAAGGAAGAGACAAGCTACACCATCAAAGACCTACTTCCCCAATGAGGTCCCCTTCTCCAGAGACCCCATTTGCCTTGGACTTCATACAAATGAGGCCAGCATGCTCATGATCTCATGAATAGTACCACCGGTGGGGACCAAACTTTCAGCACATACGGCTTTGGGGACATTCTAGATCTAACCCATAGCAACAACCTACGAATACTTAAAGAATGCAAGCCAGTTGTCCTGTAGGCAGTAAGTTCATTTGCATTTGTCCAGTGACCTCATGATTAGGTTATGGTCATACATTTTGGGGTACCCTAAGTTCCAGTGTGTTCTCCTCAGTCTCTCTTATCTGTACCATATTGGTGGTGTTGACTTCACCCGTGGTCATCCAGGTTTCCCTTCCCATAAAGATGTTATTTTCCCTTTGTATCCTATAAGAGAATTCAGATGACATAAACGTCTTTGCACTCCTCACTTAAGCCTCTTCCAGTGACTCTGGCCTGTATCCGTTATTGCTGTGATGGCTGCAAAATGGTGATTTCCCCACCCCCAACCCCACCCTTACAACACCAGGCTCTGTCCTGGAGATGCTACTTTCCCCATAGCACTGTGCAGCCACAATGTCCTTGCTGGGAGAACAGGAGCTCCCACATGGGAGCACATAGTCCCAGGAGGATGGGCCTTTGGGCTAGATGCAAGTCCAGCTTTCCCAGCATCCTCTTGCTCTTTCTCAGGTATCTCAGACTGTAAGATGGAGGCTAGTTATGTAATTTAAAACATAGGTCATCTTGTGATGGCTACCAGTACAATGCCTCTAAGAAGAGTGAGTACTCAATAGTTTTATAATCAGTGGGACTGCCCAGGTGAGCTTGGTTAATTTCTGATTTCATTATTCACTGATTATGTATTTTATTTGGTGAATTCAAATACAGTATTCACCAAATGTGCATGGTATGTCAGGTATTGGACTAGCCTGGTGGAAAGGCAGTGAGCAAATCTGTCAGAGCCCTTGTTGATGGAGTTCAGAATCAAGTGGAGAAGACCGGAAGCAAATCACCCCTCAAGTAAGGACCCCAAAAGCCACGTGGATGAAGCTTGTAAGACAGAGTGTTAAGATGAGCACCTCAGGCCGGGAGATTTGTCCAGAAAGTCAGGAAAGTGATTTTAGAACAAGCGATTTGCAGCACATTTTCTCTGATGCCACTGAAAGCTGGAAAGAGAAAGCAGAGACTCTGAGAGATGAGATGCCTTCCCCTGGATGCACAGTGGCGATTCCGTACGAAAATGCAGATCTGCTGACTCCCCAGCCTGGCAGTAGGACAACACCTCTGTCAAATCGGCTGCCAAGGGTGGTTCTGGGCTTACAGCCTGTGTCCATCTGCTCAGTTTAGCACATTTTCCCCGACTGTGACACTGCAGGGCACGGCTAAGTCCAGCCAAGGAGAAGTGACTTTCTGCTAGGCCCAACCATTCTCTAAATCAGTTGCGATTTCCTTAAGAAGGAAAGCTAAGAAAACGGAAACAAACCTGAGTGTAGAGGCTAAGGAAAGGGCTCAGGGGGCAAAGTGCTCATGTCGGCAGTGACAGGACCCAATTTCAGATGCCTAGCACGCGTGTAAGTAGCCAGGCATGGCACATAGACCTGCAATCCCATTCCTGGAGAGTGGAGACAAGAAAATCTCTGGGATTCACTAGGCAGCCAGTCTAGCCAACCAGCAAGTTCCAGGTCCAGTGAGGACCAGGCTAAAAAAAAAAAGTGCATAAGAGATTGAGGAAGACAGTCAACATCAACCTCTGGTTTTCACACACACACACACACACACACACACACACACACACACACACACCCCACAGGGATTGAATATAAGTCACATAAGAGTTTTGTAGATATTTACAAAGCTGTAAACTGAAAATAGGGCTTAGTTCCATTCAGCAAATTCCCAGGTACAGACTACGCTTAATCACAGCACTAGGTTCCCTCTGAAGGTGTCTCCCTGTCTGTCTGTCTGTCCGTCTGTCTGTCTGTCTGTCTGTCTGAGAGGCTTCTGACAAGCCCTCAGTCCTGTGAGCAGCCAGGCAAATTCTAAGGGAGAAAGATGATTGCCCACGCCCGCCCCCATTACTCAAGACAGGTGAACTCATACCCGCACCCAAGGACAAGCCCACAGCAGCACCTCCAGCTTCCAGGTCTCCTCTAGCTGGCCTTGGCCACTCCTGGCTTGATACTTGATCTCCGTGGAAACTGACACCTCAGCGGGAAAGAGGGATCAGGGCAGACACTGCAGCCTAACTTCAGGGGGAGACTCTGAGGTCATTGTCCTGAGGGCTGTCTCCCATCCCCCTCCCCTGACACCGCATCCAGGAAGATGCGTGTATAGGTTCTCACAGATAACAATCAAAGATATCCAAGAAAAAGTCTCAAGGTAAGGGACTGGCTGAGTTGACATAGCTGGAAAATGGGCTCAAGATCCACGCCATGCGTCTCTCGAGATTAGACAAATTAACCTCTTCCATAACCCACCCTTCTCCATCTGGTCAGAGTATATGAGCATCCAGTGCCTGATACAGCATTGTCTGCATGCAAATATGTGCACATCGGTACTTGTGTGTGACGGTGTTTCTGCATGTGTGTGAGTGACATGGGAGGCAGGGGTCACGAGTCGGTACAGTCAAGAATGACAATGCATAGTACCCCCTTTATCTTCCTCCTTGCCTTCTGGGGTTGGAAGCATTGTGGGCACTGTTCAATTCATCATCCTGTGTGATGACTGGAGGAAACTGAAATGTGTCAGACTTTGGGGGCAGCCAGGCCTGCTTCATTTCCCATACCCTCTATACACATGGGTCTAAGTGAGCCTAGGCAGTCCCTTTGCTCCTCTGACTGACTGACTCCTAACCTAGAAATGAGATGCTAAAGACTTCTCTATATGCCAGCCCCTTTCCCTCTCCCTACAGACAGCAACATAGCCGTTAGCTGAGCCTGTGCCTCTGTAACAAATACCCAAGACCTGATATTTATAGAGTATGTTTCTTTTCCCACAGTCCTGAAGATGGGAAAATCAAAGCTCAAGGCTCTAGTGAGTTCATGGCTCTCTGATTCCAAGATGGCGCCAGGCTTGCTGTTTCTCAGCCTCAGTAGCTATGGGAGAAATGCAAATTAAAGCATTAAGGAGTCCAGCAGGCAAAGGCACCTGCCGCTGAGCCTGATGACCTGTGCTTGATTCCCTAGAACCCACACAGTGGAAGGAGATAGCAGGCTCCCAAATGTCCTCTGACCTACATGCACACAGCATAGCACAGACATACACGCATGATAGATGATACAGACAGACAGAAAGACAGATAGACGATATAGATTCCACCTTACCCCAGTCTGACAATCATTATAAAAGCAAAGATAGCACATGCTGTTGAGAATTAACAGCCTGTTAACAGCCTGTAGACGGCTGGTGGGAATGAGAGCCAGTTTAGCCACTATGGAGATCAGGATGGATATATATATATATATATATATATATATATATATATATATATATATATATGTGTGTGTGTGTGTGTGTGTGTGTGTGTGTGTGTGTGTGTGTGTGTGTGTGTGTGTATAATATATATATTAGATCTACTTTGTGACCATACACACTTCTGGGTATCTATCTGACGGACTGAGTCAACATACTTGTACATCAGTGCTTACAGCAGCATTCACCATCTGCAGCTAGGTTACAGAGTATTTTTTTTGTTACTATCTTGCTTTTCCTTTCCTTTCCTTCTTTTATTTATTTACTTATTTATTTAACGATTTAATCCTGGATGGCTTAAAACTTGCCACGTAGACCAGGCTGGCCCTGAACTCAACAGACATCTGCCTGCCTTTACCTCTCAAGTGCTGAAATTAAAGAAATACGTCACCATGCCCAGCCACAAGGGAATTTTATGCCCAGCCATAAACAAGAATAACGTTATGTCGCTTGCAAGAAATGGATACAATGGGAATAATTATATTAAGCAAGTTAAGTCAGTCTTAAGCAAATCTCTCCTTTGTAGTTCTTAGATAGATACGTGGAATTGTGTGTGCGCGGTATGAAAGCGGAAGGCAAGCTGTCTAAGAGAACAAAGGAGAGTAACGGGAGGGAGGGATACAGAGGAAGACGGGGTAGAAGGCAAGGGGCAGGTACAGGGGGGGAGGATGCACCCAAAGTGCTTCACATGCTTGTGTGAAAATGCCCTTGCATGTCGGGTCTTACGGTGCACACCTTTAATCCCAGCACTTTAGAGGTACAGGTAGGCGGATCTCTGTGAGTTTGAGGCCATCCTGGGTCTACGGAGTGAGTTCGAAACACAAGAGAAAAGAAAAAGAAAAGAGGAAAGGAAAGGAAAACAGTGTGCCTCCCCACCCCGACCCCTGCAGTAGCACATCCAATATACTATACTACAATGAATACACACAAAGGAAAACATCTAAAGTCTCAGAGAATGAACAAGGGAGAAAGTCGGCTATAGGGGATTGCCCCTGTAAGTTAACAACACTTGAAAATGTCTTATATAGCTAGATCCCGGCCTGTGTTTTTATCACAAGAGAGGGAAAAATTAACCTTCAGGATACTTAGTGTCACCTCTTAGAAATTTTGTGTGTCATCAACGTACAAGATGTTTTGGGAGAGAAGCATGTTTTTAGGTACACATTTAGCCAAATGACTTCACTAAAAATAAGTGCCGGGGCTGGAGAGATGGCTCAGAGGTTAAGAGCACTGACTGTTCTCCCAGAGGTTCTGAGTTCAATTCCCAGCAACCACATGGTGGCTCATGCCCATCTATAATGAGATCTAGCATCCTCTCCTGGCCTGCAGGTGCATATGCACGCAGAGCACTGTATACATAATAATAAACAAATCTTTAAAAAATAAAATAAAATAAAAATAAGTGCCCCCAGACAAACTAGTGTTTAACACTCACGATGTGCAGGCAGACAGGTTTCTTCTGACTCCTTCTCAATCGTCACCCTTACAACACTCTCTGTGCAGGCTAAGACCTCTAACCATCGCGATGGAGAATGTGGAGTAATTCTCACTTTTCAGACTTAAACTCCTAGGCTCCCATACCTAGGCCTTTCTTGGATTTCTGAGATGTTTTGGAATTTGCATGTGAAATAAAAAGCTTCCTACATAATTGAAATTATGGCCAATTGACCGTGAAATAGAACTGTCCGTGACCAATGAGGTGTTTGGGGGGGGGTGTGGGCTGCTGTGCTAAGAAACAGGGCCTCCAGAGCCCCAGGGCTAGTTCTCTGGCTTTGAGAGAGAGACCCACCTAGAATCCTTCACGCTGGCCCCAGCCATCCTAGCAACCTTACCCCCTCTCCCTACCCCCACCCTAGCAAGAAGCACTCGCTGTACTTGTGGAAGAAAGCATCCCGCTGTGATCACTCTCTTGGCTGCAAGTGCTTGCAGCTGAACGTCAAGTGGAAATAGTCTTTCTCTGGCCATGGCTTTGTAAGCCAAGGTGTTGCCGAGACAGACTGGACTGTGGGATGCCCGGAGGCAGGGGGTAGAAGATAATAGCAGAAAAGATAATGTGCCCCCAGCTGCACGTTTAAATTGGGGGGATACAGTGGAGAATCATCAAAGACATTGAGAAGGGAGCCATTCATAAAAGGTGTTTTCTATCACCTTACAAAGAAGAGAACAGCGGGGATAGAAAAATCCAAGTGAGGAGCGATAGTCTAGACAATGCACGTGTTGACACAGGCAGGTCTAAATATACGGGAAAGGATGGTAGGAGGCACTGTCTGTGGTTGACTGGGATGCGGAAAGGGGAAGGAGAGGTGCTATACGGTAACTAATAGCACAGCTCTCTTGAGGAAGCACTCGCATCCCATCCTATTGGAGGGAAAACTGAGGCTCAAAGAGATTTTATTCACAATAACGAACGGCACAGGCTGCTGTCACTTGCCGTCTGTTCTTAACTTCCTTACTAAATCTCTCTTTGCTGAAATGAACCTTGATTGCTTGCTCACATTTAAACATTAAATTTAAAAAAAAAAGCCGCCTGCATTTCTGTACTAATAAGTAGAAAATAAGATACTACAGGAAGGGGAATAGCAAAACTTCCCTCTCATCAGGCCTCACGCAGGGCATCACACCCAGTTCTGCACCCAGTAATTAAGGGAGCCTTGGGCAGTCTGATGAAATGTGGGGGGGGGGTGCGGGGGGCGGGGGAGTCGTGTTGTGGGGAGACCGCACTATGCAAGAAAATGAGTATTCTGGGAAACGCACTCCAGATTGAAACATCACAGGACGGCATGTTCAAGAACCCTGGGTTCGATGGAGCAAGATGCAGACAAAGACCACTGTGGGTCAACAGAAGCCGGAGGCAGAAGCTGGCAGATTTACTCAAAGGCAGGAGTAACTACTTAGAACACACATCCACTTTGCGGAAGGTCACCCTGGATTTGGGTCTAAAAATGTTGCTTTCTGTTAGTTGTGTGCTTCCTTCCCGTGTGTTTCAGTACATATTTTGGTAATTTTCTGGGTCAAGACTTTCTGTTCTGTTGCTGCTACAATAAAGTGTCTTTGCTGTTATATTTTGTAGCTGGTCATTGAAATTTTGCATGAGATTCTTGTACATTTTCCCCATAATCAGGCACTTGAATGAACCACCTCCCCTAACTCTCAGTAAGATCATCAGCTCTCTAGTTTTTCTAGAATGTTTTCTAGAAAGTTTTCTAGGATGATGAGTGCATCCTCTTGCAAATAACGGCAGCTTTCTCTTTTGATACCCAACACCTTGATATTTTTTTCCCCATTGCATTCACTGGACCTTCTAGAACAGCGGTTCTCAGCCAGGGCTGCTTTTACAGCATGAAGGGCTTCCAGCAATGTCTGGAGACATTTCTGACGATCACAACAGGTCTGTTACTGGCATCACCTAGTAGACAAAGAGGTGTTCTTATATCACTATTTTTTAAACTTTTTATTGATTCTTTGTGAGTTCCGCATCATGCACCTCAGTCCCACTCACCTCCCTGTCCCCTCAAATGTGCTCTTTGCTCTTGCAACCACCCCAATATAAAACACACACACACACACACACACACACACACACACACATACACACACACACACACACATACACACACACACACACACACACACACACACACACACACACACCTCCCAAAAGGCAAAGCATAGAAAAGCATCTCAGTGTGGAAGCTGTAGTGTGTCACAGTGTGTCCCACAGTACACCACTCTGTCCATACATCTTCACTCGTGAATGTTCGTCTCTGGCTTCTGTGACACCATCAATATTGGCTCCTCACCGGCACTCCTCCCTGTTATCCTATTGTTGCCGTGCTTTAGATCGGCAGGAATGGCCCTTTCACACATCCCAACAGTTCACAGATGATAGAGATTTTGAGGTGGGCCACCTCAGAGCCCTGGATCTGGACCTGGGTGGCATCTGAGCTGGTCAGTGCACTGGCTCTCCCTTATCTGCACTTCCAGTGTGAACTCTCAAGCACAGCTCCTGCTAGACCACCCAATGTTGCCATCAGCAGGAGCCACAGTCAGCTCTTCTGCTCTCATGTCCTTGAGGCCAGCTCACCTGCCCTCGTGCCTCCAGAGCCAGCTCCACTGCAGGGGCCCACTTTCCAAAGTGCTGCAGTCTGCAAGGGGCTGGGACAGCTCTCTCTGGCTCACCGTGCCTTTGCCTTCAGGGTCAGCACCACTTGTCCTATCCAGGCGAGATGCAGGGCCTGCTCTGCTGAGTGCTACAGCTAGTGAAGGGGCAGAGCAAGTTCTCCTGCTCTCATGCCATCAGGGACAACTCTCCCAAGTACCACAGGGAGCAAGAGGAGAGAGGGGAAGAGCATCTCTCCTGCACCCATGCCACTTCTCGGCAGACAAGTGGTGGGGGCCAGCTCTCCTTTGTTCACACCCTTAGGGCCGGCTCACCTGCACCCACAACACCAGGGTCAGCTCTGCTGTGCTTTCCAGGTGAGGTGCAGGACCTGCTCTCCCAAGAGTGGGGAAGGCGGGGCAGGGATAGCTCTCCTGCACTCATGACCTTGTGGGCAGCTTTCCTGACTACCAGAGTTAGCTCTCCCATACTCACAGCCTTGAAGCTGGCTCACTCACACCCTACCACCAGGACCAGCTCCACTGTGCTACCTGTGCAAAGTTGTACTGTCCAGAGTACACCAGAGTACTGTCACTGGTGAGAGGTGGGGCCAGCTCTCCAGAGCACCCAGCCAAGTGAGGGGCAGGGCCAGTTTTGCACAGCCCCTGAACATCCATGTAGTTCTCCTAGACAATCCCATTTTCTCTGGTGGTGGTATGAGCCTTGGATATCGACACTGACCCCTGCTGCTGTGTAGTCACGAACCCCCACACATGATTCCCACCATGGCCCTAGATGGTCCTGCTGGCCACTCAAACAGGCTACTCCACTCCACCCTTAAGTCTCAAGTTCCATCTCCCTTCATAATGCTCAAGCTGCTGCACTTCTCTTTCTCTCCCATCTGTCTACCACATACTTGCATATTGTGGTGGCTCCCACTGCAGCCTGGCCCCTGAGTGACATCCTCCATCGGCACTGCTTGGCATAGCAGCAAGCAGTTGTCTATAGCCCACCTGTGCTATGCACTGTGCCGTGCACTGCACCGGAGGTCAGGTCTGTGGGTGCCACGGGGGTCTGCAGGTCTCTGTCTGTCTTCCTCCTCCCTCACTGCTCTGTATGGTGGTAGGCAGGGCTCTGTGTGTATATGGCCCACCTGTTCCGTGGAGTGGAGGGGAGGTCTGTGGGTAATTTTCCCCACCCACGTCTTATGCATGGTGGAAGGCAGGTCTCTTTCTGTCTTCCTCCTCCTGAGATGCACTACCTGGATTGGATTGGATTGGATTTTTCTGCAGTCTAGGCATAAAAGAGCTTTGGCCACCAAGCCAGGCACCAAGCTAGGATGAACAAAGGATTGTCATCTGCTTTGCCCCTGAGTGATATAACACCACCACCACCACCACCAACGTGTCTCTTTGCCCAGTGTGGGGGCTGGGGGGAGGGGAGCTTATCTTACTACTGATGCCAATGAAAATGCCTTTTGCAGTTCACTATTATGTATGAACTGACTGTTAGTTCAAGGTAGACTTTTTGAGGAATAGAGAATATTTAATTCGAGATTAACTAAGACTTTTTAAGACTCAGAAATAGAGTCTTGTCAAGTTCTTCCACAGTCTTCACCCTAGTGACAGCATCACTTTTGGCATTTTTCCTCCTCGTCTTATCCTTACATCATAACGGTTGTGTTTATCCTGTCCTTAGATCATGGCAATTGACTTCTTGATTCCGCTGACTTTACCTTAGAAAGCTATTGACCATTGTTAAGTAAGCATATCCCCGCTGCTTCCTCTGCTGTAGCTCACTATAAGAAATTGCCCATGTGAGAAGCATCTTGATTACAAATCAATGCCAGCAATTTGGAGAGGCCGCCCTTTGTGACTTTGAGCAGAGACTCGTATAGGAAGCCACCATTTGTTTCCTCCGAGTTACCCAGGATGACCGTGGAGGGCGTGTGCCCCACCACCCTCCACTGCTCTGAAAAATGGCTTCTAACCTCCTGGAGACCGTGCAGGATTCTAAGGAACCCAGAGAGATGGTCAATACTGGGAATAATCACCTCAAATGCACAGTTCAAGGCCCATGGCACCTTAATAGACAGAAACCTTCCTTTTCCTACACACAGCCCTTACTACAAAGGCGTCCCTATGAATTCAACATGATCGTATGCTGACAGGACATTACTCTCTGAATATTAGACTTGTTAGATTTTTTTTTTAAATCATTACTACATTCAAAAATAAATCTGACCTCACGTTTTCTGTCATATAATTTTGTTTTCCATTTGAGCTCTTAATCGGTATCATGAGATGAAAATGTGATTAGAAATCAGAAAAGATAGACCCATAAAGCCACTTGGGTGTGGTTATTGACTCATCGTCCTTAAATACTGGCTCTATAGGGCTGATACCCCTTTCCACACCTAAAGAATTTAGCCATACTTTGACCATCTTATTAATTATGCAAAAGGTATTATTGACATGTCTGGAACTCTTCTTGGCTTTAGTTGTCAACTTTACTGCTTTCCTAATCAGTTTTCCTTTTTGCTTCAAAGGAATAGCATTTGTCATCTATTCTCAAAACTAAGTATTTGCCCATCATGTCTAAAGTAAGGTACTTCTTTGACTTTTGTGTTGATGTTTTAACAGTTGATTTACTTAAGGAAAGGTGTTTTCCTTTGATTACTGCTCCAGCCATGTTCCATAAGTTGATAAACATTCTCATTTTGAACTGTCTTGTTTGCTAATTTAGGTTCTTCTTAACCCAAAAGTACTGGTTTCCCTTCCACTAATTAAATATTTCCCCTTCAGTTTCCAGACAGTTCCCTACTTTTATTATCTATTGTATTCATAGAATTTGACACAAAACTTACATTTGAGTTTCTTTATGGCCAATAAAAGAACAACTTTTTAAAAGAACAAGTCTTACTAGGTAGTCCAGGCTGACCTGGCACTCACTATGGAGACGAGGTTAGATCACTTGCCCCTGCCTCCTGAGTGCTGGGATTAAAGATGTGTGCCAGTATGCACAACTATATTAGAATAATTTGTTTTACTAGTTCCTCTTTGTACTAGATTTTCTGATTGGTACAGGAAAAATTAGAATTTATGTTTAATATCTAGTTTTATTTTTCTAACATCTATTTTGCGTATGTTTCATGTGTCTTCCTCTTCTTTTTCTTTTTTTTTTTTTTTTTGTTGTTGTTGTTTGTTTGTTTGTTTTTCGGGGCCAGGTTTCCCTGTGTAGCACTGGCTGTCCTAGAATTGCTTTGTAGACCAGGCTGGCTTTGAACTCAGAGCAATCCGCCTGCCTCTGCCTCCTGAGTGCTGGGATTAAAGGCGTGCACCACCACTGCCTGGCTATTCCATGTGTCTTGTATAGTACCGTTGAAGATGTTATTATTAATTATATTCACATACTTGAAAAAAATTTAAACTTAAAGGGCATAGGAGAAAGAATATAAAAAAATCCATTTGAGAATAGCAGAAGCTCAGTATTTGAGTACAGTGATGCGTATGTACTTAAAGATAGCATACCGAAACTGTATGCTCAAAATGTCCCACAAGCATTTGTCACATGTTCAAGTTTGTGGGCAGTGTCACTATGGGTAGTAATCAATTCCTTATGAAATTCAAAGGAAAGCAGTAAGGGATGCATAGGGGCTGAGAGTCTGATAAACGATCACCCGAAGCAGTGAGTCTGGGCCCAGCGGGTCTTCTGGTCTGTGGGGAGCATGGGCCCTAGGTAAGAAGAGTGGAAACATCAAGTGGGGAGATAGGAGGAGTAGTGAACAATGAATGGGGGGATTCCTTCATAAGACACACACCCCATCTTTTATCAATTACTAAGTACACAAATATTTGGCTTACATGCATTTTAATGGGAACTGTATTTTTTAAAAGCAAACCAAAGGAAGTAGAAAGGGGTGAGGTTACAGGTCTCAAGGCGTGTTTCATGACCCTGATGCTAAAAGTGGAAATTTTATCAAAATCTTAGGGTCCAAGGAAGTCTTCAAAGTGATACAAAACTTTTTAAATGTATATTTTATTTATTATAATTTATTCACATTATATCCCGATTGTTATCCCCTCCCATTTATCTTCCCATTCCCACCCTTCCTCCCTTTTCTGCCTATTTCCCTCCCCTAGCCCTCCTACCCCAAATGTCTGGCGACAGCCTATTAGGTCTCATCAGGATAGCCTGCATCCCCTTCCTCTGTGTGCCAGCTGGGCCATCTTGCCAAGGGGTAGTGACCAAATCGTGGGCACCAGGGTGCGTGTCAGAGGTTCAGCAGCAGTCCACCCTCCCCAGCCCCCTACGTGGAGAACTGGCAGTCTGTCAGTCACATCTGAACAGGCGGTCTAGGTTCTCTGCATTTGTTGTCCTTGGTTGGTGCATCCATTTGTGCGGGTCCCCCTGTGTCCAGATCCACAGGCCTTGATGGTCTCCCAGTGGATCTCCTGTCCCTCTGGACCTACCATCCGATCCCCACACTACTCTTCCTCTTTTTAAATTTTCTGACCTTTCCCAACTGTCCTCTTCACATCATATGTTAGTGTTTCTCTCCTCCTGTATCATATCTTGTTTTATGAACTGCAAATTTCCCTGGGTTTTGCTGAAGGGGTAAGTCTGAGGTTCTTAAATGTTTTTCAGGTTACTATTACCTGTTTCAAACTCAGTTCTCCTACAGTGTGAGAACTGTGGCCCCTGTTTTATGATATAGAGTTTTTTTGGAGGCCTAGGTACTCCCCTTTTACCATGTTTACCTATACATCTCCAAGGAGGGAGTAGGAAAGGCTGGGATTAAGAGTACTTTTCTAGTAAGCAAAGCGGGATTTTCTTCGGCTGCTCTTTGCTGCCCACCTAGCTCCTATTTTGAACCCCTAACTTCTGCCACAAAGCTGATCAGCAGGACACATCGAATCCTCTTTCCAGCTCTCCAGCATGTTTTCTATCTACTCTGCGTCTGGTGGTGGCTCATGAGAAATGAGGCCACCCAATTACAGTCCCGAAACAACACCACTTTCCCAAAGAATCCATGTGAACGGTCAGCGCATGCTCCAGCCCCTGAGCTCCCACGTGTGCCCCAGGATCCACCACTTCCCAAAGCCATCATAGCTGCATCCCGGGTGTGCACCCCCTGCTTCCTGTGCTCTCTCAGTCAGTGGCACTGTCAAGCCGCAGCCACGCTGGCAAAAGAACGTTTCTGGGGTGGCCAGAGAGTCTAGGACGCCAGCCTCCTTGGAGTGGTGTACTTCCCTGAACAGGCGTGAGAAGGCTCCGCCCACTCTGTCGAATGCTTCATTTGGGGGGGTAGATCAGAGAGAAGGTGTGGGGGGGGGTAGAGGCTGCCTCTGGTCATTGCCTCTCTCCGTTCCTGGTCCCACTATCTACGTCAAGATTTCTCCCAGAGTTTGGTATAGGAAATCTCATGCATACTTATGATCAACGTTCCAGGCTTCTTGTGTGGTTGAACGAGGAGATATTTGTGTGTTTCCCCTTTAAGTGGAAAGGTGGAGAAGATGAAAACAGAGAGACCAACTTAAATGGACACACAGAGAAGCAAGGTCACAAACAGGTCGGGTAGTCCCCTGCCTCAGTCTCCCTAGACCTGTGGCTTTTGCCTTATAACCAAGTCAAACCTGACAGAGCCGGCTTGCCCCTTAGTCCTACCGAACGCACGTGCTGGAGTCAGCAACAGAATGCAATGGCTGCAAATGTAGATGAGAGGCTGATGGGTGCCTGGGTTCAAATCCTAGGTGCACCACTTCCTAAGTGGGTGACACTGGGCAAGTTACTGAGCTCCTCTGTGTTTCAGTTTGTCTGTCTGTAGGATGGAGATGATGCAAGAACGTCACTTATAAGGTGATTTTAATGAGTAAATGCTATAATATTTGGGAAGCGCTTACCATCACCCTTAATATACAGTGCTACTGATTGATGGATGGACTGATAATAATTACTATGGCCAGTTCTCATAGCCCACGAGCTTCTCTGGGCATGCGTAATCCACCCTAACAGGCTGGATCACTGACTGCTTTTACTAGGATCTGTGCTCTGCTCATGCTACTTTTGGCTTCTCTTGACTCCTGGCCAGGCTCTAGTTCAAGGTTAGAATGGAGTCCCTACCTGTAGGACTCCAGGACCTTTCATGAGCCTATCCGTGAAATAACAACACAAAGCAAGCACCGAAAGGCTTCCTGTACACCAGGCTGCGGTCATTTGCCTGTACTAACACTGGCCCTCACAATGGTACAACAAGCCTCCTGCTGTCAGCACCCGCCCTGCACAGGCAAACCCACTAACCTCGCTGGTCTCAACCACTGAGCCACAGGGCTAGGATTCCAACCCCCAAATCCCAAGAGACAAGGGCACATTCCCACTTTGAGAGATGAGACACTGGGAATTCAGAGAGGCCCTTACTCTGCGAAGTAAGTTCTAGAACAACCCTAACTGGCCCAGAACAGCACAGATGTTGCAACTCTGTGCTGAAGGTTTACAGAGTGAAAAGCTTTGCCTGGATCGATGGTGCTCAGCTACTGTGATGGTCAAGAAGACTCCTCCCCAGCCAAGAAGACGCAGGGCGGCTCTGGAGGTGTGCTAGGTCATCACAGATGACAGGGGTCTGTTAGCGGCATCTGGTGCACAGAGAGGTGGGATTCGGCTACCCTTCCTATAAGATGGATCTTCCACAGAAAAGAATTACCCAGCCCTGTGTGCCGGTGGGGTTAAGTTGAAAGACGTAAGGCTTCTAAGTCAAGCAAGGCTATTTGTCTTCTTCTTGGGTCTTTGACAAGACCAGCCAGTCACAAAGCCTCAGGACTCTGCCTCACCCACTGACTTCTGCAAATAGGGCTCTCTCTGTGCCTTTCACCACTACGTAAGTCATGCCGTCATTCTGTATTCTGTGGCAACCCCAGACCTCCTCCCGAAGGCAAGAAACTGTGAGTTTTGGAAATGGAGTGATGATTCTGTCCCTTGGAAAAAAAGTTGAGCTGAGTGAAAAATCTCAGTCCCCAGAGCTGACCCAGGAGGAAGCATCAGAGGCCAGCAGAGAGAGAGGGGACTCTCTCAGATCCTTCCGCTCAGCCTGTGATTTGCATTTAAATGGCAAGACAAGGAGCTTGCTGGGGTGGAGGGGTGGGGGGCGGCGGGGGTGGGGTGGGGGGTGGGGGGGGGGGAGTCCCGGCTTGTCCTCTATGCAGAGGGAAGTTGTCGCCTCTCTGAAGTGGTTGCGTTAATGTCATGTCATTACACCGTATTGCTGCACAGGTTAATATAATTGGGTGTCTATGTGTGAGCAATGATCCGTGCCGTGTTACTGCTCTGAAACAAATGACATTTAACCAGCCAGTCTGTAAGGCTCCTTGTTATCTACATGGTGAGCAATTGGAACGGAGAAGGAGTCCTCTCGGTGAGCAACTGATGAATTAGTTGTTGGGTTTCCTCGACAGCCTGGATTTATAAGGGTGCAATTCTAACATAATTTATTAGATCCATAAACAGACAGATCCCATGTTCTCACCGAGATTACTTCCTGTCACCTTCAGATCTCTTGGCTATGACAGCCCTGTTATAATTTAATTTTATTATTCTGATAAGGTGTTGTTTCCAAGGGCTTGGTGTTTGTTTATTTATTTGTCTCCCTTCCGCCTCCAAGACGTCTTCACATTTAACCGCGAAGGAAGCAGGGACACACTGGCATCCTGGTATCTGGTAGCTAGCTGGCCAGGTGGCTTTTCTGAGCTGTCACTGTTGACCCTTATTAAGGGCAGGAACAAAACTGGACGAGGCATCAGTGTGTGGCTCCTGGCCTGGGTGTGGCAAGAAAAGAATTCAAGCAAGGGAGTGGAGTGGAGTGGAGTGGAATGGGGGCTTGGCGGGGATCTTCTTCACAGACATCGCAGACAACAGCCAGCCTCTCCACCTCATGGCGTACCTTGCAGGTTATCTGTCCCACTGCAGACTCCCTACCTGCCCCTGCCGTGTGAAGGTGCATTCCAGGTCCACCTACCATGCTTTTTATTCCCATGGGGACCTAAGAGGAACACACGGTTGTGGCTGTGTTCCATCTGACAAGGGCACAGAAAGGGGGGGGGGCAAAATGGAATGCTTAGAGTAACTTCCTCCCCCAGCCTACTGCCTGTAAGAAGGAGGTTTTCCCCTGGCTTAGGCTTTCTCAGCTGGGCACAGAGCTCTACCATCATGTCTGTTGGGCAGCTCTTGGTATAACCAGTGATCCTTCACTGACATATGTCAGCCAACTGGCCCTTGGCCTTTTGGGAGGAGTTTGAGAGTCAGCGTAGACCTATTCCTTTTTTACATGATCAGGAGACTTAGTTGAGAGTAGCCCCGTAAGAATCCCCTAGCTGGGCTAGTTAGAAGGCCCTGTAGAGCTCTGTGCCCAACAGAGAGAGCCTAAGACAGTGGGAAACTCCCAGGTAAAGGCAAGTACGTCAGGATGCAGTCCCTTTGGGTGACTGGGATTCTAGGCATTTTCTCCCCCCCAACCCCCCACCCCCTTTCTGTGCCACTGGCAGATGGAGCACAGCCATAACTGTATCTTCCTCTTAGATCCCCATGAAAATAAAATGAGGCCATGAACACACAAAGATGCTTTGTAAGCTAAAGGAGTCAGCAAATAAAGGGTGCATTGACTGGTATTAGCATAAGAGATACATTTTTGTAGAGAATGGATATATATTTTTATTTTATAATAATGTAGATAATAGCTTTAAATTTTAAGTACTTTCATATAACATTCCCTTTCTTAATAATCTGGTGAGGATGGATTTAATTTTCCCTGTTTCTGGGCTAAGGAAATGGCTCAAAGGGTAAAGTGCTTGCTGTGAAAGTGCGAAGACCTGAGTCCAGATGCCCAGCACCCACATAAAAGCCATGTTATGCACAGCGGCAAACATCTGTAAGCCCAGTGCTAAGGGGTGGAAACAGGAAGATGCCAGGGGTTGGCTGCCCAGTCAGCCTGGGCAGAGTCACCGGTGTGCTATAGGTTGAATTAGAGAATCAGCCTCAAAACAAAATAATAACTACATGGAGTGTGACAGAGAAAGACAACCACATTGACCATACACCACACACACACACACACACACACACACCACGCATGCACACGCGCGTCCTTCTCCATTTAATGGAGAAAGAAACTGAGGTTCATTGCAGTTACTCAGAGTTGTTCAACCAACTACAGAATTCTAACAACTGAGGACCTCCACATCTATGGTGTTTCACTGCTTTGAAAATCCGAACTCACTCTGTCAGTCCACTGCTCCAGGGTGACTGGCCACAGCATGCTGAGGACAGGAACACCTGAGATAGAGTCAGAGTCTGCAGGACGTTTAGCTCTATTTGCATCCAGGGCCTACCTCCACCCCCAAAGCCAGAGGCAGTCTTCGGAGCCATTCACAAAGCCCTCTGTGCCTCAGGAAAGCCATTGGTGGCACCTCTGAGTGGCAGTCCCATAACTGGCTTGAACCTCACCCTCTGAGCTGCAGCTAGAAGCAGCTCAGCCAAGCACATCATTGACTCCTGGAGTCCAGGACCCCGAGAGATGCACATGGGCCTGGAGGTCACATAGTCTAGCCCTTTATTTTACAGATGAGGAGGTTACATTCCAGAGAGGGCCAGGAGTTCCTCTGAGGTCATACAGTGGGGCCAGGGGGTAAGATCAGGGCTGGAACTAGGTCTCTTGGTTCAGAAATCTTTCTGACACTGGGAACCCCATCTTGTTGGATGTTTTTATTTATTTATTTATTTATTTATTTGAGATCCAATAAAAACATGAGAACCATCAAAACACCAAGTGTGCAATCCATGTCCCTGCAGTGATCTGTGAAGTTTCTATGACGCATCAAAAGCCTCCCCCAAGACACATACCCTGCCCCCCCCATCACCTCAGCCCTGAAACTCTCACCTCAGCCCAGTGTAAATTCTGCTGCAGTGCCCTCTCCAGCCACAACCTAGCCTTGCTATTGAGATTCAATGCCAGAGATCCATTGCTTTTCTGAATCCCTTCTCTCCTTACAATTTCTTTCCAAGCCATTCTGCCAAAGGCCACAGTAATGAATGTTTTCCAGTCTCACCTGATCCCTGAGTCTCTTTCCCAAGGACCTTGACCCCCTAATTTAAAGGGCGCGGGATGTGAAGATAAGAAAATCTTTCAGAACTAAGACAATATCCCTATCAATTTCCATTCTTAAGAGAAGCCTGTTAGTCTAGATTGATTCTAAAATGTCCCCTACAGCACATTTTGAACACTAGGTCTCCAGATGGTGACATTGTTTCAGAAGGCTGGGGACATTTCGGCTTCTGGGACCTGTCTTGCTAAAACAGTTTGGCTCGAACTAGGACTTTTAAAAGTATGCCCTGGGGTTGGAGAGACAGCTCAGTGGATAAGAGCACATATCCATCCACTCTTCCAGGGGATGTGGATTCAGTTCCCAGCACCCACATGGCAGCTCACAGCTGTCTGTGGCTCCAGTTCCAGAGAATCTGGTGCCCTCACACAGGCACGAATGCAGGCAAAACACTAATACGCATAAAATTAGATTAACTTTTTTTAAAAATTGTGCCTGTGCCTAGTTCCGTCTTACATCAAAGCAAGATGGAGTGAGGTCTTTGAGTGCATAACACGCAGCAGGGTGACCCAGAGACAATGACTATAAAATCACTGGCTTCAAGCAACTTAAAACCTGGAAACTGCATCACTTAGCTCATGCCAAACCCCCAATGGGCGCTCTCAAACCAGGAGTGAGAGTGAGGCTTAGACCCGATCCCTATTGTATCCCAAGTACCCAGTAGTGGGTATATTCTCCTAAGAATATAATTTGTAACCTCCCCATAAACACACAGAAGAGAAACATTGGGCCATTCTGATTCCTAATCATCGGTAATATATATCCGTGCTGCAAGCTGCACCCCACACCTCCCAGAAAGGTAGCTTTCCATTCACACTGCCCCACTAGCTCAAAAGAGAGCTTTTGCTGACCACAGCAGAATGTGCAGTGGAGGCTGGAGATAACTTGGGTTTAGCTGGCTACTTCCAAAGTTTCTTCCCAGCCTGTGGGGCTCCTCCCTAGAACCCGGAAGTTAGTCAAAATTGAGATGGGAAATGGCTGCTTTTCTCAAGTCCATAGCAAAAATACCTGGAAGAACAATTTATAAGAGGAAAGGATTAGTTGAGCTCACAGTTTCGGGGGGATTTCAGCCCACCATGACCTGGTAATGGGAGAGACTCTGAGAAAGCAGGCTGGAAGCTGAGACAAGCATAGCTTCAAACATCCATCCCTAGGGGCTGAAGAGATGGCTCCGAGAATAAGATTACTTCCTGCTCTTCCAGAGGACCACTAGCTATCCCAGCACCCACATCAGATGGCCCAGAACCACCCGTAACTCCAGCTCCAGACAGATCTGAGAAAGATCCAGATGGTTCCAGAAGGTTCTGATAGCTCTGGCCTCTTTGGGCAACTATGCTCTTGTGCACAGTCCCAAACATTAAGACAAATAAAAACAGATTTTTTAGAAAACTAGACAGGGACAAATGGATTGAACTAGAAATTATCATAATGAGTGAGTTCACCCAGAAGCAAAAAGAGTCAAATGGTATATACTCACTAGTCCAAGGGGTACGTCCCCATGAAAAACTTTACCTACCAGGAAAGTGGGTCAGAGGGGAGGACATCCTATTGAGACTTTAGGTGTGAGAAGCCTGGGAGAATGAGGAAATAGAAGGATCCAGAGGGTCCTGGAAAACTACAAGCGGGTCTGGGCCCTGGGGTCCTCCTCAAACTATGGCACCAGCCAAGGAAAATATAGGCAGTAAACTTCGAACCCCTACCCAGTCTAGCCGATGGACAGAACATTCTCCACCGTTAAGTGGAGAAGGAGATCTGACTTTCACATAAACTCTGGTGCCCATATTGGGCCATGTCCCTTGGATGGGGAGGCCTGGTGGCACTCAGAGGAAGGATAATAGGTCACCAAGAAGAGACTCAATACCCTATGAGCATATACAGGGGGAGGACGTCCCCCTCAGTCACAGACATAGGGGAAAGGAGTGGGGGGGAAGCGGGAGGGAGGGAGGAATGGGAGGATACAAGGGATGGGCTAACAATTGAGATGTAATATGAATAAATTAATAAAAATTTAAAAAAAAACTATACAGATCCCACCTGATGGCCCCAAACAGCCTTTTTCTGGTCAAAAGCACAGGACTGTAGGGGACAGCTCAGGGTCAGACCCTAGCAGGAAGGCACAGAGAAGTCAGTGGAGGGATATACTGGCAACCTCAGCACTCAGGGTCAGGAGTTCAAGACCAGCCTTGGCTACATTAGACCTGTCTAAAAACAAAACAAAACAAACAAACAAAGCAGCATCTGCAGCCAGCCATGACCTTTAGAAAGAGCTGTCCTGGGTCCCTGAGGACATACTGTCACTCACATTCTGATCAGGAGAGAAAGAGATGGCCCATGGCTCCAAGACCTGGTAGTCCTCTGAAGTAAAGGCTTCTGGGAAATTTTTCCACTGGGGACACAGACACAATTTTACTTGAAGGTGCTGCCTCAAGCTGTGCCCTCTAGATTATCGCTGTTCAAGAGAAATAGGACGGGGGCTAGAGAGATGGCTCAGCAGTTAGGAGCGCTGGCTGCTCTTACAGAGAACGGAGGTTCTGGTCCCAGCACCCACACGGGGGCTCTCAACCATCTGTAACTCCAGTTCCAGGAGATCCAGTACTTTATTCTGGCCTCTGTGGACACCATATACTTATATGAATGCAGGCAAACACTCATGCAGATATAATAAAAAAATAAGTACATCGTTTTTAATATATAAGTGAACTAAAAAAAATTAGAAAGAAAAAGATCGGATGTAAGCTAGAGAGCTGGGCAAGACCATTTGCTTTCCAAACCTGGGGCTGATTACAGATTGTGTATGGCTGCACATGCTTTTAATCCCACCTTTGGTGACAGGTGGGAGCCGAGGCAGGCAGATTCCAAGACAGTGAACTCCTAATTCAGTAAGAGACCCTGTGTCAAGACAATAAAAGAGAAAGCAATAGGGAAAGACAGCTGAAGGCCTCCTCGGGCCTCTGAATGCACATACATAGGAACACATACCTGCACACTCATGTGCATACAGCATACACACACAGACAGGCACACACACACACACACACACACACACATACACACACGTGTGTGCACAGACGAGCAATGGGAAGCCTTGTGCATCAATTTAAGTTTTCTAGTAACCACATTTTTAAAGATGTATTTATTTATTATGTATACAGTGTACACCTGCACGCCAGAAGAGGGTACCAGATCACATTACAGATGGCTGTGAGCCACCACGTGGTGGCTGGGAACTGAACTCAGGGCCTCTAGAAGAACAAACAGTGCTCTTAACCTCTGAGCCATCTCTCCAGGCCCAGTAACCACATTTTTTCTTAAAGGCAAAAAAGAAACAAATAAAATTAGCTCGATAAATACATTTTTAGTTGGAGCTAACCTCAGTGTAAAACCTTCACACTTGCTCTGTACCTCTGGGTCGTGTCCATAGTATTGGAGCACGTGGTTCTAGAATGCCACGTCAGCCTTCGGCTTGACAATCCCACCTGACAAGTGGTGTATCTGAAGGCAGCATCAAAGGGGAAATGAAGACATACAAGGTCAGGTGCAGGGCAGATGGATTTCATAAGCCAGAGAGTGTTCGCTTGGCTCCACAACTCCCCACCAACAAAACAAGGCTTGGGGTGCAAGGTTCCGGTAGAACATCCCCCAGCTGGGAGGACCCCGGAGCTGCTGGTTTCATGGCTGCCCTCCGGAAATGCTGTGCTTAGAGCCTGGAAAACGAAACAGTTTGAACTGAATCCAGATTTTCAGATGCCTGGTCCCCGCACCCCATCTGCCAAGCACCAGGAGCAAGGCAGATGCTGGAAACACATCTGTCAACCTGTTCCGAGGCTTTCTGGCGCTCCCTCCCCCCCCCGCCCCCCTCCCCCCCGCCCACCCCCCACCCCCCCCCGCCCCACCCCCCACCCCCCCCCCCCCCCGCCTCCCCGCCTCCCCGCCTCCCCGCCTCCCCGCCTCCCTGCCTCTCGCCTCATGGAGCCTCTGCCCCCACCTTAGAAGAAGAGTGTACACTCTGGGCTTACAATTCCTGGTGCCCACTGGAGGGCATCCTGGTGCATCCCTAGAGGTCGTCGCAGCAGACGGTTGACTTCTGTCCTCAGGGAAATGATTACCCTTTGCTGTGCTCACCCCCATCCCCCAGCCCTCTGCCAAAGCACTCTTCTATAGTAGGAGGATAGATCGCAGCAGTGACCTGCTCTCTCTGAGGGCGCTCAGACTACAGTCAAGCAAAGTTCTGTGTCACATGGCACGCTTGATTCTGCCCCCTTCTGCAGCACACCTCTTGAGGACATACAGGGACTAGGTGCTGTTCCCGACAAGCAGCGCTAAACCAGCTCCTGGGTAGAGTCAGATGGAGAGCTGATGGGGAGAAGACAGGCGCTGTTAGCACAGAGAGAGTGAGGCTGGCCTCCACCTGGAAGTCCACTACCAATTCTCCAGGCTTCGAAGGGCCCCCATCACTGAGGGTTCAACAAGATGTTCAGTGTATACAGCACATGAATTAAGGAAGTTGTACATATATGGGCGGGGGTTTTTTAATACGCCCAAATAACTACATGGAGTCACAAAGCTCACGGTATCTTATTCTCATATTTCTTAGAGACATCTCCTCGGTGGGACCACGGACCATTACTATAGAGGCTGCAAAGTAGATGCAGTCAATGAAACAGGCAGGGAAAGGACTCACGGAGTAAGGAGGGGTGGGAGTAAGTCAGAGCAGATAAGGAAGAAGTCATGGGCTGTCTCTGTCCATCTGCCTAGCTGCTCCCTGCAGTATATCTCTGGCACTGTGGGCTGGACAAGGTATCAGGGGACTTGGGCTGGAAAAGCCTTTTGCAAATCCTCCATTTTTCCCTCTTAAGCCATCAAAGAGTTTAGACATCAGCGAAACACGGACACCATATGTGGAAATATTCGCTCTGATATTGATGTTTTCCTTGTAAAAGCACATTGTTTTATGTGTGGGTGGAGAAACTCTCTGTAAACTGTTAAATATGATGCAAATGCTAATTTCTCTGCAATGCCCTGGAAAGGAACTCTCCGGGAAGTGCATCTCAAGGAAGGCCATAAAAGAAAATGGTAAAAAATAAATTAGAGAGAAATGCGGATGGCAGCATACGGTGTGTGTTTTGCCAACACACAGCCATGTGTCCCCTTCTCCAAACCCTAGCCCCAACAGGAGGGGATCTGCATAACTGCATGACAGCTGCCACCACTTCCCAGCGGCCACCCGGCTTTGACAATTTGCAGGAAACAGTATGCCAGAGTTTGCTTAACACACACACACACACACACACACACACACACACACACACACACTTTTTTTTTTTTTTTGTGATCACCAAGCATTTTTCCTCCTTTTTGTACTTTGGAATTCATCTTGAAGAGATGTAAATGGCATGGTAGGGGTGTGCCTTAAAAACCTATCCTTAGGCTGGTGGCCTCAGCCAGTGAAGTACTTGCCTTGCAAGTATAAGGACCTGAGTTCAAGCCCCAGAACTCACACAGGAAAATTCCAGCATGGGGGCAGGCACTTAGTAAGTCTAGTAGTGGGGGCGTAGGGGGAGACAGGCAGATCTCTGGGATCCTTGGGCCAGTCAGCCTAGACTGCATTGGCAAGCCTTCAACCAGGAAAAGACCCTGTCAATAAAACAAAGTGGATAGTCCCTGAGCAATGACACCAGGAGTTGTCCTAGGTCCCCTGGTTTTCACATGCATGTACACACACACACACACACACACACACACACACACACACCACATGTACATGCACACACATATGCACACATGCATACATATAACATACACATATATGTGCACTCCAAAAATTATTTTATATTGTTCACTGTTCAGGCAGATTCACAGTAACACAAACTTTCTCTACAAACCTCAGCTACATTTTGGCCATGTTTTAAAAAAATAAAGAAAGAGCATTGGATAGTACCTGGCAACCCAAGCCTCTTTCTCTGTCAGTAGCTTTATCTGGCCTGGCACTTCATTAACCAATCTCAGCTTCAGATTTTAACCACAACTCGGATTCCATCACACACAAAAGAATTCAAATCCCGGGGTCATGAGGCTATTTGTGGAATGAATATTCCTACATTCTTTGCAAATGCATGATGTATGAACTGTATATATTTCTTTGATAAATTGTTTTTAAATA
This sequence comes from Acomys minous, assembly GCF_964271855.1. Lineage (NCBI taxonomy): Eukaryota > Metazoa > Chordata > Mammalia > Rodentia > Muridae > Acomys > Acomys minous. The sequence continues at coordinate 74,570,367 of NC_140485.1, read as the reverse complement.
TTTCCTCCTTTTTATTAATTGAAGAGGAGCCTCATGTATCAATGCCATTTCCCCCTGTTTTTCACATAAATTATTTTCTTGCAATGTTCGTTTGTATTATTATTGCCGATATTAAGGCAGAGACTATTTTTGCCTTGTAAACAAGATTTTGCTTACAGCTAAATGAAAAGAAGTGAAGTTAATCACATTGAAATAATAGGTTTAAAAAGGTAATTCAGTGGTATTGGAATGAAGTTTAATCTTCGGCAATAGAAGCTGTGCTGAGAGAAATGGCAGAAAAGCTTGTTCCGTAATTAAATGGTATTTATCATTGGCAGGTCAGCCCTGCTGGGTGAGAGGCTCAGGACTCCCCAGAGCAGAAGGAATTCAGGCCGGCAAAAGTGGCCCAGAGCAGAGCAGGAGTGAGTGGAAGGAAGAAGTGAGTGCAGAGACCTCCCCTCCTAGGACCAGGCTGCCTGACCCTACACATGTGCACCTCAACGTGTACATGACCCTAGCCCTTGGTAGGTTAACTAGTCCATGTAACGATAACTAGTCCATGTAACTAGGCCACCGACCAGTCCAGCTGGTCAGTTATTGGGGGGCCGAGGGAGGTCGCAACCTGTATTTAAAGAAATGGGCGAGAGAGACGTAGAGCTCAAGCGAACAGTTGCTTGTCAAGAGCCGTTTATTGTCAATGGCAGGCTTTTTAAAACCTGCTTTAGGGAGGGCGGGGGTACGCAAGGAGAGTAGTGGAAAAGTACAAAATCTTCTGGGTTGAGCCCCGGGAACATTTGCAAGGGGAGGGGTCTTCCAGGTGAGACAAAGCAGGATGTCTCTGTGGTTATCTCAGGATCAGATCGCTGTCTTCTCAGGGTTAAGCCGGATGCCTTGCATACCTAATGAGTGGCCCAGCAGGATGTTTGCTGCAAATGCTGAATGGGTGGAGGTCGGCCTCAGGCCGTTTGGTCCCTGGCAGGTAGGTAGAAGCAGAGGTTTTCCTTGGCTCCATAGCAAGTGTGAGACTTGCCTGGGCTGCATGAGACTTTGAAGAGAGAAAGGAAAGAATTAGAAGGAAGAATTACGAGAGAGGGAGGGAGGAAAAGAGGGGGAGCAGGGAGGTAGAATGTATCTTTTGGTCAGCAAGATGGTCTAATGAGCATGTGGGGGGGTGGGGGGGAGGGGGAGGCTCTTGTGCATAGGCCTAAAGACCTGAACTTGAGTCCTGGCAGGAAAGAAGCAACTCCCAAGTGCCATTCTCTGACCTTCACACGTATATCATGGTTTTACACACACACACACACACACACACACACACACACACACACACACGTTTAAATGCTGGGAGACTTGGACTCACACACTGTCATGGTGGCTTCTCTCTTTCCATTTGAGAAACGGGAAGAATGCGCCCTCTCTTAGAATTGGTATGGTAGCCGGTGACATGGGATGTAGCATGCCACAGACCAGGCCTAGCATCATGGCAGCACCCGGTTCTGATTGTAATTGCTCTGGTGACCTTCCTGAGCTCGGGCAGGCTGGTGCAGGGGGAGAGTCTCCAACATCAACGAGCACACGGGCCTTCTGTCGCTGACGGCCTTCGGGCAGCCTTCTGCAGGTGCACACTGTCACTGTCACTGTCACTGACGACCTTCGGGCAGCCTTCTGCAGATACAGCTCACCCATCCGCTCGGCATCAAGTCTCTTGGAAGCTGAGGGCACTGGCCTCACCGCAGACAGCCCAAGAAGGCGATTTGAAGAAGATTCGCAATAGCAGATATGGTCAAGTCCAGGAGCAAAGCAAGTCACTCAACCAAGCCCCATCCTAGATTGCCATCTTCCGATTCCTGGTGTCCTTGTAGAGCTGGGACCATCAGTGGCCGGCATACCAGTCAGCTAGGCTAAGACCAGAAAGACCATGCGTGCCTCCGATTTGCACCTTGGATGTGCTACTTAGATTGAAAGAGTACAATTTTTTTCATTAAGGAGCATAGGAATGCGGGAAGACATGCCAGTGCCTGCGGGGGATAAGATGACGTTAGATAGCTCAAGGGGTCTCCAAGTTGACAGAGCCCAAGCCTTCTCCTTCATCCTGTACCTCCCTGCTACCTGTTGATCCTTTTCTAGAGACCATTGGTCCCTTGAGTCACCTGATAACTCTTTGAAGGGATCCACAATGACCCCGCCCTGATGAATGAACAGCAACGATACCCAGAAAAAGATGGACTGCATTGGAGGAGGACCCTCTTGTATTTGACTCCGGTGATGTCCGGCCATCTGCTAGCAGACACTTCAAGCACCCCCAAGGTGCCTCCGTTGAATTCTAACTCAGTCGAGCCTGTTTGACATGTACAGGCTTGGGGATTCACATGCTAGCAGAGGACTCACCAGAATCAGTGCAGTCCTCCCCTGGCCCAGGCACTAAAACATACGAGGGCATCATCAGCAACACTGGGACAGCTAAGCCTGGCACTGTGCCAGCTTTTAGCTCCAGGAAGCTCAAATTGGAGCCTCTTATTAGCTTTCTCCTTTTATGAGTGTTCCGGAGCAAAGTGTCTGCAGCCAAAGTTATTGAATTTTCACTAAAATCTAAATACATGCATGACCCTTTTGTACTTTCATGTTTAAAAAAGGTAAAGGCTTCCAACTGGCACCCCCTGTATCTTTCCATATCTCTGCTCATTATAGGCTGTGGTCCAAAACCAATATGAGTTAAATAAATACCCCACTGAGAGCTCCACTTTAGAGAACTGTCTCCTTGCCATGCAGATGTGGGCTATCTCCCAATAGCACCAATGTCTTATATGTATATATATATATATATATATATATATATATATATATATATATATATGTTTGTGTTTGTGTGTGTGTGTGTGTGTGTGTGTGTGTGTGTGTGTGTGTATGCATATATAGTGGGGGAAGGGAAGAAGAAATTAAAATCCAGATAGTACCCAGGAAAGAAGTGTTTGCATGGGTGAATGTTTGATTTCATTTTTCTCCCAGCATGCCCTTTTCTTTCATCCTATAATGGCTCTCCTCAGCTAATCTGTCCTCAAACGCTGCAGGTAGAGATATGCATTGATACAGGCTGGCATGCTACTCGGTTTCCACCGACCACCGAAAGCACATAAATAGTAAATTTCACTTGATGGCTACTTATGAATGCAGTTCCACTCTGAGCATTTCTACATAGAGAGGTTTTGCCAGATGGGAGATAAGTCTTAACGTTATAGATATATATGGAAGAAAACATTTGGTTTCTATTCTAAATGACTGATACAGGCTGTCTCAATGATTGCATTTTTTTAGGGCAAATCACCAAATTGAGCATCAATTACTTTGCTTTTTAGCAGTTTAAAAAAGTTTGCTTTTCAAAAAAAAATCCCCAAGATCTCACAGAAACACTGCATCCCCCCTTTTCAGCAAAACAAATTACTCTTGTCGTTTTCCAAGAACTTGACCACGGTTCTCACATGCTCACCCTGAGCCCTGAAACAAGCCCAACTTTCCAACAGCTGACATGTTGGGGCCCAAATGCAATATCCACAGACATTTGTTCCCTCCAGCCCACCCAGGAACTGAAACTCACTGGACAGAAAACAGAGGGTGGGGGGACTTACAGTCCCATTATGCAGATGATGAAGAAGCGAAGGAGGAGGAGATATGCACTCTGCGGACTTTTATGGTCCATCCATGAAGCTGGAATAGGAAATCAATGCCTAAGTCCAGACTGGGGCACTGAATCCTTGCACGTAATCGGTTTTCTTTCCCTTCCTCCAGTCCCCTGCCCCTCCTCTATGGGAGCCTTTACATTGCCTTGCTCATTTAGAGCACAATTGAGACTCCACTAGTATTTTATCATCCTTCCCCTTTCATTGATCATTGCTAATTTTCTGGCTCAGTGCCATCTGGGGAATTGGGTTCCCTAACCCCAACAGAGGGGTAACCAGCACTGAGAAGAATTTGTGTTGTGGCTCATGAACCAAGGCTAGTGTGAAGCGCCACCGGATTTAAGAAGCCATCTTCCTGTCTAGAGCCCTGCTTGGCACCTCTGAGAACATGCCCTAAATGTCTTCCCTGCTGCAGACAAATACGTTGGCACGGTAAAGGAAGTGATCCCTCCCCCACAGGTGCAAAAAGAGTGGGCGGCCAACTGCAGCTGTGTCTCCAAGCAGCCAGATGTGACAGCAGTGCGTCTGCTCAAACTGAATCACCAACTCCTCACTCACGGCTGAGAACATGTGCCAAGGAGAAACTCAGAACCACAGAGTCTCATCTCCCCTGCACCAGATGTGCAAACTGGAAACGAACGGGGCAATTATATAAGCTGCAGGAGTCACAGCCTCAAACTTAGGGGAGTATAAATCCAAAACTATTAAAAAGAAAGAGAGAGAGAGAGAGAGAGAGAGAGAGAGAGAGAGAGAGAGAGAGAGAGAGAGAGAGAGAAGAAACCATACAGAAAAAGGTCAGGGAAAAATATCCCCAACAGAGCATCGCAGTGGAGTGTCATGCCATATGAAGGTTTGGAGAGCAGTAACTGTGTAAGGAATGTGATAGAATTGTCAAAGCCATATGAAAGCAGATTTGTACATAGTGAGCCACAGATAGCATCTCTGTTCTATAACAAAGTAAAGCATGACATTTTCGGCAAGATGGAGAACAGAGACAATGGCAGCAGTGGGGGGGGGGGGGACACTCAGTTTTATAGCCAAGTGAGACACACGTTTCCACCCTCCATTTCACTGTATACCCATGGCAGTGCAATGTCAACACCAACATTTAAGAATCCGGGTCAAACAAAACATAAAGGCTTGGAAGCAACAGTGAGCCAGGCATCTTGTGCCAGCTCACAGTGAGCTAACTGTGGAGTTTTCAGAAAATCTACACGCTGATTAGCCCCATGTTGGTAACTTCACAGTGGCCACCATCGAATGGATTCCTGCAGTGTTGTTAACTGTTTGCTGACGTTCTTGACGTTGGAAAGCTCATCTAAGAGCCGCCGACACGATGCCTGGACTCGGTTTCATAGACGTTTCCTCTTACTGTCTTCAAACTTCTGAAGTCCCTGGTTTTCTAACAGGTTTCCCAAAGCACCCCGAATTCCCAAAGCTACCTAAGGACCATCAAAGAAGGAAGGCGAGGAAAGAACAGGCAGATCCTTACTTCCTATTTATAGCCCCTCCTGGCTTTGAGCTATTGAGAGTGGGATTTCCCTTCAGGGTCCAGTTAATCAGAGAGTCCCGCTGTTCCAAAGATTAGCAGTACTTCTAGAAATATCTATTTCTTCTATTCTTCGGAGATGAGTGACTCCTATGAGGTCACACAGTGAGTCCCTAAAGCTGTAAAGATCCTGGATCCAGCTTGCTATGGACTCGTGGGACCTTAGGCAAGTCTATTTCTCTTTCATGGGGAGGTTGTCGGCGTCGAAGTCTGTCTCAACACATACCCCTGGCTTTGAAATTCTGACATTCAACTCTGAATCCTTGGTCTAAGTGTACTCAGGCAACTGTGGAGAATTCAGGAATTAAACTGGTGCCTTGCCACCATCCATAGTGATTTTCTTTTACCTAACGAATTTGAGACAAGGGGTTGGAGAGATGGCTCAGAGGGTGAAAGCATCTGCAGCATAAGAAGAAGGATCTGAGTTCGAATCCCCAGCACTCAAGGGAAAAGGCAGGCATATTACAGCAAGTAGAAGATGAGAGGATTGCTGGGACTTTCTGGATGCCACCCTAGCTCCAGGCTGAGTGAGAGACCCTGTCACAGAGAAATAAAGCAGAGAGTGATAAGGGAGGACACCTAACGTCCTCCTCTGGCTTCGGCATACGTTACACACAGGTTATCACATGTTGTGATAGAGCCTAAGTATTGGGTGTCTGCGTTATTCCTCGTAACCCTAGTAAGTAGAAAGAGTGGGAGCCAGTGATCTCCAAGAAAGCTCTCAGCAAAGATCATTGGCCTCTGTTCTTAATTCTTCTGGTCACTAGTCAATTGTGGTTCTGATGTGGCACCTAGGTCTTTCTATTAGAGAACCAGAGATTGCTAAAATTACGATGAATGGTATCTAACCAACCAGATCTCAGCATGCTACTATTAAAGAAAAATAAGCTCCCCATTACTGGTGTCCCCAGTTGCAAAGTAAATGAGCACTTATATAGCCCTGTCTATAGGTGCTTTCACTTATCACATATACCTCCATTTGTAAGTGTATATACATGAACAAATCAAATCTGAAGAAATCAGCAGCCCACCTGAAGCCACTCAAACACAGCATGCCCAAAGGTCAACCTTCAAGGCTAAAAGGTCTTTAAAAAAATGCTCAGACTGTAGGTCAGGTCTCCAGTCTCCACAGCCCAGTGGGATCTGCCTTTCCTAAATCAAGGATTCTCCAAAGGGGATAAGGTGCATGGCCAGTGGTTTGACCTTGAAGAACATGGCCAGCCCTAAATGTTTGTGCTTCCACCAAGGCTAAAGCTGGCACAATGACCCATCCTCCCCAGAGCCAGGCTCCCACTAAGGTACTCTCACTTCCTGCAGTCTTCTCTCAGGAAGGAAATCCCAGTCATCATAAAAGGAAAATAAGGAAATAAAATCTTAATAGGATTTCATAGATGATATAAAATATCTACAACTCTGGGTGACAGATACTAAAAAACGATCATTTAGAGAGGGGGGAAAAAAGCTTTCTAAGACTTCCTGTGGAATTGTTTGGCTGAAGATGCTCAGATGGGGATCATATATAATGTCATCACCAGGAACCAGTGGCAGCAGGCCTGGGCTCCTATGACCAGCTGAGGGATCGAGGGAGAGGAGCTTGGCTCTCTGAGGGAGCTCATCAAGTCATGAGAGAATGCCAAGACATACAGTTCTGTCTACCTCCTATGCCCTTCCACACCTCTCAAGCATTGCCTCAGCCACAGGCCCTCTTGGAACCTTCTCCAACCCACTCTCAAACTTCTCTTACATAGCAGTTCTTGGAATGTGTCCAATGGGACATCAGCTTTTGTCATCAACTGTGAAAGGAGCCTCCTGAGACCCAAGCCCAAACCTGCCATTTCAGAATCTCTAGGGGTGGAGCCCAAGCACCTGCACCTCTAAATCTAAATGAACGTAGGTGACATTTCATCTGAAATGACCACCGGTCTACAGCGTGATATGCTGAGAACAGAAATGACACGTGAGCTGGTCCTGAGGTAGAAAAGGAATTTGAAAGGTGTCTCAGTCAGGGTTTCTACTTCTGTGATAAAACACCATGACCAAAATCAACTTGGGGAGGAGAGAGGTTCTTTCATCTCACAACTCTCAAGTCCCACTCCATCACTGAGGGAAGTCAGGGAAGGGACTCATGGCGGGAACTGAAGCCAAAGCCGTGCAGGAGCGCTGTTTACTGGCTTGCTTGGCCTGCCTTGCTCAGCCTGCTCTCTCATACAGCTCAGGAAAGTGGGCAGGGTTAGCACATTCCACAGTAGACTGGGCCCCTCCCACAGCCATCACTAATTGAGAAAATGCTTACCTCACAGGCTAATCTGGTGGAGGGATTTTTCTCTGCTGAAGCTCCCTCTCCTCAAATGACTCTAGCTTGTGTCATGTTGACAAGAAGCTAACCATGACAGCAAATCTCAGGAACAGCTCAGAACACAACCCAACTAAGGAGAAGTGTGTCAAGAAGCAAACACTCAAGAAGCGAGATAGGCGACATCTCTCAGGAGCCAGGTCTAAAGATGGTTCCAAGTTCAATGTCATTAGACTATAGCCTTCACAGGCTTTTCTTGACAATTGAGTTTAGTTTCACTTCTCTATCCCACTATCATATGTTATATATCCACAACCTTGCTATAGCCTCATGTCAGTATACTGTACTTCCTTCCCCCTCGACCTTGAACTTGGCCATATCATTTCCTATAAGCAACAGGATAGAAATCAATGTGTTGGAAGCTGAGACTTAAGAACAGTTTTATATAGATGGACTTGACCCACAGGGCCTCCTTTTTTTTTTTTTCATGATAAAAAGAAAATCACACCTCAATAACCAATTAATCCAAAGAGGATGAGAAATGTTCAAGGAAGACTTGGACTCAATCTACAGGTTAGAAGCAAATACTAAATCCCATCTAGATCAACTAAGCCTCAGCCAGCCATCAAACACGTAAGCAAGAAACAAACACTCATTGCTATATACTAAGAGTTTTTCTTATTATATCAGCATATTACAAAATTAACTGACAAAGGATTTGGGCAGGGCTTCGTTTGGATTTGACTTTTTGTAAAGACCACTGGCAGCTGTGAGGAGACTGGTCTAGCCTCAGAGGAGACTAGCTGTGAAAGACTGACTTGGAAAAAGAAAAACGAGTCCCAAGCTCACTGTGGTTGTCTGGAAGAAAGCTCCACTATGTAGCCAGTCATGGTGCCTCAAGTCTGTAACCTCAGAACTCAGAAGACCGAGAGAGGCAGAAAGATCGCCACAAGTTTGAGGCCAGTAATAGCCTCAAACTAAGTTCTCTGGAAATCCTGAGCCACAGAGTGAGACACTGTCTCAAAAAAAAAAACAAAAAACAAAACAAAACAAAACAAAACAGGAGCAACAAGATGCATGTAATGACACATCTCTCCAAGGCCAGCACTTGGGAGATAGAGGCAGGAGATTAGGAGATTTAGCTACAGAGCTAATCTGAGGCCAACCTGACCTAAATGAGGCCTTATCTTTAAGACCTAAGTCAACAACAACAACACAACATGGTTTAGACTATGGGGGGGGGGGTGGGCAGACAGACAGAAGCAAACGGGTTCTGGGTATGCTTGGGACAGACCTGAAAGGATGTGCTGCTAAACTATGAAGTAAGGATCCCAACACTGCAGAATCCTAGAAGGATGCTCACAGAGGCAACAGTGCAACTGGGCACAGTTGAAAAGAGAGAGAGGGAGAGAAGAGAAAATTATTAAAGATGGTGAGATGTCTTCTAGATTTGTGGTTTCTTATGGTTTGGTGCGGTGCTGTTTGCCAAGACCAGAATGCCTTGGGATAAGAAGGCTGACATTGATGTACAAGGGGAGAGAGAGAGGAGGAGATCTACACCTCTGTCTAAGCAAGCTGCATCTTCTGTGGCCATCAACATCCAGATGTGGATAATGAGAGGCAGTTGGATCGATTGGTCCATAGCTCATTGGCGCATGAGAGCTAGAGGTGTGAGTGAGCGGACTAGTATTTGACTGCACAGCTCTCCTCAGACTGCACCCCTCACTTTCTCTTCACTGGTCCCTTAGGTCACACTTCTCCTCTAAGGCCGGGTCAAATGTCACCCCCAGGCAGTGTTAGTCATTCTTGCCTCTGTGTTGCCAGAGTTCGCTGTAGAAATCTCATGCGTTATAAAACAGACTGCCTTCATCATCACACTGTCAGCTCTGGGCCTTTTTGCAAGCCCAGCACATCAATGACTGTTCAGCACAGTAGCATCGGCTTCCTTCCTTCGAGGCATTGGGTTGGGTGCTTACAAAGCCATGCTCCATTTACGCTTCTCAGCAGCACAGTGGACATAGTCATTTCATTTTAAAGGTGCTGGAATTGAGGCCCTTAGGGTTAGGGAGATGGCTCTGTTGGGGAATTGCTTGCTACGCAACCATGTGGGCCTGGGTTCAGGTCTCCAGCAGCACTGTGAGAAGTTGGGTGTGCTGTACAAACCCAATGCTCAGGGAGTGGAGACAGACATGTTTCCTGAGCTGGCTGGCTAGCCAGTCTAGCCAGTCAATGAGTTCCAAGTTCAATGAGAGACCCTGTCTTGAAACATAAAGTGGAAAGAAATTGGGGAAGAAACCAAATGTTCATCTCTGGCCTCTGTATGCTGTGCATACACAGACACACAGACACACAGACACACAGACAGACAGACAGACAGACAGACAGACAGACAGACACACATACACACACACACACACACATATACACACAAACACACACACACCCCCAATACACATGCAGTCTCTCTCCCTCCCTTCTTCTCCCCCCTGCCCCCACCCCCCTGCCCCATCTCTCTCTCTGTTTCTCTCTCTAACTGAAGCCCCAAAGGTTAAGGTCCTGCCTAAAGTGTCTGTACATGTAATTGCCGAATCTATCTGATTTCACAGTTAGGGCTCTTTCCATGTTGCCTCTGCCCCAGTCTCCCTCCTCACCACCCCCCCCTCCCGTCCCCTGGCAGCCCTCCTCCTCTCTGGCAGGGTTCCCACACTGCCTGCGCCTCCACACAGGAAGTGCTTCCTGAAGCTCCTGGTCCAGATGGCCCACTGAAGCGGCTTCTCATAAATCACCAGGCCTCGCAGCGCTGTGCTCAGCCACTTTCTCCTCTCAGTCTCCCCAGGTCCCAGTGCGTGGGCCCTAACCACCCAGTCAGCACAACTGGCTCCTCCAGTCAGGGGAACATGCCTAGCGTCCCCTTCCCCACTGGGAACAGGGCATAGTCCTGTGAGCCAAAAAGGGTGCCAATGAAGGTGATAGGCAGAAAACAGGAAGGGTAGAGCCCAAGTAAAAGCGCAAAGTCCTGTGTAATCCACCTGCCAGCCAAACTAGGCCTACACACGCACCCTTCTGCCTGCTAAGACACCATGCCACAGTGCAGACACGTGCTCAACAACAAAGTCCCAAAGTAAGTTTTCTAAATACAGACCAGTACCTCTGGTGACAACCCGCCTGAGGCCCAGAATACCTTGGTCAAGTCACTTCACTTCTCTAAATTTGACTCTTTAAAAAAAAAATCTGTACATTACAGAGATAATAATACTCACCTTACAGCCTTGACAAGAAGCAAACAGTGTTAAAAGAAGGTATATGGCTAACCTTTGGCATGAGAATATCAACACAGGACGACTTAGGATATAATATTCTTCCAAAACAGGACGGGAGTGGAGACAGCAGAAACCTGGTCCCTTCCTTCCCTTTCGCTAGTGTCACCCCTGTCATGCCTCTAGAGCACAGAATGATCACGTCATTGACTGGGAACCCCTCAGGGTTCCATGACTCCTGCAGAGGTTTCCACATGCTCTGGTCCATAACTTTAAACACAATTTGGACCAGCTTACTTACAAGGCATGACAAAAGTTGGTGAGTGGTTTACCCAAGATTAACACCCTCCTGCTTTGTAGATCACGGGCTACACAGGCAAGGTGACGTTTTCCAGCCCCTTTTGAGCTACATGGAACTACATAGCTACTCCTCGCCACTGGGAGGCAAATGAGGGCGATGCTCAGGGTGTTCAGAGGGAGATGATGATGTATCTTCTCCACCACTTTCCCTGTCTGCTAGCTGGAAGAAAGGATTCTAAGATCCAAAGAGATAAGAAAGCCATAGGAAAGGTACCTCCATCCTTGAATGCCCGTATGGACCAGCATCCCAGCACTGTTGATCAAGAACTCACATTTGGGATTTTACCTGAGGAATTCGTCTAAGCCAATATTATTTTAAGAGTTTATCGACTGAACCATCCATGGTCACCGTAACTAAATTTGAGGATATACGAATTAACATGATAGCAATGCAACCACAACTACAATGTACCAGTGTTTCATAGCCATAGTCATTGTCAAGGGGACAAGTGTCAATTCATGCAGCAGCTTGGCTACATTTCAGGCCCTGGCCTTTCTTTCTTAGGGACTCACCAAGCCCCTGTCTTGATGGTTCTGTTATATACGCCCCTCGTAGCCTTGTCATATGACCAATGCACCCACCGGGAGCATCATCAGCCTTATTTCCACCTGTGCGGTCTCTGGGCTCCAACAGTGCAGAACGGAGTGGGCGCAGGGGTGAGAGGGCACATGATCTACACGATTAGACTCACCGTTGTGATAAGCACCAAGACCTTGTCAGAGTTTGGTAGGGAAAACGCAATTACCGTTCTGTTTTATTTTTCTTTTAGAATCAGAACTCTTCCTCCAGACCCGGAGCACTCTCTAATACCTTCTCCTGACTTGCTTTTCTTTACAGAACTTAAGTTTTAATCCTAGAGGGATTGCTGAAAAACATCCTAGAACCGCAAGAAGAAAGAGTCCAAAAGGAGATTGTCACCTAGCGGATGACAAGGCCTGGACCCAGAGAAAGAGAACGTGAGGAGAGTGTTGAACTATGATGTTTTCCGTGCCTGCGAATCAGGACAGTCCCATTTCCTCCTCACTCTAACTCTAGATGGGTTGGATGATTCTTGCCACCAAACACTCCAAGGACAGCCAGCAGGGCTGCCATTTGCCAGGGCTCCCTCTGTAGGGCAGGAAACTCCCCAAGGGGAGAATCTTTAAACAAGTTACAACTTAGAGCACCACACATATATCCAACGCTCTTTCTAGATCCTTCCCTCGCCCCCCTCCATCGCTGTCCCCTGTACCCTCCTCCAAGTCTCCACACCAACTATATTGACTTTCCAGAAAGCTAGGAGTCTCTTCAGACCTTTCATCTCTCTCGTTTGTTGCCTGAGCCAATATCTTTGCCTGGCAATCCTCAGCTTCCTTTAAGCCTTACCTCCTTTGAATTTTTTTCTCAATTATCTCCTTCTGTGTGTGTGTGTGTGTCTCTGTCTGTCTGTCTGTCCTCTCTCTGTCTCTCTGTCTCTCTGTCTGTCTGTATATATATATGTATATATATATACACATACATATATATATATACATATGAAAGTAATATATATGGAAGATATATATATGCGCTACTTCTCTACTGAAATAGATTTTTTTTTAATGGCCAAAGAGGCCTTGGCCCAGTTTCAGTGTGAGGTCTCATTGAAACCACTTCCGGAAGGGCAACACTACCACAGACTTCCTGGAGAGAACACACTGAACCCACCTCAGAAAACCAGCAAAGTAAAGAAAATGAGCCACTAACTGTTCCCAAGGTCTGAGCCTGAGAAAGCTCAGGAGAGCCAAATTCTGAAGAAAAAAATAATATTTACAGAGAAGAAGCTTCTTTCTTCAGCAAGAAACTCACTCAGACCCTCCACTTCCTGCTCTCAGCCTTACAGCCACCACCCCAACTGCTCTGCCAATCTCTGGGCAACACAGCATGCCTCCACCTGAACCCCCGTGTTGTTTATTGCTGTGTCACAAATAACCCCAACTCCCAGCTACTTAAACCAATAAAATCAGACAAGAGGTCCTGCATGTCAAGAATTGGGGGACAGCTTACTACGTGACTCTGCTGTTAAAGGCTATCATAAGATTTCAGTCCTAGTGACAGTGTGGATCGAGTCACCTGAACGCTACCCCTGAGGCGACTCACTCATATATCTCAAGTTAGCACTGGCCGTTGACAAGAGGTAGAGCTTTCCAGAAAGCTGTTTGGGTATCCTCACAAAATGGCGCTGGCTTCCACAGCATGGTGGCTAGCTTTCCAAGTGGCTTAAGGGACAGTGATGAAGCTCTTTTATGTGCCTGGATATGGAGCTTGTATTTCCACACTAGCCTAATGGTTACACGAGTGTGCCCTGCACAGTGTGGGGAAGCACCCACAGAGTGTGGATACGAGGATCACTTCTCCTGAGCTCCTTCGGCCAGCTTCCCATGACTTCCTCTTCTGCATCCTTTAAATCCTTGCTGAAAAGTCAGTTTTTCAAAAGCTCAGACTTGTTGTTTGTTTATTTGATTGATTGTTTTTTTGTTTTTTGTTTTGTTTTTGTTTTTGTTTTTGTTTTTTGAGACAGGGTTTCTTTGCAAAGCCCTGGCTGTCCTGGAACTCACTTTGTAGACCAGGCTGGCCTTGAACTCAGAGATCTGCCTGCATTTGCCTCCTGGGAACTGAACTCAGGACCTTTGGGAGAACCGCCGGTACTCTTAACCTCTGAGCCATCTCTCCGGCCCCTGCATTTGCCTCCTGAGTACTGGGACTAAAGGCATAAACTACCACCACCCAATAAGCTCGGACTTCTTTTTTTGGGGGGGGGGGTTTAAATATATTTATTTATTTATTCATTTTACAGCCCAATCATAGGCCCCTCCCTCCCTCTTCCCACTATCCTCCCTTCCCTGCACCTCAGAAAAGAGGAGTCCCCCATACCAACCCATCCCAGCTCATCAAGTCACATCAGGACTGAGCAAGTCCTTTTCCCCTGAGGCAGCCCCACCAGGAGGAAGTGATCGAAAAGCTGGCAACACAATCCATGTCAGAGACAGCTCTGCTCCCCTTACTAAGGGACCCCATGAGGCCTGAGTTGCCCATCATCTACATCTGTGTGGGGGACCAAAGTCCAGTCTATGTGTGGTCCTTGGTTGGTGCTTCAGTCTCTGACAGCCCCTTGGGCCCTGGTTAGTTGGCTCTAACTTCTTTTTTGTTTGTTTGTTGGGTTTGTGTGTGTGTGTGTGTGTGTGTGTGTGTGTGTGTGTTTTTGAGACAGGGTTTCTCTGTGTAGCCTTGGCTGTTCTAGACTCCCTTTGTAGACCAGGCTGGCCTTGAACTCACTGCAATCTGCCTGCTTCTGCCTCTGCCTCTGCCTCTGCCTCTGCCTCAACTGCTGGAATTAAAGGTGTGGACCACCCGGCAGGGCAGGCTCTAACTTCTTAATGCTGTAATTCCCCTCCCTGACCCAGAATGTTCCTGAATCCTCTTTCCTGTTTCACTTTCTTATCATTTTCCATAGAATATGCATGTGCGGTTTCTCAACCTTAATTTTAGAGTCATGGAAAAACAGCAAGGATAAACAGTTCGTTCCCGCTCCCCGGGGTGGTGTTGATTCTAGACGCTTCATTGTTACTCTCTCTCTCTCGCTTTCCATTAAAATATAACTTCTAAACCAACCGGGGCTTTCATTTCTTTTGCTCATCACATCTACAGTGACATCACGTCACTCACAGCAAATGGTTCCACAGATATTTGCTGGCTGGATGAAAGGGCCATGCTAGCAACCCAGAGAAAAGCCACGCCCTGCCCTCCTGACCCTGAAGCTCCCGAAGAGCATTTAGCAACAGATGACTTAAAACTGAGGTAGGAAAGTTCGTGGGTAAGAAAACGGAAGTCCAATGTGTCGTAAGGCAACAAGCCACATTCCTTATTATTCTTTATGGCATGGTCGGCCTCACTCGTCAGAAAGTGAATTCTTTTCGTGTGTCTGTTTCATATGTCTGCCCCCCAGAGAGTGGTCGCACTAGTAATGACATCTCCACGCCCACGTAGTGCTAGCACTAGTACAATATCCCCTGCAGTGGTTTTAACTGAACTAAAATCAGAACACAGCAGGGTGGGAGTCGCTTCCGAAAAGCCCACAAGAATCCTACGCCTAAAGTGCCCCATCTGAAGTGCCCCACCTGAGTGCTGCGGCCGCGGGTCTCAGTTCCCTGCGGCCTTTCCCTGTCATGTGGCCCGTCCCAAAAGTCCCTCCTTTATTTCTTTACGCACTTGGGAAATGACCTCAACGAAACCATCCCTTGCTCTATGAGTCGCCTCCACCTGTGCCCAGGGAGCCTTGGTGAGTTTTCACTGATGAAGTCAGGCCCTACCAAGTGGCTCTGAGCCCTGTAAGGCGTGTCTTCTGCTCCCAGGCAGCTTCCTAGCCCACCCAGTGCTGGGTCGAGTGACAACTGATCAAGATTCTATTCTGTGCCCAACACTGAGCTCAGTGTCCTATAGTGACTTCCATGGGCTAGGAGCCACAGGTAACCAAGGGAGAAGGTGTCCCCCCGTAATCCTGCAACAGCCTCATGTTGCTCAAACAATGAATGGCGTGTGAAGCCCTGTTGCAGAATTGTTGGGGTGGCAGGCCTGGGAAACAGGATGTCAGGGTCCATCCCAGACCCACAGAATCATAAGCCCAGGCGTCTGCATCTGCCTCTCTGCCTCTACCTCTGCCTCGATCGGCTTTGTAAATCCAACATTCCCAAAGCCAGAGCATCTGTCCTAGACCTCACAGAAGCCAAGTCAGTGCTTTCTGTCTTCCTGTGAATTCAGGAGGAGACCACGAAGCGCCCTCTGCAGTGTTCTAAGCCTGGATAAAGCAGACATCACTCCATACCGCACACATGCCATGGGTCAGCGACTCTGAGCTTCGCATTAACACTTCATAAGGGCACAGAATCGAATCAGATCTCAAAGCACTGGGCTCACTGGCTGCCCAGGAATATCCCATCATGCCCCAGTAAAACAAGAGGCTCCTTTGCCAGAGAAAAGGGTTTCTCAAGACGCTTTAGAGTTCCCTGGAGATTTCTGCGAATACTGAAGAGTTATCTTGGCTCACAGTTTCAGAGGCATGTCTGTGCTCAGCTGGCCCCATTGCTTTGGGCACAAGATGAAGCTACCTATCATGGCATCGGGAAGGGACATGTGGCTGGAAACTGCTCACTTTGTGGAAGGCTGCTCACTTTGTGGAAGCCAAGGAGTACAGAAGAGTGACAGATAGGAAGGGGCAGGGGATAAGATACATCCTCAGAAAGCATGTCTGCATCCAATTGCCAGTTAGCTTCCATCCAGTTCCTCTTACGTTTCCATCACTTCCGTCATTCTCCCAAAGATGCCCTCAGATTTTTGACTCCACTGTCAGAGTGGCCCACTCATGAAGTCTGTGCCTCCATGATCCAGTCACTGCCCTGATGCTCCAGCTATGAGCACAGCTTGCATGGGGGCGGGGTGAGGGGAAGGGAACCGAGCTATTAACACAGGAGCCTTTGGGGAGATAACCTCACATATGCCAAGACAGGCTTCCTCCTTTCTTCTGAGCCAAACATGTCCATCCTAGACTTCATGCTGAGGCTCTATGACACCGCCTTTCCCCTGCCTCCTCCTTACGTGTTTTAATGGCTCTCTTTGTGACAGGGGATCACAAAGATAACTCAGGAGACCCTCCTTAATCCAGGTCGTTGTTAAACAGTCTGAATGGCTCCCTTTTATGTGCGTCTAACATATAAGCAGGCATCAGGTCCCAGACTGACAGCTATCACAGTGTTGCTTTGCCTGCCACACTCACAGCTCCCCTGCTCACTACCATCCCCCATGTGACTGTGGTCGGAAGCCAGGGATCACCCAGCCATGGGTAGAAGAGACTTTTACCACCACAAGCTTGGTCCTGCCTTGTGCTTCTGCTCCCAGGTTCCCCATTTGGGCTCAGCCAGCTCTCAGTCCCCAGTCTCCCAGGTTTCTTGACTTTTCCCTCTCAGCACTTAACTGGGTAAAGTTCTTCACAGCCTTGGACAGACTAAGCAGGGCAGCCAGGGCTTTCCTATGTACTCCATCTTTCCCCACCACCAACGCCCAGTCCCAAAGTGAAACCCCCGTTAGAGCTGATGAGCCTACACTGACAGACCATTAGCCATGGTTTACAGTGGGTCTTTCTCTTGGACAAGCTATGGATTTTGGCAAGTGTTAAATGACTCATTTTCACAACTGTAGCACCACAGAGTAGTTTCAATGCCCTAAAAACCCTCTGTGTTCCATCTATTTGTTCCTCTTCACACTCATCTTCCTCCCAGCCCCTAACTGTTTGCACGGTTTTGCCTTTTCTAGAATATCGAAGAGATGAAATCATGCACTGCATATTTTCGGGTTGTCCTCTTTTACTTTGTAATGTTCATTTAAGATAATTACATATGTTGTCCTGACTCAGGCTCTTTTTTGGTGCAGTGTAGTATTCCACACCCAGTGCCCAGATGTCCTGCGGCTTACTTATCTATTTATCTACTGAAGGGCATGTGACTCACATGCAGGTTTTAGCAACCACAAAGAAAACTGCTTTTCATATCTTTTTAGTTTCTCTATCATTGTCATTGCTTCTTGCTGTTCATTTGTGCAAGTTAACAATATTAATTAAATAAGGATTCTTAATCACTGCTACTCGTAGAATTGTATCTTTTTTTCTAAAACCAAGCCCCTCACACAGCCCCCATGGGCCAGCCTAGTCCCCAGCTTCCCTGAAACACTGCTTGTTCAAGTGCCTCACATCTCTCTGGGTCTCCCTAGAACAGCCTACACATAGTAGGTGCCCCTCCCTCAGAGACAAGCAACTGAGGCTGAGAGACACTGCTCGCGCGCACACACACACACACACGCATGCACACATACACAGAGAGAGAAGTTCTGAAGCTGATATACCATATAGCCCAAGTACAGACCCAATGGCCTAGGGCCCAAAGTAGGGTCAGTGGCCCACCGAGACTCCCACCCACCAGAGTTCTCAGGACACTATTAGCCTCTGAGTTGTATATTTGGTTGATTTGGAGACTTGAAAATATATATAACCCTATAAATATTTGGGTTTTGATCCCCCCCCCCCTCTCTCTCAAGGACATCTACACAATGCACACGTGAAATGCAAAAGAGAACCTCAGATGACCTCACCTTCCAACTTGTTGAACAGAGCATCTTTTCATTGCTTTCTGCTGTGTGCATCAGGCTAGCTGGCCCACACCCTTCTGGGGGATTCACCTGTCTCGACCTCTTACCATAGGATCACTGGAGTCACAGACGCATACTGCTGCAACCAGCTTTACATGGATCTGGGCATCTGAACTTGGGTCTTCATACTTGGATAGAAACCACTTTCACCACTGAGCCCTCTCTCTGGCCCTGCACTTATTTGCTTTGCTTCGCTTCACTTTGCTTTGTTTCATTTCATTTTGTTTCATTTCGTTTTGTTTTGTTTTGAGACAGTATGTTCACTGCGTACCCTGACTGATCTAAGACTCACTATGTAGACCAGGCTGGCCTTAAGTTCACAGAAATTCACCTCCCTCTGCCTCCAAGGTACTCTGTGACGTTTTTAAAATTTAAAAAGAACAGCAGCCCATGATCTTAATATCCACTGAAACAGGGGTTCAGGGAGAAAGCAACACAGACTACCTCTACTGACCTGAGCAGTTTCTGGGGTTGTCAAACGCACTTGCTATTTATCCAGTGTCTGTCAGTCCGTCTGCCTGCATTCATGTACGCACATGCACGTAGGAACCACTCTGGCCCCCTCCTCTGTGCGCCAGGTACTCACAGACATTCTGTGTTCACAGTGATCCTGGGACTTAGACTGAGTACAATCCTCTCTACTTAGCAGACAAGGCCAAGCCACCAGCCCAGGGTCACATAGCTGGAAAAGACC
Organism: Acomys minous; assembly: GCF_964271855.1. Classification (NCBI taxonomy): domain Eukaryota; kingdom Metazoa; phylum Chordata; class Mammalia; order Rodentia; family Muridae; genus Acomys; species Acomys minous. The sequence goes on along the minus strand of NC_140485.1, from coordinate 74,551,348 downwards.
AAGACTAGAATTAAAGAGCATGCTTTTCTCAGCACTCTGCCTGCAAAGGGTAAACTGAGAAAATCCTCTATGCTTGTAAAACCAAATGTCCAGGATGCCCAGAGTGAAAAACACGAAAGCATCTTTAACAAGCAAATGAAGCGCCCACTATATCCCTGCCAGGGTGTCTCCTGGGCACCTCAGGGCCATCCCTGAGCAAGTCATACCTGGGGCCTCCCTTCATCCTTGGAAGGAGGTAGAAGAAACAGTGGGGGCTGGGGCCTACTCCAGGACACAGCAAGCTGCACGCCCTGGCTTTTTTTTTTCTTCTTCTCCCTGTTATTTTCTCCTTTCAAGCTCTAGAGACAGTGCCTGGTGCAGAGCTATATGGGCCACCGGATGGAAATAAACATGATTTGAATAATCCCAGGCTGACAGCCGGGGAGGACAGACAGGAAAATTATCCCCTTGGAAAAGACACATCCGAGCATGTCACCAGAGGCATTAGGGTACATCAGTGCCTCAGTGTGCCCTGGGGGTGGTGGTGTTCACCCTCACCCAGCCCCTGGGCTCGGAACTGGAGAGATGCAGACAGCAAGGTGGAAATGACAGAAGTCAGGGCCACAGGCCAAATATGACAGTGGCTTCGCCCAAGTTTCTCCATTTCCTCCTCTGACCCTATTTCTCCTTAGGAAAGCACCTGGAGTTGGGTGGACCACTTCAGAGGGAGTATACTAGTTCAGTTGGCATTTCTATGGCAACCAGAGACTCCCATCACCAGTACCAGAATAGCTCACTGAAGGTAGGCACAGGGCCACACTCTGGCCAACAGCTTGCTTAGCTGGCATCAAACCCAGAACATTTCCCAACCGATAAACTGCAGCAAGGTACCCAGCAAGGTGCCCTGAGGAGGGCGGCCTCCAGGCCAGATGTCTGGAATAGAGTCTCACCTTTGCCACTTTTCAGCCAAAGCCTTAACTGAGTATATGTCCTCTTCCAGGGTTCAGGCTTGGTGCCCTAGTCTTTCCTGGTAACACCACAAATGAATAGGCCCTGCTATCTTCTCCATTTTAAAGGTGAGAAAATTGAGCCTCAAAGAAAGGAAAGGAGGGAAAATCCATAAGGACGACGCAGCCAGTAAAAAAGGAAAAGCTAGGGCTGGAGAGATGGCTCAGAGGTTAAGGGTACTGACTGCTCTTCCAGAGGTCCTGAGTTCGATTCCCAGCAACCACACGGTGGCTCACAACCATCTATAATGTGATCTGATGCCCTCTTCTGGCCTGCAGGGGTACATGCAGACAGAGCGCTGTATACATAATGTTAAATAAATAAATCTTTAAAAAAAAAAAAAAAAAGAACAAGGAAAACCTAGACATAAGCTTAGGCTTCTGCCTCCAGTGCTCACGCCACGCACCTTTCACCATTAGATCATGTCACTGCTAGACAAACCACAGCAGGGTGTTCAGTACCAGCTTCCAGCTTCAGTCCTTCCCGGGTCGGCCCCAGGGAAATAACCATAGTCTCTGTCTTCTTATCTGAAAAAAATGTATACGAGTGATCCCTGCTTCCTGAGTTGCCCTAAGTGGGGCAGTCACAGGAGCCACAGCCCAGCCAACAAGACTCCACCCCTCCATTGTCTTTCTGTTCCCACTGTGGTGGGCTCGGGGTTGTGCAAGCCGAGTGGCCCAGGCGCGCACGCTCTGCCCCTTTGCTGAGCAATGCAGTTTATACCAAGCAGCCTTTCTCCCGTACGCAGGCTTTTCGTGACCCTCTGCCAGCAGCTCTTCGCTGGGCGGCTGCCACCATTTACCCAGCGCGAGAAAACTGCCTTTCTTCTCCCATTTAGGGTCTGGTTTTAATTTCTACAGTATTCTCTTTAATAACAATGCCTAATTAAAACATCTGTTAAAAAGTCTGTAACATTAACTTTACAGGGAGAATTTAATAGAATTATATTGGAATTGCAGGCATTTAACGGGCTTCCTAATTAGGCTTTTTTTTTTTAAAAAAATGGAAAGAAGGAAGAAAGAAAGATTCCACAAATTAAAATGCAGCCTCTTTTTTTATGATAACAGGCTGATGGTCCAGTGGCTGGCGACAATGGCAGAAATTGAGAGACAGCTACAGGGTGCAGAGGTCGGCTAAATGGCTAAGAAAATTCTACATTGTGGAGAAAAATGGAGGGCGGGAACTTGCGTAGAATGGCAGGTGTCATGCTGGGAGCCTGTCGTTAGTATTCCCAATTGTATCTTAGCAACCCTATTACCAGCCCTACTTGGCTACTGAGGAAACTGAGGTAGAGAGGGACATCATTTAGTCAACATCATGAATGCACAAAGCCAAACCAAGTGGCAGAGTAGAAAGGTGTGTGCTCTTGTTATTGCTCCTCACAGGCCGGAGCCAAGCTCTGCTTGCTGCAGGAGCATGTTCTAGACCCCTCTGTGGTGTTCTAGGTACGGATTCTGTCTGTCCTGAAGAGAGTATCGTGACCACCTCCCATGTCCCCAGCTCTGCTCCAGGTTCCTCACTGGAAAGTCCTTGTCAGAGACTTCCTTCTGTCTGAGATGCCATAGCCATTACTGTCACTTCCCCAGGTCATCAGCATCAAGCTGGGACGTGGCGGGTCAGGGGTGCACCCCAATGAGGGATACCAAGCCAAGAGAGAAATGTCCAGAGATCTCCTCCAAGGCTTGTCCCCAGGGCCACCGTGACAACAGCTCCCATGTATTCATGGAAAGTTCTAGTGCTCAGGCTCCAGACAGCCCTCCTCGGCAGAAGGCTATCTGAGGGTAGGGTCTGTGCATTCTGTTTTCTTAAGATTGCCATGTGGCTCTGATGCCCTTAAACTCTGAGAATTCCATCCAAAGACATGAGGGAGCCCCTTTAGCCTCTGGTGGGTGCATATCCCTCCCAGGGGGAGGTTCCAGAGCTGCAGCATTTAAGTGGGAAGCCACGCCCTTGGCTTTGCTCCTGAGAAAGTGTCACAGGGTGAACAACAAAGGAGGGCTCCGAACCCAGAGGCGCTCTTACCATCTTCAAGAAACAGAAAAAAAAGGGGAGGGGGGAAGCAAGGCTTTGCTGACCCCATCTTCTCTCAGCTGAATCTGAACCTCAGAGGCGGTCCTCAGATGCGGAGGTAAAGCTACCCAGGAAGAGGCTGAGATCCTCCAGGAAGGGTCTAGGTCGAAGCTTCCAATTTCAAAAGAGAGGGATTGCCCGCCCTCGGTTTTGATTAGCAGACGCCCATCTGTTTCACTCATTCTCCACCACCTGCCATCAGGTAGCCATCCAATGCCATCAAGCAGAGGAAGACGTTCAAACCCAGCCCACACCCTCACCGCGTTCTGGGTGAGTCTGGGTAAGACATAGAGAAAGACATTCCCCACAGCTAGTCTGCGAGAGTGTCACACATCGCTGGGGGCTGCCCTGATGGCGGACTAAATGGCTTATGTTTGCAAGGGTGGTGAAAGGGTGATGGCGGGGTGCACAGCATAGAACAGGAGTGTAGCTAAAGACAGAATAGGTCTGAGGCAATCTTGGGCAAATGACATGCCCTTTTGTACCTCAGTTTCCCCATTGGCAGATGGCTGCAGCCTAGGCTTATGTGGCTGTAGCCTACAAAGGAATCTGAAAGGATGAAGACAGTGGTAGCTTTACAGTCCATCCCTGTTATAGGACGGACCCAGAGCTTCTAATGTGGTCCCAGGGCAAACAGGGACCACCATCCTGGTCCTGTCTGGCCTCTTGACTCTCCACCTCCTTAGGGATTCTGCCTTCATTCCTGCTCCCATCACTCAGCCAGGCCTCTAGGTGCCTCACCCTCCTCTCATACCCTATCAGCGCCTCCAAAGTGCCCAGAATTTCCCAGAACCCTTTGCTAAACACCAAGGAAAGACTCAGAAAACAAGACAAGGTGCCCCGAAGCTCGCTCACTTTGCCGCTTCACAACTGGCATTCCTTACATTCCAAATCCCCTTAAACAGCTCACGAGTGTCTCTGAGCCTCAATTTGCTAACCCGTCAAGTGGGAGCCGTACGGGGCTACGGGGATGACTAACCTTGAGGTTCTAAAGGGCAGGAGAAGTTAATATTTGCAATCCTCTTAGAAGCACGGCCAGCGTACAGGAAACATTATAGGATTATTTGTTCAATAAATAATATATGAAGCTACAAAATCCAGCTCCCAGTGATGAAGTGGCTGCGCTTATAGGTTCACAGGCTTGAAGATGACACCTCGATCTTGTCTCCATCCCAGACATAGAGCCTGGTGCCACAGGAGAAGCTGATACTATGTGCTGTCTCTGGCTAGAGGCACCGTTCAGTTTCAACCTCTCTCCAACACACCACACACACACACACACACACACACACACACACACACACACACCTGACCGCTCACATGGGCCTGAGTAAGAGCCCATGGGTGGGCAGTGGTAAGCCCCCACCAGAGTCTCCCAGGGCAGCTGAGGGAGGGCTGAAATTCACAGTTCACTGCGTGGGCGGATTCAGAGGGACCATCTTCTGCGTGCTGCTTCCTCTGTGCAATTACTACTAAAATTCATCAAACGGAACTGAGAGGTTTTAACGCCGGTAATTGTGGTGCAAAACGTTCTGTAATTGGTCTCACAAATGAAAGCTGGGGGAACGCCGCTGCAAATGCAGCCTTGCCCTACCCAGCAACAGTTCAAGAGTGATGCCTCTGATGCGTTCTCCCCTGGAAGCCATCTGGGCCCCTCCACTAAGACCCCACTGTTAGCTCCCCTATCCAGGCTGGTGAAGGTCCCACCGTTCTGCCTGCAACTTACTCACCAGGACATCGGCTTGCGGAGACCAGAAGTCTGCAGACCTCCTTAGGGTGCCCTTTCACATCCTGATGCTGGGGTGCAAACCATTTCTCACCTGCAGGCCTTCATTTTTCCCGTTCCCTTCCCCCTCCAACCCTCACTCATATGTCATTCTATAATCTGCCTTCTTCCCTCCCCCCACTCCAGCGGGGAGAGGGAGAGAGGGGGGAACAGAAGACAGCAATTCCTGCCTTCTATCTTGACCACCTCTATCACGGAAGAGTTTTACTGCCGCTTCTCCTGCTGTTAATGAAATGACTAGCATAACAAGAGGAGAGTTTTAGTTGAAAAGCCAATAGCAAAGGGCTTGGGGGATGTAGCTCAGTTAATTAGAGTGCTTGTCTAATATTCACTGAGACCTGAGTTGTAATCCCCAGCATGATGTAGACCCCAGTGTGGGATTTATGAGGGACTGGAGAGGTGGCTCAACAATTAAGATCTGGTTTTTGCCAGGTGGCGGTGGCACATGGAGGCAGAGGCAGGCAGATCTCTGAGTTCGAGGCCAGCCTGATCTACAGAGTGAGTTCCAGGACAGGGCTATACTGATAAACCCAGTATCAAAACAACAACAACAGAATTTTTGCTTTTCTTCCATAGGAGTCAAAATTGGCTTCCACCATCCACATAGCACAGCTGCCCACAACTCCAACTTCCGAGAACCTAATGCTCTCCTGTGGCATCCGGGAGAGCCTGCACACACAGATACAGACATACACATGATTAAAAATTAAAGTAAACACTTAACAGCATGTTGGCACATACGTGTAAACGCAGCACATAGGAGGTAGAGGCGGGTGGATCAGAACTTCGAGGTCATTCTCAGCTATTCATGGAGTTCAAAGCCACCTCAGGCTACATGATGCCCTGTCTCAAAACCAGCCAGCGGCAGAAATCTTGCGGGCCATTTACCTGCCACAATTTTCCCGTTCTTACACACACCCTGCTTCTCTTCCTGCAGGCTTCCCTGCCTCGCAGAGTCTATTATTCTGAGCTGAGGGGTGGCTTAGACCTGTTTCAATCAACAGAATTTGGTGAAAATGGCACCCATCGGATTCCAGATCCGCCTCTGAGCACTGCAGCTTCTTCCACTCGCCGCTCACCAGAAGTCAGCTACAGAAGCTGCTTGGGCTGGATGCCTGGTCATGAGTAACTCAGAGAAAAAAGACTTGGGCGGATCTCCGTGAGTTTGAGGCCAGCCTGGTCTAAAAAGTGAGTATAGGACAGCCAAGACTACAAAGAGAAGCCCTATCTCAAGAAAAAAGAGAGAGAGAGAGAGAGAGAGAGAGGGAGGGAGAGAGAGAGGGAGAGGGGAGAGGGGGGGGGCTTAGGTGGGTGAGGGGCAAGGCCATGTTTCATGTCCAGCTAAGCTATCTGCAAAGTCTAGCCCTGGTTACATAGAGAAAGAAAACCATTTGGTTGCATCCGACCAACCCACACAACAGCACACTTATTATTATTATTTTTTTTCTCTGCATTTAGCTCTTGGGGCTGCTATCCCATTTAATTTTTACAACAACCCTCATTTTCATTCAAACACTTAGGAAATCAAGACCCAGAGATGTTAATCATTATGTCTCAGACCACAAAGCCAACAAGTGGGGAAAGCAAGTGAAAGCAAAGGTCTGACCTGGTTACCAGGACCAGCCCTTTCAGTGGGCACTGACCTCAGCCGGGGGACCTTGTGCAGAAGAGGGTCTAAGAATAGCAGGTCTGCACTTGAAGCCAGAAGGTCTGGTTCTGACAAGCTCACAGGCTTGTCAAAAACTGTCATTCCTGTTGTGTCCCTGTGAGACTACCTTAAAGGTTGGGATGTGTCTCTCACCACACCGCTTTGCCTGTGTTTCTTTGTCAAAGGGAGGTACGGGATTCTGAAAGTACTAAGTGACGGTTGTTTGGTTGCTTCCTTGCTTGCTTGCCTGCCTGTTTGTTTTGTGGGAGTAAGGATTAAACCCAGGGTCTCCCACACACGCTAAGCTAACGCGCTACCACTGAGCTTCAAACCCAGCTCTCAGCAACAATTTCATGGGTGGGAAACAAGAAGTGGGAGTTGGTCCTTCTAGCATCCTCCCCCCGCCCCCCACTGGTGGCTCAGCTGCTTCTCACAACACTCAAGAGACTCACGTTTCCCATGTTGTCACCACAACTGATGTAGCTGGAGGCAGGAAATCTCAAAGAGTTGGGGTACCTGGCTAGAGGATGCACAGCCAGGACATCTATCTGGTACCCAATCCCTCTCCTCTGCCATGGAGGAAGCTGAGAACTGAATCCTCCCCCCTCCCTTGGTCTAGAGCCAGACTCTCCAGGAAATGTGCAGTTTTCCATCCCAGCCGCATTTGTGCCCTGCTGTGAACCACAGCCTTTCCTTCTCTAAGCTCTGAGGTCTTGACCTCTCTCCACACACAAGACAACGCAGGTGGTCTGTGGTTCCGAGGCTGAGCTGGCCGGGGCGGAGGAGCTCATGCCAGGTGAGGTTCCGTGTGAGCACAGGAAAGAGAACACACACACTTTCCCATGGGAACCCAGCTCAGCCACTGCCTGCTTCCATCCGGAGTCACCCTTTGCCAGCTTTCTCAGGGAACCTGGACAAACCAAAGGCTGGGGGATCGATGTGAGAGCCCTGCACGGCTTCGGGGCGTGGGGGGTGGGGGGAGGGTTCCTCTGAGGTGAGAGAGAGGAAGAGCACAAGGCTTTCATTGACCCTAGCAGACTAAGTGCCTCTTGGCCCCTTCATAGAACTCAAGTCGGGGGAGGGCACGGGGCTGGCAGGAACTGAGGGCTCGGGCCAGAGAGCCAGAACTATCAGCAAACATGGATGCTAAGTGGGGAGCCATGGGGACCAGCAGGAAGGAGTGAGGAGCAGAGAGACTTAACAGTCCCGTCCCCCATCCCCACCCTCACCCCACCCAACCCCTGCTGAGTAGCCAAACACCTGCCACTGCTGGGGAAACATCAATCCCTTTGGATGCTGCAAGGCAAATGGGCAAAAGGCTCACCAAGGAACAAGGTGCCAATTAGGTGACAATACTCATCGTGCCTAACCCACTAAACCCTGTGCTACCTGTGAGCTGTTGCTCTTACTCCTGACGATCATGGGTGTTTTAGGAGTGGCAGGTGGTGACATCCTAGGGAGAATGAACTGCCCAGACACCCTGCAGGCCTGTGGCCAGCTCTGAAGAGACACAGTCTAGAAATCCCTGGATCTCTACCTCTAACAGCATTCATCAGTCCTGCGCCCCGCCGCCCCCTCCCCACCCTAACGCAGCCCCCTCCATCCTCTGATCAGGAATCTGGTGGCTACTCCTTGGCCAAAGACCCGGCCTGGGAGCGCTTCCTTGGGAAATGAGGAAGCGTGGGAAGCAGAGCCCAGCAGAGTGCTTGCTCCACAGGCCCCAGGGGCTTGTTCTCTGCCACGGAAAACACTTCATCATCAAAAGCACTCGCCACGCTTCCCCAGATGTCAGCCCAAATCGGCTCTTCGTGCCAACTAGATGCAGGCATCCTCCACTGAGCCTGTTTCTCCCTGCTCAGCTCTCTGTGCCCCAGCCATGCCAGCTTGAGGACCTTTGCGGGGAGGGGGTTCAGAAAGGGAGAGAGACCCTCGGGAGCAGACTCCAGCCACATCAGCACTGAGGAAGAAGAGTCTGGAGAGACATGGCCTTGCCTATCCCCCTCTGGCCTCATGGCATCTCCCCGTACCCCATGGGCTAAGACTTGGCAACTATTTCACCATGAGCTGCTTGCCTCTTACAGTCACGGGAAGCACAAAGACCTAGGAAGATTTGGAATGACCCAACACCCTTCTCAAGGAGCAAAGATTGACATCTCTTCCCCTTTGCATACCTTCATTGGCCTCACCAGCACCTCCATCAGCACCATTGCTTGTGATTACTGTGTGCCGGGTACCACGTTAAGTCCTTTGCACACACACAACTACAGTATGAGTAAGGAACCACCATTATCCCTGTGGTAAGTATCAGAAGCTGAAGCACAGAGGGGTTAAGTCATCTGCCTACAGATACACAGCAATCTAGTAGTAGGACCAGGATTTGAACCCAGTCATTCTGAGTCCAGAGCTTACCAATTCTAATGCACCTACTCACATATTCATAATCCTTTACAGTTGATCCTCCAAATGCCAGCCCTAAGATCTCATGGTGTAGATGTAGGGAAACTACAGAAATGCAGACCAACAGGCAGAGTGCTTGCATTGATCTTCAGAACCCAGTTAAAAGTAGCAGCTGTGGGGGCACTAGGAAGATAGCCCAGTGGTTAGGGCACTCTTACCTTGCAAATATGGGGAACTGAGGGCTCAGGAAAATGCCTGAAAGTTCCAGAAGATGGAAGTGTGGAGTTCCTGGAGCAGCCTGGCTAACCAGAAAACCATGTTATTGAGTTCATGTGAAGCCCTGTCTGAGTGAATGCAGCAAAGGAAAACTCCCTGCATCAACCTCAGGGCTACACACACACACACACACACACACACACACACACACACACACACGGAGGAAAAAGACAAGTACATGAGATACTAGCCTCAGCACTGGAGAGGCAGAGATCAGTATCTCACAGGACTATTTAGTAAAGTCCAAACGAGTGACAGACCCTGTCTCAAAAAGAAAGGCGGACAATTCCTGAGAAATAACACTGGAGGTTGTCCCCTGCATACAACACACAGGCATAACATACATATACTCACACATACAGCCACAACACACAAACATATACACACACTCACATATGTACACTTATAATGCACATTCATATATGCACACACACACATACACTCACACATATACACACTCATACACACAGGCACAACACTCACACATAGGCAGGCACAACACATACAAAGACACATGTGCTCACACAGAAGTGCAACAGATACATAACACACACAGGTGCGACAGATACATAACACACACACACAGGTGTAACACACATATACACACACACACTAACGGGAAATGCAAATTGAGATACAGAGACCAGCGAGCAACAGAGCTGGGCTTCGGTGCCAACCCAGCACTTTACCATGCTGCCCGCTGGGTCTTCTGGAGATTTCTGCTTGGTTCAACACTCGGCAGACTAAAGAAAGAGTGGGTGGGCATTGCTCCAAAGTGGCCTCTTCCTGCTCAAGTGTATGAGCGCTTGGAGGACTCCTGGCGTGGGATATCAGAAAAAAGGAACACTCTCTAACCTCCCTGTTGAGAAACAGAAGGCCCAAATGTACAGTACATTGAGGCTTCAGTGTGGCCTGGACTGAGGGAGAGCACAGAAGCCTAGGCAGCTAGGGCACAAGGGACCAGGGCTCCAGGGACAGTGGGTGCCACTAACACTGCAGTAATACAAAGGAAGTGGCACCTGAGAAACTGCTTTAGATCAAATCCCCTTAACACCCACGACAAACAATGGCCAGGATGGTGCCACTTCCTCACCCCTTTTCTAAGAGGCACAGACAAGGGAGGGGGTACAGGGAGGGGTGCTGCTGCACACAGGAACCTCCTTAGTAATGACAGCAATGCAGCCCCCACCAAGATACCCACATTTCAAAAGAGTTTGTTGTTGTCACTACCTGACATCCTTTTGGTGATCATTCATCTGGGTCCGGCTTTGGCTTGTCATGATGATCCAGAATTGTCTGGCCACCGGGATGACCCAACCAGACTGATAAGAACATCCACCCAGGGAGAAGCTCAGTGTTTTAGGTAACTTGGGTGGCCTGAGGGAGGCTTGTTGAAATATTAAATACAGTGTGAGCCTGCTTCCTGCCCAGTCTGTGACCAGCTCTGCCTTGTTCAGGGCATTTCCCCCAGAGAACTTGGCCAAAAAAAAAAAAAAAAGCAAGGATTTAGGGAGCTAGTGAATTAATAGGTGGTGTAAGAAGATCCTCACAGTCAGCTCAAGTCCAGTGACTCCAGGTTCTGTTCTCCCGCTGAGAGCTCTTCCTTGGACCCAAAAGAATCCCTACTCCAGGCTGGAGATGTAGCTCAGTTGCTAAAGCGCTTGCCCAGCATGCTTAAAGCCCTGTTTGATGGCAGCACCACATAAACCAAGTGTGGTGGTCCATGCTTTTAACCCCAGCACTGGCCAAGATGGGTTACGTGAGGTGGCGGAGAGTGTTTGCAGTGCCATTTACTCTGCCCTGGCCACACACACACACACACACACACACACACACACACACACACACACATACACACACACACACGCCAGCAACCAAGCTGTTGCTCCTGATTAAAACTGGAGTGCAAAAGAGAAGAGAATTTATCTCCCCAAACCACAAGGCCACAGAAAGGTTGCCGAGGAAGCATCTATGCTTGTTTACAAAAATAGGCCATTGTGTATTAACTGTTCCACCCTAATTGCACTTAGCAGTTGTTTTTTTAATCTTCTCAGTGTTAACCATTTAGAGTAGCAAGGACACTGGGCCAGGAGGAGAGGACAAGGTCATTGGATAAATGCTCGACACTCTGTCTACTGATGGTAGTGTGATGGCATCTCCAATCTTGCCACTGAAACCTGGAGCCTGGCTGACCACAGTCAGAGGCAAAGTGTCCCCTGGGCAGATAGTGAATAGCTACCCAAAGACTAACAAGGCGGCAAACAGTGGGTCCTTAGGACACCTGGCTAAGGGACAGATTTGTAAGGAAGTTCAAAGGACCAAGAACAGTTTTTATGTACCCACCTAGACCCCAAATGCCTCCAGTAGCCCCATGTTCTCAAAAGCTGCTCTGTGGGGGTGGGGGAGGGGTGCAGGGTGTTGAGAGAATCTCCCTCAACTCCAAAATAATAAATCTAACTAACCCTGGGCCAGATGGTTCTTTAAAAAGAAAAATCAATAGCTTCCTCCATAAACTGAGATTGTTATATTTTTCTCTACTCCCACTTCCTGGATCCTCACTTAGTTCTGCCTCTTTGGGGTGGGGGTGGAGAGCCCTTAGGAACTACTAAGTCACAGACTAGGAAGAGGAAAGAATAAAAAAATATGTCTTGTGTTTCTTCTGTTTTCTGAGAATTATGATCTTTCATATCTAAGACAGCAGCATCCAAGCCTCAGGTTCCTCATCTTTAAGACGCTGAATTAAAGGGATTTTCTTAGAGTGGGAAAGGGTCCAATGAGAATCACTCTTGTACAGCCCTTACTGCAGCACCAGACGCGAGACTCATACGGCAAGCTTGCTTTGATTAGTAATCGTGGTCCTCCTCGCAAAGAGAAGAGGGTAAGTTGGAGTCCCCGTGTGGTTAAGCAACTTGCCAAGGTCACACACCTGCCAAGTGGCGTTCTCCTTTTGTTACTGCCTTCAGCCTCAGGAGTTGCCGAAAAGAACCTGCTTCCCTTTCAAGTGCAGACTGACACTCCGCCGCCCCCCACCCCCACCCCGCAGCCCAAGCGCGAGGTCTGCCAGCTGCGCTTGGGATGTTTCCACGGGAGATGTCTGAAAGCACGCAAACACCCATGCAGGGTCCCCACAAGGGGACCCTGTTTCTGGTTGCTCCACTTCGTGTGAACAGAACTGGGGAAGAGTTGGGCCAGCAACTACCAGGTGACAGCTGAATGCTCACAGGCCTTACTTAGCCCCCTGCCTCTTTCTCTCTTCCCCATCTTGCCACCCCGCCCCATTTCAGCAGCAAAGACCTTTTCTCTCCAGGCCCACGGCACAAACCCTGCACTTCCGATGGAAACAAGCGCTGAATAGATTTAGCAGGTTCTGATAAATGTCACGTTTATTTTGGTGCCAATAGAGTCACTGCATCTTAATTAAGACCCCACCCCCCACCCTGCCCCAGATGTTGGTACTGATGGGAACGCCACAGATTCCACCGACACCCAGAAAATGAGGCTCCTGTAAGCCAGGGCTGGGGAAGTGGTACTGAGGTTAGGCCTGTCCACACAGGGCCAGTTCCTAGGGTTCTGGTTCTTCCAAGCAAACCTTTCTAATGCCTCGTTTCCAGCTTCAGTTTCCTCATCATAAATGGAAAAAAGAAGCAGTCTTTTCAACCCTAGGACACTTCCTTGCTGGGGGCTGAGAGCCACAGGGACATTCTAAGCCTGTTTGCTGATTCTAATTGATTCCAAGCCGCAGGCCCCAGGGAATAGGCGAGAGAGAGAGAGAGAGAGAGAGAGAGAGAGAGAGAGAGAGAGAGAGAGAGAGAGAGAGAGAGAGAGAGAGAGAAAGGTTGGCTGGGAGAGTAGAGCTGCTACGTGGGCGGAGCTGAATTGGGTGGCTGAGCCAGCAACTTCTAGCATGCCAGAGAGTGAACTCACAAAGATTCCTGCCCCTTGTCCAGAAAGTTCCACCTAGGATAGGAACTCGGGCCCTGGAGGGAGGAGGATGCTGGAAGGGGCGGGGCCAGAAGCGTAGGCCACCTTTTCATTTGGCTCCCAGTAGCTGCGGTGAAAGACAAAAGACACAGACGGACCTGACTCTTAGCACGCTCCCTCCATCCATCCCCATGCAACCAGCTTCAAATGCCTCTGGGCAGGAGAACACTTCAGGTGCCAGCCCCTTGCGCATCTCACCCACTCACGGAAGGCTAAAATTCACTCACTGCATTTTGCTGAGCCTAGATATTCTCCCATGGTTCCTCCTATAGATTTAATGTTCTCAAAGCTTTCCTTTTGGTCGTAGTTATGAACCAGAGCCTGCTAGTGTATATGGTTGGAGTAAGGTGAAGGTGGTAGGAAGAAGGGACTATCAGAGGGAGACGAGGGGAAAGGTCATCACCTGCCTGTGTTGGAGCCTGAGAAAAGGACTGGAGAGGGTGTACTCACTCAGCGGAGAGGGTGTACTCACTCAGCGGAGAGGGCGTACTCACTCAGCGGAGAGGGTGTACTCAGTGGAGAGGGTGTACTCACTCAGCGGAGAGGGTGTACTCACTCAGCGGAGAGGGTGTACTCAGTGGAGAGGGTGTACTCAGTGGAGAGGGTGTACTCACTCAGCGGAGAGGGTGTACTCACTCAGCGGAGAGGGTGTACTCAGTGGAGAGGGTGTACTCAGTGGAGAGGGTGTACTCACTCAGCGGAGAGGGTGTACTCACTCAGCGGAGAGGGCGTACTCACTCAGCGGAGAGGGTGTACTCAGCGGAGAGGGTGTACTCAGTGGAGAGGGTGTACTCAGTGGAGAGGGTGTACTCACTCAGCGGAGAGGGTGTACTCAGTGGAGAGGGTGTACTCACTCAGCGGAGAGGGTGTACTCAGCGGAGAGGGTGTACTCAGTGGAGAGGGTGTACTCAGTGGAGAGGGTGTACTCACTCAGCGGAGAGGGTGTACTCAGCGGAGAGGGTGTACTCAGTGGAGAGGGTGTACTCAGTGGAGAGGGTGTACTCACTCAGTGGAGAGGGTGTACTCACTCAGCGGAGAGGGTGTATTCACTCAGCGGAGAGGGCGTACTCACTCAGCGGAGAGGGTGTACTCACTCAGCGGAGAGGGTGTACTCAGTGGAGAGGGTGTACTCACTCAGCGGAGAGGGTGTACTCAGTGGGTGGTCTCAGGAAACACTAATAGAGGACAGGAAAGGTGTTTTCAGGAGGAAAAGGAAGCAGCTCAGGCACGTATGGTTAAGAGAGTTGCCATTTTCAGCAGTGGGAGCCTTCGCGCTGAGCAGCACATCTGGGGTACTGAGGCTCCCACCCCCATATTATTAGTGGGTTTGGATTAATTGACATTGACACCCCCACTGTCAGGTGGAGACTCACAGGAGGTATCAACAGAGAGACATCCACAGCATTTCCCACATAGGGGATCTAAAAATAGCTCAAGGGAGGCATCCAGGACATAAATCAAAATACCCATTCAGAAGTTTGCTGAGACAAACAGAAGGAAGAAGCATGATCCGTGACCACGTGGCACGGGTTTGACTTGAGCTGACTTTCTGTCTGAAGCTTTTCTGCGGCTACCTCATGCCAACAGAAGTTACTGTTGCTGCAACGTACTGTCTTCAATTTAGGATGTTTGTCACACTCCATTGTAACGACCTGAGACAAACCGACAGCCATCTGCATGTGCTGTTAACCTCTGAGCCATCTCTCCAACCCCCGAGATGACTTTTTTTTTTTTTAAATAAAAGGTTACAATCAACTTTATATTCCTGATAATTAGGTAGTATGTATCCATTGCAAAGCATTTAGAATCTAAAGAAAAAGTCACCAAAGAAAGCAAAACTCACATGCCCTTCTACCAAATTATACAATAGAAACTTTCCCTGATGCCAAAATTATGACACAACCAAGCTTTATTAGCTCCAAATTTTAACAATGAATCATAAACATTTTATCCATGGCAGTAATTATTAATCCACACAAACTCAGTGGTGACATGGCATCTGCCTCACAGACAGATACTCTGTTTGACTAGCTCAATCCCTTATGACTTAGACACAAGATTGTTTCCATTTTTTTTCCACAATCATCCATAACAGTGCACCGTCAACAGCTTTCTTCCTCATACAACTTTTCCATTGGGTAAATCTTTGAAAGCAAGATTATAGAGTTAGAACTGGGCCATAGCTTAGTGGCAGAATACTTACATAGTGTGTGTGAAACCCTGAGAATAACCCTCAGTACCATACAGACACAGATGTCACAGCGCTAAGCTGTATGACTTCGCAGCCTCTACGAAAGGGAATGCATCTATGTTGTGTTTCAGAGGCGCTACCCTCATGTAGCGGAGCCCGGAGTCTTGTGCTAGTCAATGTGGCAGTCATTGGCTACCTGTGACTTTTAAAATGTTTTTAAATTTAAATAAAACCTAATTAAAAGTGCAAACCTTTTTCTCACCAATCAGCCATATTTCAAGTGTTCAACAGCGTGTGCTTGTGCTGAGTCTTTTCCATCACAGGAGAAAACTCTCCTGGAAGGAATTGTGGTGGGCTAGGTAAAGCACAGAAGGAAAATCCACAAGCCAGGCCAACTTTTCAGGATGTCAGAGGGTGACACACACCACCAAAAGTGACAGAACCGAGCTACAGAGCCCCAGGGTAGAGCTTCACCACCTGGGGAGGACAGTGCAGGAAGGTGTGTCACCAGTGACCCACAGGAAGAGTGTATGTGGGAAGAGAGATGCAGGCAAAAGGAACGCCAAGGGAAAGGTCCTGAGGCAAGAGTGAGCATGGCCTTGTTTAAGGGAAAGCAAAGAGCGTGCTGTGCTGTGTGTGTCTACTGCCCCAGGTATTTGGGAGGCTAATGCCAGAGGGATGCTTGAGGCCATCAGTTCAAGACCAGTGTGGGCAGCATAGCAAGCTGATCTAGGAGGAGGAAGGGAAAAGAAAAGAGGGGAGATGGGAGAAGGGGTAAAAGAGAGGGGTGATTGTTCTGGATAAATTCAAGTGAGAATGTTAGAGAGAAATAGGAGATAAGATCAGAGAAGTCTTTTCGCTAGATAAATCAGGCCTCAGGAGGGCTGGAGAGATGTCTCAGCTGTTAGGAGCACTGGCTGCTCCGGCAGAGGACCTAGGTTCAATTCCCAGCACCCACATGGCAGCTCACAACCATCTGCAATCCCAGTTCCAGGGGACCTGATGTCCTTCAGGCACCGGGTACATTCATGGTACATGTATGTAGCCAAACATAAAATAAAATAATTTTTAAAATACATTACAAGGGCTTTCACCTCACTTCTGAGAGATAAAGAACAAGGGTCAGGTTCTGATTAGAGACCTTTTATGTAATTAACGTGTTGTTTTTTGTTTCTGTTGCTTGTGGTTCCACACCAGGCCCAGTGGCCACAGGACTGGAAATCAGTGCTTTCTCAGCGGGGTCCCAAGAATGAGGTCCATGTCACAAGATCTCCAATCCAGTCGGGGTTCCGGAAAAGGAGATTTTTCCTCCATAATAAGTGTTAACTGCTCTTTTAGCTGGGCTGACAGCACAAGGCCAAGTGATGGGGTGGGGGTGGGGGGTGGGGGGCGGCTAGGGGGTGGGGTGTGCGTGGAGCTCAGTGCTCCGAGGCCTGGTCAGGTGGCAATGAGGGTGAGTCAAGTCGGGTGCCTGCTTTGGGAACAACCAGCAGCTCGCTCCTGCAGATCAACATTGAGTTGGGCAGAGGTGAAAAACAGAAGGAGCCAGGAGAGCTCTAGTGGTTCAGCGATGAATTCTTCCGGGAGAAGAGGAGCCCTTTGTTCCCCGAGTGTTACAGCTCTGAGTAAACAGCCAGCCTCAGAGTCCTTCAGTGAAGTAGATGGTGCTCAAAGAGGCAGGCAGGGACTTATAAACCTTGGGCAGAGGGGCGGGGCTTTGAGGGTGAACGGGTCTCATTGGCTGGGTCTTAGGATGCTGGCAATGCTCTATTTACATGGGGAAAGATAATAGGTGACCAGCTCATGTGACTGATGTCCTGGGGGCTGTATCCTGTGCTCCTCAGGCAGGAACAGGAAAGAGCAAGCCCTGTGGTGGTGGTGGTGGTGGTGGTGGCCTTTAATCCCAGCACTCAGGAGGCAGAAGCAGGCAGATTGCTGTGAGTTCGAGGCCAGCCTGGTCTACAAAGCGAGTCCAGGATAGTCAAGGCTACACAGAGAAACCCTGTTTCGAAAAATAAAATAATAAATAAAATCAAAAATAAAAAGGAAAAGAAAAGAAAAAGAGAAAGGAACAGGAGAGAGCTTTGTCCCACACCTTCCATTCTCAGGATGAGATTTTAAATCTCACGTTTGAGATTTGTGGGGTTTGAACATGCTCCATCTCGGTAGTCCCATGCCAGTTCTCCTGGAGGCGAGGCCCAGGAGCCCCATGGTTTTTTTTTTTTTCTTTAAAAAAAAAAAAAAGAGCAAGGTCTCACTCTGTAGCGAACAACAGTCTCCTGCCTCAGTTTCCCAGTGATTGCTAGCTTAAAGAAATGCCTCCTCTTTATATGTAGAAGCCATAAACGTGGACCACACAGAGGTAGAGAACAGTATACCAGAGGCTGGCGAGAGCAGATCGGTGACAGAGTTTGGGTAACAGGGACAAGAATGCTGGACACAAATAGGAAAGAGGAGCAAGTTCTCTAGGCCTCTTGAGGCCAGACTTGATCTTGTGAAAATACGTCTCTGAGCTTATGTATTCTCTCTAGAGCACAGTAGAGTGAATGTGGTATATACAACTTATTATTAATTTCACAGTAGCTACAAGAGACAATTTGAATGCTCCTAACATAAAGAAGAGCCGAATCTTTGATGCGATACAAATGCTAACTATCCTGACTTGATCATTACAGGAGGCATGAGCCAGGTATTCCACCACGCCCAACTAATATGCCCAATCATTAGCTGGCGATCAGAAGTTTTATTGGTGTGTGTGTGTGCGTGTGTGTGTGTGTGTGTGTGTGTGTGTGTGTGTGTGTGTGTGTATGTGCGTACACTCCATAGCATGTGTGTGGAGGTCGAATAACAACTTTCAGGAGCTGATTCTGTCCCCTCCACACTGTTCAGGCCAGGTCTGCCATGTTTGTGCCACTCTGGGTCTTTCAGGTGAGCTGAGCAAGAAACTTCCCAACAAGTCTCTTATCTCCACATCTCATCTCAAGGTAGGAGTGCTAAGGCTGCAGGTGTGAGCCAACCCATCTTAGATTTTTTTTGGTATGGTCCAGATACCAAACTCAAGTTGTCAAGATTGAGAGTAGGAGACACTTTTACCTGCTGAGCCATCCTAATGGTCCTCAATTCCATTTTTTTTTTTAAATCCCAAATAAATTAATATGGAATTGAAAAAGAAATCTTTGTCTACCAGATTGAAGATAGATCGTTGAGAGATGAGGAAGCAACAGCTGAGAGATAGGGATGGGATAACAACTGTGATGTAATATGAATAAATAAATTAATTAATTTTTAAAATTTAAAAATAATAATAATAAAAAGCTGAGAGACGAGTGAGGAAAGAGCTTCAATAATTCAGGGGGAAATGTTGGAGGCAGGAGTCCAGATGACACAGGCAGTGAGGAGTGATGGGGTCCCAGCTCTAGTTACAGGGTAGCGCCCTTGAGGGTAGCAGGTGGAGATGGAAGTCTTTCTGAGTACCACAAAATACAGGTTCTGGAAGGCTGTACCACTGTATCATCAAGAGAAGCAACTAAGCAAGCTGCCTTGGAGAGAAAAAAAAAAACCAAAAAACAAAAAACAAAAAACAAAAAACTAGGGTCTGAGTAGGAGATCATTTGGTCAAACTGGACAAGTTCCGGTCACCTACGTCTTCCTGACAATGATAAGAGGGGAAGAGGTGTGGAGGAGGCTGTTTCCTCCAGAGACAGAGGGGAAACTTCACTACAAAGAGCTGGAACGAGCCCAAAGAGTCATTTTTCTGTTACACACTATCTGCAACTCAAACAGCTTTGTCGTGATGGGCCTGTTTGTCATAGATCAGTTAGTGGGTAGATTGCTTCGGTAGCAAATGGAGATTCAGACAATGCCAGAGCCGATAATGGTGCCTGAATGCTGGCAGGCGCTAATCAGGACTCCGCAATGACTCTGCCATGCAGATTCAAGTGCGAGCATTTGGAGTTATTACTCAAGGCTTGTCTCTGCAATTAGATGATTGCATAACCTTAATATGATCAATCCCGCCGGATGTGAATTGTGCAGCTGTAACCACAAAAGAAGGTGGCGTTTCTGTTTGCTTGTTGAACACAAACATTATATATGCGCAAGTCATAATTTTATAATGGCTGCTTTTGGCAAGAAAGAGCTTTGTCAGTCAGAAGATGCCGTTGAAAGAGAGAGAGAGAAAATATATCTATATGCAATCGGAGTGCTTAAAGAGGCGGTCATAATGTCAGCCTTTGCCTTGGGAGACATTGGTTTGGAGTTGTGCTCTCTCCCTCCCCCCCCCTTTTTTTTTCCTTGTACACATCAATTTTGAGGCCAGGAAGTTGGGAAACTTAGAAGCCATCTTGAGCCCTCCCGGGACAACTCAGTTTTGTGCTCACACATGCTTCACAGAGACTGGTGGAAGGAATCAGTTTGACATTCATCAGCAATTGCGCATCACACCCCATTCATCAAGCCTCATTGTTCTGAGGGGACGTGAGCTGTGACTCTGGCTCTTGAGATCCCAAATCCTCGCAGAAATCTTCACCCACTCCACCCCCCACCAACCCAAGGCCCTGCTTGAGGGACTCCAAGGACACAGCCCTCAGATGGCTTCTGCCTTTGAGGCCCTATCTGTCTTGGGGGGTGAAACAATAAGGAAACTAGCTAAGGGTGCCAAGATTTCTCCTCTGTCTCCACCCTACTTCCAAGGGAGGTAGACAATGAGAATAGGAAATATTTGGGGCGAGGTACTATTGTTATGGCCGTCAGAAATTGCACTCATGAAAGGAAAGAGGAGAGAAGAGGTTGCACTCCAGAAAATAAATATAGAGCAAAGGAGAAGGGGTTGATGAGAAAGGGGTGAGGGGAGATATTTAAGAACAACACACTCTGAAGATTGTGCAAAGAAGAGGTGTGTTGGCCAAATGAGTGATTGACTGAGACTGGGTGCATGTGCGCATGTGCACACATGCCAGTAACATCTGATCGAAGCTGGAGTTTCAAACCACTGTCAAAACCAAGCAGCGTGTGTTGTTTCCTAGGAGGCAGACATCTGACTCGGGAGGCTTATAGGAAGGTGGTGCTGTGGTCCACGCCCACAGGAGGAAGGAAGGCAGAAAGGCTGGGCAGAGGGAGACACAGACTGACCATGATGCAGCCACGACAGTGCTGTCTGCACACACCCCACGTGGAGCTCTGAAGCAGGAGTGACCCTTCATGATCACTCCAAACTGAGGCAAGGAAGTCTGGTCTTTGTCTCTTCATTAGCCAGTCACTGGGCATGGGATGGTTCAGGATGGGAACATGGCATTGGATAACGGGAGTCTCCTCAGCTAGGGAAGTTTCTAGAAAGGGCTGGCTGCTGAGAGCTATCTGCTACCTCCTCAGCAACTGGGAGAAGAATCCTCCTTTCTGTCTTGAGTGAAGACTGCCGACAGAGCAGAAGAGGCTCACCACTGCCTGTAAGGAATTTGAGAGCAGGAAGGAAGTGTAGCTCAGTGGTGGTGTTTGGCTAGCTTCTGCAAGGCCCTGGTTTTTAATTTCCAATCCTGCAGAGAAGAAAATAGAATTTTGAGGACAAAGAGAATTAACACTGAATGGAAGCTTCAAGTATGGGGTAGTCTATAAGTTCCAAGTAGGAGACAGAGGCAGGGTTTCAGCCCAGCCCCTGCTCCCTCTCTCCAGACAACTTAACCTGTCTTAGACCTTTGCCAAATGTCCATGCTGGTTGGCCAAAAGCAAAGATGTCAAGCACAGGGTCAGAACTGGTGAGACCCCGCTTGAGCAGACCTCCATGTAACAGTTCAGCAGCAGAGCCGCCCAGAGTGCGGCCAGAGCTCTGTGCTCACACCAGAAGGGTGCCCCCATGCCAATGATCAAGATGGGAGGCAGCAACTGGGGGAAGGTCTCCCAGAGGCAGAGGCAGGCTTGGGCTCCCCTAGACCGTCCACTCCTCTCAACTCCAGGTTCATGCGTCCATTTCCTCTATTTCGATATGCATCCACAAGACTTCCTAAACTGAGTGTTCCTCTCTCACCGTCTTCGACTCTCAACCCCAGGCATCCACTTCTGTTCACTAAGTGGTTGGTCCAGCATCCCACCCGCACCCCCACACTGTACAGAACAGCACACACCATCTTGTCAACCTCACACCACTACAGGCCAATTTGCCCTACAGGTTCTATTTCCTTCCAAGTCTGGAATCAACACACCCATCTCCATGCCCGTTAGTCCTGACCTCCAGAAAGCAATCCTACTAGTAAAAGTCTCCAAACATACTTCCTCCTCCCCATACCTTCTCATTTGCATAACCAGAGGACTCTTCTAAAATGCGAATGTGGTTATAACCCTCCCATACTGAAAATCTCCCAGGCCTGCCCTACTGTCTTCAGGGTGACGTTTGAAGCTTCGCCTCTAGTCTTTTCCCTCCTCCTCTCTCCCCATTTACCCCCACCTCCCCCTCTCTGTGTGCTGCCAGTCCATCTGCGATGTGCAACTTCTGGACATTTCAGAATGCATCCACTCTGGGTTGAATTCTAGACAGTCATGGAAAGTGTTGCGTGTATTTTTCTTTCTGATGCTGAAATTTCTTTTAGGTACCATGAGCGTAATGGTGCCTACTCCATGCTGAGAGCCTTGCATGATGGAGAGCAGTGTGGAGGGATAGAGGCATGAAAAGGAAGGATCCTCCCCCACCAGGATGTCACCAAGCAGACAGGCTCACCCAGGCAGAATCCTCCCAGACTCCGGGCAACAGCCACAGGAGCACAGATGTGAATCTGCAAGCGGATGGCAGGCTCGGGAGCTACAGTCAGACCAAGCACTGCTAGCCCAGGCTACCCCACTGGAACATGGTCTGAAAGGAAACCCAGTCCTCCCACCTCGTTACCTCTTCTGTCCCAGATGCTCTTCCCTCTCACTTGTCTTCAGGGATGAGGTCAGGCCTCACCTCCTCTAAGAAGCTGCCACACAGATATCCCACCATCTATGTGGCTTAGTTACTTTGCTATTGCCGTGAGGAGACATCATGACCAAGGCAAAATTTTTTTTTTTAACATTTAACTTGCTTACAGTTTCAGAGCATCCATAACCATCACTGGGAGGAGCACGGCAGCAGGCAGGCAGGCATGACGCTGGAGCAGTAGCTGAGAGCTTATCCACAAATAGCAGGCAGAGAGCCCACCCTCAGTGATTCACATGTCCTCCAATGAGGCCACACCTCCTAATCCTTCCTAAATAGCCCACCAACAGGCAACCAAACATTCAAATATATGAGCCCGTAGGGGCCATTCTTATTCATTGAGAATGTTGACTCCAGCGTCCAACTCAGCAATAACAAATAACACGCGCACAGTGAGTGTTTGCTGGGTAAATGACAGCCAGATAAAAGGAGGCACCCTTCACTCTTCAAGCGCCTTCTGAGGTTCAGCCCACTTCTGGCTCCAAAAGATTCATAGTTTCCAACTTGTCCGTGTTCAGTGTCGAGCAATACTCCTAACCTGTCCATGCTGAGGGACAGATGGAGGTGATGGACAGATGTCTGCCGTCTCTCCCACGAGTGGGGCTGTCCTAATTCTCCCATCATTTAAACAAACTGGGATGCTGATTGATAGAGTAGCCAGTTTCTACAAAGACTGGGAAAAATGGCTTTTAATATTGGGTTTTAAGAAAGAAAGTATGGCCCCTATAAACTGTTAAACTTCACTTTATTGACCATAAATCTGTATTTTGCTCAATGCAAAAGTTTTTCATCTTGTACAGAAAACTGCTGAAACAGCGGCCACGGCTGAAAACAAGAAGTTTTCTCTTACGGACAATTTATATGAAAAAGTTATTGAATTTCTGGTTAGGGAGGCCAGGCCAGGCATCTCGTGGCTCCCCCCAAGGGCCAGGCCAGCGGTGCCAGACGCGACCCGTTGCTGATCAATGTCAAGAGAAAATTAACCAATTGTAAGTCTATTAAGTTGTGGGCACCGGGGACTTCAGAGCCCAGAGCAAAGATGTGCCTCTCCCCAGGGACCTTCTACTGAGTCATTCTATGCTGAACGTGCAGCCAGTCTCACCGCCATGGAAAGGACAGAAAGAGATGACTTTGACAAGCACGCATAAGCCGTCATAATGGCCTCAGTCCTTGTCACAGCCCTAGGAAGAAGCCTTCCTCAGCCATGCTTCATGAACAAGCTGCTGAAAAATGAGAGGGAGGTGTGACTAGTGTGTCCCCAAGCCTCAGTTTCCCCCATGCATAAAAATGCAGCTGAAAACATTGAGCCCACACACGGCACAGCATAGATGTTTTGGAAATCCTGGCTCCTTCCATGACATCAGAGACACAAATGAGCAAGTTGTGAGGTCAAGCCTGGCGGTGACTCAAAGACCTACACTTCTCGTCTACAGAAACTGCCTCCTCGTCAGTCTCTCTGAAACCAGTGCCTGAAGAAAGGGCTGTTGGGCCGCCTGTGCATACACAGGCAAAGGAACAAATGATTCACCACGCCGTAGAGAACGCCGTAGAGAACGTAAATTTTGACAGGGGCAAGGCAGGTTCCTTCGAAGTCCCTCCCTCCCTCCCTCCCACCACTGCACATGCCAGGAATTTGACCACAAGAGAAACACATTATTAAGCTAAAGCATCCTGCCATATCAGAATAAAACTATTCCTGGTTAGCATAGTGTGTGTGTGTGTGTGTGTGTGTGTGTGTGTGTGTGTGTGTGTATGTGTGTGTATGTGTGTGTGTATGTGTGTGTGTGTGTGTGTGTATGTGTGTGTTCTTGTGTGTCCACATGTATGCAGGTGTATGTGGGTAGAACATGTTGAAGCCAGCAGTCAATGTCAACTGTCTTTCTCAATTCTCTCTACCTTCTTTTTTTAAAGTTGGAGTCTTTTACCCTGCCTAGAACTCACCAACTCAGCTGGGCTGTCTGGGCAGCAAGCTCCGGGGATCCTCCTGTCCCCACCTCCGCAGCACGGGACCACAGGTGCACTCCACCATGCCTGGATTCCTGTGGGATGCTGGGCATCTAAACTTGGGTCCTCATGCTTGTGACATAAGCCCTTTACCAACTGAGCCAGCTACCCAATCCCAACATAAATGTCCCTGGAAGTTTCTAGCCTGAGATAAGCATACAGGCTACATCCAGCAAGCTGAGCCCCCAGTAACTGATTATACCTGTGTTGAGAGGGATTCTGAGAGATAAACAGTCTATGATGTGATTTCAACCTGTGGGCCACAACCCACAAAAGATCATTAAAAGACATAGATGTTTACATTTGATCCATAACAGTAACAAAATTACAGTTATGAAGTAGCAATGAAATAACACGAGGAGTTGCATTAAAGAGTCACAGCATTAGGAAGATTGAGAATCACTGCTCTAGGTCAATGGGGGAAGACTGTGCACTCAAGTCTATGGCTTTCAGCAGGAAAGTACCCTGGCAGGAAGGCAAATAAAAACACTGCAGAGAACTGAACTCATCTAATTTCTCTTGAGAACAGGTGTTTTTTTTTTTTTTTTCATGATAACACACATTATCCTAATACAACTTCTCAGACTATACAAATACCAAACTCCTATTCATCCTTCAAAACCTCAGTGGACCTATGCTCTAAAACCTCTCTTCACTCTCCCATAGACCTAGGTGCTCTTTGTCCAAAGTCCTCCTGCACATTGCATCCCTCTACCAAACCCTTACCTCATCCACGGACTGTGAGTCCACACTTTGCTCATTGTTGGAACCCAAATACCAAAGATGGAGGCATTGGCAAGAGTGGACTCTAAGGAGATGGGATCTAAGAGTGATGAACTGAAAGGCAAAGAAGGAGAAAAAGGGAATTGTCCAAATGTGGGGTGGCTTGAAGTCAGAAAATATTTTAGGCTTAGTTTTTACGGTGGAGTCTTTTTTTTTTAGGCCATCATTTTGTCATTATCTTCTATAACTTGGATATAAAATATTCATTTGTATTCTTCAATATCTTATTGAAAAGAGGAGGGAAGCTAGCTTATAAGATAACAAGAGAAAACGCCTATCCATTGGGTGGCTGATGAGCAAATAATGTTAAAATCTGAAGCAACTTTTAGTTGTCAGAAGACAGGTAAGAGAGAAGATTCAGATTAGAATCTAAACAATGATAGTTTTCCTCTTACATTACATCAGTGCATCTATTCATTCAATAAACACAAGCTACAGGTGCTCTGTGCCAGAAAATGGAGAGGTGCAGTGATGTCTGCAGAACAGAAGAGAAAGGTCCCTGGAGACCATGGTAGTCAATGCTGACTAAATCCTGTTCTCCACCAGCCAAGGGGGAACAGATAGGGTTTCTGGAACAGAGGACAGGAACACTGACATTCTATACTAGACAAGAGCCTTTCAAGCAGACAAAACCCTGGTGAGCTTGAGAGAGACAGCTATGTGTGCCTGTGCAGCTTCTCTTGCGGGGAGAGTTTGGTAGCTTGAAATGGACTACAGTGTATTTAGTGCCACCATGGAAACTGGTAAGGGCTGCAAGGCCGTTAGCCTGTTTTTCTCTCCAGCACCACTGGGTGTGAGCATTGATATCCCTAGGCAAGACTTGTACACAATTTAGAGCACTGAGGAAGGTGAGGAGAAAGCCAAACCACCCAGGACACATTCCTGGATGTTCTGGATAACAGGAAGTCTAGACACCAGATGATCTATTTGAATCGCTCTGTGGAGAAAGCAATAGATGTGCAAGTGCATCCAGCCAACAGACCAGAGATTATAACCACTGCTCTCCCCCAAACAAATGGCAGACATCACTAATCAGCTGTGGCTCTCATACACTGAGCCCAGAGGCTGCTATAGCCTGCCCCTGCACAGCATTATAGGCAGCCTCTACCGACTGAACATAGTTGGCCTAGAAAGAGAAACATTTTCCTTACCAGTTCTAAATTCCTATAATGCCATTTTTGTGTCAGCCTTGATGGCTCGGTGGTAGGAAAAGAAATGTAATTATAAGTCTCTAGGTAATCAAGCATAAATATGTATATTCGTCAATACTTAATCATACACATAACATCTGCATAATTTTGCATAAATATTTACTTATACAGCCATAATATTTTTATAATTAAAAAAACCTGTTTAGGATCAAATTAGGTAAGAGGTGAGATCGTGCCCTGGAAGGGTTCAGGGTTCTGTAATGGGGGAAGACAACAGCTGGTTATCTGCTAAGATGCAAAAAAAATGTGTGATCTCTGTCCCTGTTTTCCCAGGGACATTCGGTGCCTTCTCCATCGCTAATCCCACGTCCAACTGTATGCAATGTCACCAGTGATTCTGAGCTGCCCACCGTGAAGAGTTGCAGGACCTGTGACTTCAGGTACATAACTGGGACAATCCTAGGTAAACGGCACAAGCTGTCACCTTGTCTGTAAGGGTCAGACACACCCGTCCAGTTCTCAGGTCTCTGGGATACAGGGCCAAAAGAGAACTGGGATGTGCACGGGTTCTAACTAGTCTGTCCACACCTCACCACAGCTCACGGACACCAAGTCCCTGGATACACATCCTTCCCAGGCTCACCCCAGCGTTTCACCAACTGAGCTGTCTACCTGCGCCCATCGGGTAGGATCTTTAAGAGCAGGGAATTTACTAGGTAGACAAGAGGAGGCGTCAGAGGCCACTGGCTTGTGAATGAACTCCCAGTGTCCAGAGTGCAAGTGATTTATAACAAGATGACCCTTAGGTACAAGTGCCTGTTGGGACAACACCGCTGTAGGACCAGGTGGGAGAGGGCAGAAATCAGACACCGAGCATTATATTGACACAGCCCTTCCATGGGACCCTAGACGCCCTGCAGGATCTTAGTCAGGACAGTCTACATCTCTGGGTGTGTACTTTTAGAAAACTCACAGTGGCTGCGATGGCTTCCAGAGCAGCACCTGGTGACCTGAAGGCCCAAACAATTACCCACAGAGCAGGGAAAGCAGAAAGGACCCAAGGCGGGGACCCGGTGTAGCAAATCAGAGCCATAGATACAGAGGAGATTTTGTAAGCCAGTGTGGGTCAGCCCTGGTGTCTGGCTGGACTTGGAGAACACGAAACAGAGGAGATAGAAAGGCAGGATGAGCCAGGCGTGGTGGCGCGCGCCTTTAATCCCAGCACTTGGGAGGCAGAGGCAGGCGGATCGCCGTGAGTTCAGGGCCAGCTTGGTCTACAAAGTGAGTCTAGGACAGCCAAGGCCACACAGAAAAACCCTGTCTCAAAAAACAAAAACAACAACAACAAAAAGGCAGGATGTAGAGAAAAAGGTAAGTCCTACCGTGGGACTTTGAACGGATGGCAGTGCCATTTGCTTTGGGATTACTGGAAGAACCTGGAGAAGAAGGTGGCAGTGGCTTGAGGTATCTGTAATGTGTCCTGCCTGGCAACAGAGAGGATCCTGGGAGAGAAGGGAGAACTGAAACTCCCTCCTAGGTTAAAAGGGGAGGGGGTAGCGCTTAAGTAGCACATTTGCATGTCTTAGCATGCACCCCAAGAAGCTGTTTCCTCTTCCACATTATTTCTTATCCTTCCAAACACCCAAAGGGTGTCACTAACATTGTAAAAATCTTAAACTTTTTAAAGAAAGCCAGATACGTAGAGGTGATATCTGTGGTGCCTTCACTTTCTCGTATCCTCACACATATTTACAGTAACTTTAAAAACAAAAACCTACTTCATTGACATGAGTTTAGCAATTATCATGCATGTAAGGCCATCCCAGACATTTCATAAGAGCAGACCCATCCTGGCCTTATGAGAGGCACAGCACCATTTTATTTTCTCCACTCTGGAGATGAGAAAGTTAAGACTCAAAGAAGTTGCTAAGCTTCCCCCAAAAAAAAAGTCACAAAGCAGATGAACTGGTCAAGGATGCTTTGAACCAAGGCCTTCGTAGCCCCTAGACCTCAGCCACGGCATCACAGATTCCAAACATGCTGCAGACAGGTGATGTCATCTCATTGTTCCATGGTGAAATGAGCCAAATGCTTTATCTTGTTACATGTGTGTTACAGGCCCTTCCTGGAGACAGTCTCTTCTTTGAAATCATGCCTTATGTGCCAGGAGTATTAAGATGACTGTGCAGCAGGTGTTCCCATTTTGGACCCTTGCTTGGCAAAATAAAAAAAAAATTGTCATCTTTGAGTTGGTCCTCAAAATATAGGAAATGCTGGAAGTTTGGCATCTTAAAAGGAAAAGAAAGGAGAGCAATACACACACACCTCATCCCTACCACATACACACCACACCACCACCACCACCACCACCACCACCACCACCCCTGTCACAGTGACGGCACAGGGATGCATCAAAGATACATGGAGACCTTTGATCTGACAAGAGCCACCTTGGCCCCCGCCCTCCAGGCCTCCACCAGTCTTCCATAGGCCGCCACAGCTCCTCTGTCTCCCTGAGAGCCAGGAAAACTCATCTACCAAAGAGCACATCATCAACTCCATCCCCGGTGGTTAAAACAGGAAGCAGGAGCTGACTGGAGAGAGGAGCATCAGCAGCAGAATCCAACACCGGACTTTTACATCCTCACTTCCCCACACGAGTGCTCTGCCCAGAGCCCAGGGGAGGAGAGGTTTTTCTTAAAATCTTTGAGGTCAACAAACAGGACTATTTTGGGATTCCGGGAATAAAGGCTTCTTTTCTCTTTGCCTAGCCCGTCAGGCAGGAGCCCATGGAGCTCTGGTTTCTCCTTTCCTTGTCTGCCTGCGGCTTTCTGGGCATACAGAGAGAGAGAGAGAGAAGGGGGTTGGGGAGACAACGACCTATCATGTGTCAGATGCTGTGCTAGGCACTTTCAAAGATGCCATTTTCATTTTATCTTTTAAATTTATTTTGATTGTTTTTCTGATTTCCAAAGTAGTAAGTATCCACTGAAATAAATAAATAACCCCTTAGAAAATCCGTGTTGTTGATGCCTATTATTATTAAGAATTTGCACAAAAGTTCAATCACATTGTATAACTGCTTTTTGTGGCTTACTTTTCTGAAGACTCTTTGAATGTAAATGCATGTATACATTGAACTGGGTATGGTGGCACCACCTGTAGTCCCAGCACTTGGGAAGTAGAGAGAAGAGGATCAGGAATTCAAGGCCAGCTTGAGATACATTCCAAGTTTGAGGCTAGCCTAGGCTACAAAGATACCGCCTCCCTCAAAAATAAAAATGGGGACCTTTGAGACCTCAGTGAAAAAAGGTACTTGCAGCCAAGCTTGACGACCTGAGTTCAAGTCCCAAGACCCACATGGTAGAACGAGAGTGACTCTAACTTCCACAAGTATATCATAGCACATGCCCAGGAACATGCATGCACACACACACACACACATACACACACACACACACACACACACACACACACACACACACACACACACAATCTACCTATGCATTTGTTTATCTGTCATCTTTCTATGTAACTAAAATGTGTAAAGTTAAAGGCACGTGAACACAAGAATAAGCCTAAAGTTCTATAAACCAATTGGTAAATAAGGAGACAAAAGATCACTGAGATTAAACAATCCCCTCTAAGTCTACAGAGTTAAGATAATAGAGGCAAAACTCAGACACTTTGCTGGGGCCTCAAGTTTCCTAGAAAACAAATCACAACAGGAAGATGAAGCATAACCAGGAGAGACCCAGGAAGCAAAGCATTATTGTCTAGAATGTTCTACGTGAAAGCAGCAAGCTCTAGAATAATGTCCATACCGGAGTCAGAAAACCTGACGTCCTTACTGATTCATGATAGTTCATGGCGCCAGACATCTGAGCAACCTCCCTGCGCCCACGGGACTCTGGTGCATAGAGCATCTCTACGATGGAATAGTCAGAATTTCTAGAAATGGTCCCCAAGACCTCCAGTCCCATGACCATAACCAGATAGCACACATTGCAATATGTTTGATGTTTCTGTTTTACCATTAATCATGAAAGGAAAATTATGCAAGGGGGTGTAGTCTGGTTCTCCACACAAGGACCACTGGAGAAGTGACATGACCAGGGCTCATTCCTTGTCTGTCTGCATGTATTTTCTCCCGCTGGAGGTAGAAGGGGAAAACAGATGTAAATGTGTCACAGGCTTAAAAATGGGAAAGACCATAAGAGACTGGATGTGAAGAGGGCAGGGGGGAGTCCTAGAGGCAGAAAGAAGATCCTGCCTGGCAGCCAACAAGAAAATAGGACCTTCAGACTTAGAGCAGTAAAGGGAGCTGAACTCCACAGACAACATGAAAGGGCTTGCCCTCAGGTTCCTTCTCAGAGCATCCAGAATCTCATCTGGTTCAATCCAGTTCAACAGACACCTTGACT
Source organism: Acomys minous (assembly GCF_964271855.1). Classification (NCBI taxonomy): domain Eukaryota; kingdom Metazoa; phylum Chordata; class Mammalia; order Rodentia; family Muridae; genus Acomys; species Acomys minous. The sequence continues at coordinate 74,520,707 of NC_140485.1, read as the reverse complement.
TCAGCTTTGTGATGCCCCAAGCACAGAACCAAGCCAAGTTTACAACAAGGGATAGCCAGTTCTGTTTCCTTATGCAGCATCCAGGCCAGCTCTTTTAGTAGATAATACATGTGTGTATTTAGTAGATAATACACACATATGACTGTGTGAACCTTCGGATAACAGATCACATGGTCTAGGTAGAAGCTTCCATTCCTATAGAGTCAAAGCACTTATAAAATTCAAACTTCACATTGTCCCTAGACACAGTCATCAGAAATGCATTTCTCCTGTCTACAGTGCTTCTGTTTTGTTCTTTTACCAACCCCACCCACAGCTGACCTCTGCAGGTCAAACGCACTGAAGTCTAAACTTCAGGTGTCTTCTAAGCCCCAAAGTTGTTGGTGGCTGTTAGTTTTTGAGACCTAGGTGTCCTGTCACTGGCCTCACAACTCACATTTTCCCACTTAGTCCTAGAAAATAACAAAGTTGCAGCAATGTGTGAGCAATCATATAGACACGGTTTCATAAACCTAGCGGCCATAGTCGCTGGCCTCTCGGAGAAGGCAGTGCCGGCTAGAGCTCACAGCCAGGGCACTTGGTAAACTACAGCTCTCGGGATCTCACTCTTCTGTCCTAAGTTTCAGGTACCGTTTCTCAGGAGAACCCCAAATTCATCATCCTGCATTTCCTGGGTCCTTGCCTATTGTCCCAAGACCTAGCCCCCACCCCTCTCGCCCCCTCCCTCCTCTTCCTCCTTCTCCCTCCTCCACCCAACTCCTATTACCATGAGCCGTGCCCTTCCCTGGCTGATCTGGAGAGAAGTGGGACTCGGCAAAACCTTATAACCAAGTGGGTGAGTGAGCAGGTGATGGGAATACGAGAGCAGTGTAGGTGTTCCTGCCTCCATGTTTCCCAAGCCTAAGAGTCCTGGCATCCACGTCTCTGGATCCCTAGACCCTTCGACTCCTTCTCTCAGGAAGTAGACGAAGAAGCCGAGGATGGATCATCCTATGGGAGGCCGGAGGGGCTGGAAGCTGTGGGTGTCACTAGCAGAGTACAGCAGTTAGAAACAAACCCAGCTCACCATGACACCTCAGAGATAGAGGGCACACAGATTCCCACACGGCTCCAGAGTTTTCCAGCCATGTCAAACTCTCCCATATCCTGTGAAGACCTCCACAACAACCCCACTCTAGTGCACTCTTCTTTTCTCCCTCATTCCCGCCCTGCATCTCTCCAGATCATCTTCTCAGCATCCGGGTTCTCTCCAGCACAAAGCTGTTCCTTCTGTGAATTCATGAGTGAAAGGGCAGAGAAAGACACTTGCATCGTTTGACTAGAGGGTAGGATACAAGTAGGCCCCCTCCGCTCCTTCCTACACTCACCCCCCAGTGCAGGTCCACTCAGGCTACCATGAGAAAATGCTATAAATTTGGTGGCTAATAGATGACATAAATTTAATCTTCACAGTCCTGGAGGTGGGGAAGTCATTATCAAGGCACCCACATATCTGGTAAGTCTAGTATCTAATGAAAGCACACATTCTTTTTTTTTTTAATGATACTATTTTTTTATTGAAAAATAAAATCATTCATATTACATCTCAATTGCTATCCCATCCCGTGCATCCTCCCATTCCTCCCTCCCTCCCTCCCTCCCTCCCACTTTCACCCCATTCCCCTTCCTTATGACTGTGACTGAAAGGGACCTCCTCCCCTTGAATATGATGCTAGGGTATCAAGTTTCTTATTGGTAGTCTGCTATCCTTCCTCTGAGTGCCATCGGGCCTCCCCATCAAGGGGACATGGCCAAATACAGGGCACCAGAATTCATGAAAAGCACACACTCTTACAGACAGCACCTTTGTGATGTGTCTTCCCTTGGTAGAAGGGAAGAACTGACTCTGAGACCCTTTTTTATAAAAATATAAATCACAGTCAAGAGAACCCTGCCCTGATAGCCTAGTCCCACCCCCTAATGATGTTACCTAGGGTGTTACCATCACCACCACCACCACCACCCCCCCACCCCACCCCCCATTGAGGGTTTAACGACCACAGCAGCTGGCCATAGACAGACTAGCTTTGCTCACCCCAAGATTCAGACGCATGTAGACCTGATGGGATATGGGAGCATACATGGGGTTTACACAAGAATTCCGTTTTCTACCAAGAGGCCAGAGAAGTCAGCTGCCACCCCTCAGCATGGTCTGATAGCCCAGCCAGGGGAAGTAAGGAGACTGGAATTTCACTTTCTCAAAAATGGCAGATTCAGCAACTGTGGCTGCTACAGGAGACACAGATCTGCCCCGGCTTAATTTCGCATTGCCTTTATCACCATACAAGAAGCAAGAGCCATTACACCCTGTCGGGCAGCCAAGGACTCACCTCGTCTGGCACTGGTGAAATGATACCCTGACTCCAGAGTGGCCAGACAGCTCCTTCCCACAACACTCACAGGGGTAGGATCCTCACCTGCCCTGGGGAAGCTCTTTCCAGCCAGGCCTGAGACCCAGTGTCCCCATCATTCAAAGCTCTTGTAATGTCTTCCAGATGTGGGCCCCGTAGGTAAGTCACATCAGGGGCCAGCGTGTTCTGGAGACCAATGGTCCTTATCCACATATGACTGGGCCCTGAAAAGGGGAGGGGTCCTTTCCTCGGAGCATCTGGGACAGTTTGCACAGGGCTTAGAAGGAATGGTCGCATTGGGGTTGGAGAGAGAGTCTGTCTCCAGACAGAGAATCCTTGGGTCTGTGCTTAAAATGTGCTCAGTCCATGAAGTGTTTGCTTTCCAAGCATGAGGACCCAGCGTGATATCCAGAAGCCACATTTTAAAAAGCCATAATATGTTGGTACACGCTCAGAACCCCAGCACCAAGGGAGCAGAGATAGCTCCGCCACTTGGGGCTCACTAGCTAGGTAGTGTATCCTATGTGGCAAGTTCTGAGCCAATGAGAAACCCCATCTCAAAAGAATATAGTGGGTGTCACCTGAGGAAAGGACGTCTGAGGTTGTCTTGTGGCTTCTACATGCATTCTCACACACACACACACACACACACACGTGCACACGTGCACATATATGTGCATACTTGCACACACACATGCGCACACTTACAATGTTAAGCTCCAGTCAGAGCCTCCCAGCCCCTGCCAAGCAGATGGCAGAGGGAAAGGAAATTAGAGAAGAGGTAGGAATGAGGTGCTTGCCATTCTTACCCCCCACAGCTGATCTCCTACCCGCCCCCAGGACCCCATTTTCAGCTGAGGCTTGGTTTCCAGTTCCTGTTGACATGATTCCATAGACTGACCATGTGTGTTTAGCTTACCTTAATCCCAGTTCCTCCTCACTCCTGAGTGTTTGGTGGTTGGATTTTTCCCCCTCGTTTGTTCACAGACTCACACTCAGGAAGTGCTAACCCGCACCTGCCCAGTGTGCCCCACCAGAGAAATGAAGCAAGTGCAAAAATAATGCTGGCGATAGCGTAGCACGCAGCATTTCCCACATCTACCACCTGTCACAAGCCACACCCTGGAGATGTGTGCTGTGGTACAGAGATCAATACAGCCCAGACCTCAGAAGACACAAAGACAGCCATATATAATTTCTCACTCTGCCACAAGTTTGCCCAGAGGGCCCCCCAAGAGCCAAGACCATGTGTAAAATCTTGCAAAGGGGTTCACATGGCAAACTCATCAAGGACACATGTTTTCAGGTTGTGAAACACCTGTTGTGGCAGGTGTTACCAGTGCCTGTGTACATCTGTAAGCACCAAAGTCCCTACTGCACCCCCACCTCACCCCAGCACCTTCTGGCCAGTGCTTCCTGAAGGTCACCTCTCAAGTAAGACATCTACACCACATCTTTTCAAGAGCTGCTTTGGAGAAGACCCACCCAAAGCAGCATCCAAAGGCTTCTTAATACCTTTGTACCCACGCACAAGCACCTATGTCCAAAAACCTTGTCCTCCTCGGACCACTCCCAAAACTGCTCCAGGAATCCTTTGTCTCTTCTTAAGCAAGTCCAAGTGCAATCTCTCCCGCAAAGCCACGCCCACACTCCTGCCCTGGATCAGGTAGCACAGCTGACTTCTTACATCCACCTGTGCTCTTTGTCTCTGTGTCTCTCCTGCCTGTCCAGGAGAATTACATCTGACTAAGTCAAAACATGGCGGTGGGCAACTGCAAATACCAAGAAACATGTGGCTTCCTCATTTCTGAAGTCACCTGTGTGCGTTTGTGTCTGTGTATCTGTTTTTATGTGTATCTGTGTGTGCCCGTATATCTGTGTATGTCTATCTGTGTGTGTGTGTGTGTGTCTGTGTGTATCTGTGTGTGTGCCTGTGAGTGTGCCTGTGTGCATGTCTCTCTTTGGATCTACATATTTCCGTCTTTGTGTATGTGCATGTCTGTGTGTGTCTCCATGCATGTGCATATTTCTATCTCTGTATGCATACACACATGTGTAGTTATATGTGTCTGTGTGTGTGTGTGTGTGTGTGTGTGAGAGAGAGAGAGAGAGAGAGAGAGAGAGAGAGAGAGAGAGAGAGAGAGATTGAGAAATACTGAGCTAGGTAAGTGTTCAATCATTGAGTTACTTTTTCTTCTTCTTTCTTTCTTTCTTTGTTTTTTTGAGACAGGGTTTCTCTGTGTAGCCTTGGCTGTCCTGGACTCACTTTGTAGACCAGGCTTGCCTCGAACTCACAGAGATCCACCTGCCTCGGCCTCCTAGAGTGTTGGGATTACAGGCTTGCAGAATCTCACTATGTTACCCTGGGTGGCCTTGAACTTACTCAGCAGCCCAGACTTTTGATCCTACTGTCTCAGCCTCCTAAATAGCTGGTATTACAGGCTTGTGCCTCTACCCCCAGCTTGAAATCTTTTCTTCAGGTAGATGAAGGAAAATATTTAGGAGAGGGAAAGAAGAGGGCCAAGAGCCAGTAAGGACTCTGAGAGAGTAGGGAAGAGAGAAAGAGAGAGAGAGAGAGAGAGAGAGAGAGAGAGAGAGAGAGAGAGGGGAAGGAGGAGATGAAGAAAGAGGAAGGAATTTCAAAAACCACTCTCAGCCAGATTTTTTTTTTTAATTTAAGCTTTGCCATCTTACTTTGTTAATTTTTGAGGCTTCCATAAAAAAAAAATTTTTTTAAAGAATTCTCGCTATTTGCAGACATTGGTAATGCAATGGCCACAGAGTAGATCAGCTTTATGCTCCGTCATATCACCTCAGCTTAGAGCCTTAGCCTGTGGTGTGTTGGCTCAGTGTTCTAGTTTAACTGGAAGCCGAGACCGGCCCCCTCAGCCCTAAAGACTTAGCCATCCAGCTGTCACCCAAGCCCTCAGCTAAGGAAGCAGGGGACAGTAACATCCTGCTCCCACCCCACCCACTACCCACCCCACCGCTCACCCCCCCCATCCCCGCACTCCTGCGGCCAGAGCTGGTGGAACCCCGAGTCCTCTCCCTCCTCTCCACGGGGCTGACAAGCCACTCTAATGGATGGACCGTGGCCTTTGCTGGAGGGGACTAAATATAAAACTTTGCTGTGTTCCTCTTGTCAAAGTTAAAAGCTTTTCATGTCTGTGTTAATGTTTTTTTTCTGTCTGCTGGCTCCAGTGACAGATGCGGCATCTCGTGCTGAGTAACTGGAGAGTGAGTGGCTGGCAGGAACTGGGGAGGTAGAGGCAATTTATCTCTGAGAGTTTAAGCAGGATGACATGGCTAGGAACAGAGGGGGGTGGGGGGGGGGAGCGAGACTGTCACCTGATTACTGATTCCAAGATTTCTCCTCCTGTGAGGGAGAAGGAGTGTTTAAGGATGAAGGGTACAAAAAGCCAATCAATAAACAGGTTAGCGTCCGCATCATTATTAACTCTCAGGCTGTCAGCACCCCCATTGAAGCGGTCACTAGAGGCGGCCTCGGATTTAATGGTCAGTGCAATAGATTTACCGTAAATGTTATCAGAGGCAGGGGCTGGGGCGGCAGAGGGCGAGAGCAACCTTCATTGACAAATCATTGCATTGCGCCTGTGTGTACGAAGCCACTTTGGAGCATGCATAAATAACCCAGAACGTGGGCCCTTGGTGTCATTTCCTCGGTCAGATGCTGCACTCCTCCTTTCCCTACATCCTCCACTTCCAAAAGCCTCTAGCAACCAGGTTCCTCTAAAATATTCCCAAAGACCTCCTGGTTTCGACCGCCATCACATTTGAAAAAGTCAGGTAATAGGTTGGTCTGAAGAGCAGGAGTCCTGTGAGACAACCAAGAACCAAGGTCTCACAGAGATGGCCACAGGTTAGCCCAGCAGTAGGTGAGATGCCTCCTAAAGGAAGTGTCCCCTGGGCTCAGGACCTAAGCACCAGACATGCATTCCACCTACCACACCTACTCACAATTCAGAGTTTGCTGACAGAAAATTCTGGAGAAACACTCAATCTTGAGAATGCAGGTAGCTGTCATACTGGACAGCACAGCAAATGTCCAGGAAAAAGTAGAGACAGGACCCAGGGATTATGGGAAGAGCCAGTTGTTTTCAAGGCCAAGGCTGCTGTATAGTGTTGGGCGGGCTGTACACTGCGCAAGCCTCCCATTTATCGCTCACATAATGATTGATTTGTGCGGCTGGCTCTCTCTGGAGTTATGAGGCATGAAGATTTTGTAGGTATATTCAGCTGTCTCAACAAAAGGCAGCTCACAGTGGACAGGAGAAGAAGGCAGCCAACCTTTTTTTACAAGTGAGCTATGAAAAATCTTTCCAGAAGATTCCAACAAGACTCAGAAGGGGCTGCCAGGTAGCTAGCTGGCCATGGGTTGTCTAGTCATTTGAGAAGGAAAGGGTTTTTAGAGTCCAGTAGGAACTTGGGCCTTTGAGAACTATTTCTCCCAGCATTTGGCAGGGGGGGGGGGAATCCAATAGGGATGTCAGAGGATATAGATTTTGTCTTAGCTACACTAGTTGTCTTTTTGTTTGCTTGCTTTGTTTTGCTTTGCTTTTTTCAAGTTAAGCTAAAGGTGTAACAAAGGATTTTTGTTTCATTGATGAGGATAAAAAGCTCTGATACCAAAAAAAAAAATTGTTCTACCTTCCCTAGCATGGAGATTGTTCAAAAGCAAAACACTTGGCGCTTAGACTCTAGAAAATAACCCAAGGAAGTGGAGCTAAGGGCACATTCAAGACCCCCCCCCCTTTCATCACCTTGGATGGGAAGCAGGTGAGATGTGTCTCAAATGCAGTATCTAATAAGAGAGCTTGAAAAGAGGTCTTTTTACATGGAAAGTGAAAGCAAGAAGCAAAAGTGAGAGGGCAGGGAAAGCCAACTGCCAATAGCACATATCTCAGCAAAAACATGCCCTATGGTGGGCAGATGGACTGCATGCCAGCCCACGGCTCACAATCACTCCTCCAAAGGACAGAGGGAGGATGCTCTGGGTACCATTCTTTTTTTTTTTCTATTAATTCATTCATATTACATCTCAGAGGGCACCATTCTTTAACACACGTCCCAGTGGCCTCTGGTGGACGCTAATCCAGTTCTTGTGTGAGCAAGAGAGTGGGAGGTATCTGCGAGTGCAGGTGGACCAGATACACCATGAGCAACTGTGCTGACAACATCGTATAAGATCCAGGCTCAGCGCTGCGGGCCTGCCTGTCCCCTGCCTGGGTCCTCCACATCCCAGCATCCCGGCAGGAGCCACCTATTCTTCCTCAGGACTTCCCAGCGGAGGCAGCATGGAGAAGGGTCCTTGCCCCAGGATGAGCTCCTGCTCCTGGACAGCAGTTTTAAGGATGTTTCACCAAGCCTGAGATACCTGCCCTGCTTAAATGGGAGTTCCTGAAAGTTGGGTGTTGTTTTATTCTAGGACATTCTTCCCGATGAGTTGGGAGGATGAATCACTTGCTGCCAGTATGTTCCACAGACATCAAGAGAAAACAACATGATCCACATTTTCCTTGAAAAAGATGCTCATCTGGGTTCATTTCTCTATGTGATGTTCTTTATTTTCAAGGTTTGGGTTTTTCTTTTGTTTTGTTTTTTTCTTTTTTCTTTTCTTTTCTTTCTTTCTTTTTTTATTTTTTTCTCGAGACAGGGTTTCTCTGTATAACCTTGGCTGTCCTGGATTCACTTTGTAGACCAAGCTAGCCTCGAACTCACAGCAATCTGCCTGCCTCTGCCTCCCAAGTTTTTTTTCTTTTTTTATTGTTAAAGTTAATTTTTTTTTTTAATTTTTAAGGCACCCAGAAGAGTGAGGTGATGTGTGTCAGGGTATACCTTGGGGCTTTCAGTTGGAATTCAGTGGTTCCCTGAATATTTCCAGGAAAGAAGTCACCAGTAGCACGAGGCCCACAAAAAAACCTTGGTACATCAGCTGTGCCCAGTGCAGCCCTTCATTGTCCAGGCTGCCATTGCCCTCTGTGGAGACTCCAGTAACCTCATAGTCTGCGAGGGTGTCTTGGCTCGTCCCACAGTGGAACCAACTCCATTTAAAGTCCTAGGTGGGTTTTGAACATGCTCTTGGCATTCCTAGAGCTCCTGTCCCAACTCCCACCCCTACCCCAACTCTTTCTGCCCCATCCCTGCCTTCTTTTCTCTCCTCAGTAGTTATCACTGTCCAATACATTCTGTCCGATACTCTTCAGCTGGCTTCCACACTAAAACAGGATGAGAGCTTCCCCCTCTTTCACTTCTATGTCCCTAGAGCATTAAGCAGCCCCTGGCTCACATACAACTTGTAAGGGTCTATTGGGGACTCCCAGTGGCCACCCACTGCCCAAGCCTGACTACCGCTGTCCCCAAGTTAAACCTACACCCCACACCTAGAGCTGATAAGCTCCTGGCCCAGCCAGGCTGTCTGCACACTCAAAAGCCAGGTGTTTATAGGGGGATGCCCAAGGAGACTGGCAGGGGATGCCAGTAACCTTTACCACCCTGGCCCTAAGCTGGGTGTGCACATGAGCTTGCAAATCTTCTATGCATTGAATGTATGGGATGAAGCCACTTCATCGCAGGTGGTGGCAGTAAGAGGAAGGCCTTCTGGAGGCTCCAATTGGCATCAAGGGCTCTACCCTCAAAAACAGGATTAATGTCCTTAGGAAAGAAGCTTCAGAGAGCCACTGGCCCTTCAGCTTCCTCTGCCATGAGAGGAACAAAAACACGGTGTCCCTAAGGAACACTGCCTCCGCCAGCACCTCGATCTTGGGCTTTTCAGTTGTGAGACACACATTTCCATTGTTTATAAGTTACCTGGCCTAAGGCATTTTGTTACAGCAGCAGGAAGAGACTAAGATAGCCAATGTGTCTATAGACTTACACGTGTGGGGAGGTACATGCATGTACCTATACATGTATGCCTGCATGTGTATGTGTGAGCGTGCAGTTATGCATGATTGTATGTACATGTGTGTGCCTAAACAATAATGTGTATGTATGCATGGAGATGTGTGCATGCACACCTACATACACATGTGCACATGCCCACACACACATGTATGCACACACAGAAGCCCAGAGGGCTCTCTTCTCTCCACAGCCTTGCATGCTATGCTCTCCCAGGCTGCACTGTACTGGAAACTCATAACCTTCCTTTCCCAGCTGTCTGAAAGAGGGTTCTCCAGCCTTCCCTAGGCCACAGGCCCTGAAAGCTGTAAGGACTTCATCCCAAGAACATATAAGAAGATGCCATGGGGAGGGGGAAGGTCACCCAGAGGCCCTTCTTCAGGATGTGTGTACAGACAAAGCAGAGACAGAAACATGCCTACCCACCTAGGCCCCGCCCCATAGTTCCTCCATGACGCCCTGCTCTTCAGGACAGAAAGTGGGCAACAACCCCAGGCCTTTCCAGTGGGGAAGGTGGGGAAGTTGACAATGGAGAAGAGGGCACAGGTGACAGAATACATGTTGGAGAGATAGTGTCCAGGTAGTACCACGTATCACAGAAGAAGGGGGCCAGCTCAAAGCTAGGAGGGCCAGAGGAAAGCCAGGCATACAGGTAATTGATAAAATGACCATCAGACCCAAAGTCTTGGTGGGCTGTAGACATAAACACTGTCTTCACCAGGGACACTAAGCTAGATGGATGTGCCAGAAGTGTCAGGCAAGGTGACCTCCCCCAGCTGGCACTGAGCACTTCGGGCTCATAGCCCCCACCAGCCACCTAGCCTACTTGGGGTGGCGGCTGAGGCAGGCCATCCATGGGGGATGCGCCGAACAATTACTTTCCTTATTGAATATCTGATTAATTATTCAGGAGCTGAATCAATTATTCATATCTCATTTAAGCAAGAGGGGAAAAGCCACTGCCCCTTGACAGAAGCTTCTCAGTGCTCCCAAGGCCCTGGGGATGGAGTCATCAGCGGGAGAAATTGTCACAGCAGGAATGCAGCACTGCCATCATGGCCACAGCCAGCACAGCACTTCTGAAGGCCATCGTTTGTGTTTGCACACACCTGGACATGACTGTGTGTGTGTGCACACGCGTGCAGATGCTCGTGCGCATGTGCGCATGAGCAAGCAGGCACCAGATACCCATGAGGCCTGATGGCGGAAACACAGAGTGAAGACAGTCATATGACTACACAGAGATGGAAAAGAGGTAAATGGACACTGTCACACAGAGGACGAGCCAATTCCTTAGTTGTGGGCTCCCCTCCCAGGAAGTGGCAAAGTCTGAGTTAGGATCTATCAGAGGAAGAGGTAGAGGAGGCAGGAGGATACCCCAGGCAGTGGGGACTCCAGAAGCAAAGGTGCAGAGGTGTGGAAACAGCCCGGGAAACAGGTCCTGGGATGTGAAAGGACGAAGGGAGACATAGACAGTGAGCAGTGAGCACAGACAGCGCAGCTTGGAGCTTGGAGCTCACCTGTCAGGGAGCCAACGCAAGTAGAGGAGTGCTCAGTGACACCCTAGCTGGACCAGGAATGTTGGAGGGCCAGAGCCCCACTGGACCTCTAGAAGTAAGGGGTCCCCTTTAAGACACCAGTTTACAAGCCCCACCCTGAGTGGCACAAGGTGCTCCTGGGGGCCATGCCAACTGATCTCAAACATGGAGGCTTAACTGCCACCCCCTTGTTCCTTTACTGTTTCCCAGTCCAAGAGAATAGGAGCCAGGGTTACTCCAAAGAACCTCAGACTTCCAGCGCACAAACTTAAAGATCAGGGGTCTTTTTAGATGGAGAAATCGAGGCCCAGAGTGGAAGTTGTCTGATTCTTCACCACTAAGAGTCAGAACTCAAGCCTGCAGCACTTGACTCAGCAGTGCAGTGCAAGCTGGGAAGTGCTATAGGTGCCTCATCCCTCCCTCCTTCCCTCCTGTGAGCCCTAAAAGAGAGGTAGGGTGAGGGGACTTCCCCAAGTACCATTTCAGGAAGGTCTCAGGCAGGGACAAGCACTGGCTGCTCAGAAGGTGTCCTTCATGAGTCCTATGTCTGTTTCTCCTCATGCTCTTTGTATTTTATATTCTCTCTCTCTCTCTCTCTCTCTCTCTCTCTCTCTCTCTCTCTCTCTCTCTCTCTCTCTGTCTTCCTTCTTTGTCCTTCTTCTCCATCTCAAGACCTACCTATGGCAGGAACCCAGCTCCTCCTTTCTCTCAACCCCTCAGCCTGACCAGACCTCAGCTCCCCACACCCCCTAATCAAATCTGCAACCTGATTCAATTACAGCCAGCAACAAACGCAGACGTGTAACCTTGTTAATATCACGTTTATTAGAGGGAGGGGAAGGGAAAATTAAGATAGACTTCGTGTTGCTGCTAATTAGAAAAATTGAGACTTTACATCTGCGTAGCACTAAGCAACATGTGGTGGTAACAGATGTGGCTCATTCCACAGCTGCATGGGGTGGGGTGGGGGGAGGGGCATGCGGAAAACACTCCCAAGCCAGCTTCCCTTCCAGATCATGCAGCAACCCAGGCCTGATGCCACCCCCACGCACCCCACCCCCACCCCCTGAGACATGAGAAGTCAGGACCCTGAAAGGAAGGCAGAACAGTCGGAAAGCCCTGAGGCCAGTCAGACTTACCCAGCTCTACCCGACAGTAGCTGTTTGACAGTAGCCAGCCTTTGGCCTCTCTGTGCCTTGGTTCCCTCAGAGCCAGTCCTGTGGACCACTGGGAGATGAAATGGCAGAAGACAGGCACTATGCAGAGGGTTTGCATATGCTCAACTCAAATTGTGGTCCCACCACTGGCACTGCAATATGGAAGTCCCACCAGTGGCACTGCAGTATGGAAGTCCCACCAGTGGCACTGCAGTATGGAAGTCCCACCAGTGGCACTGCAGTATGGAAGTCCCACCAGTGGCACTGCAGTATGGAAGTCCCACCAGTGGCACTGCAGTATGGAAGATCACACGCACTGTCACAGCCATGGTCTGGCCCCATTTCTCATACCTCTCCGCCCCTAACCCTGACAAGGGCCAATAGGAGCCAGGGCTCAGCCTACCTGCCCCAGGGCGGTTCTTGGATCTAAAACGGCCTGTGGCCAAAGTGTGTGAGTTTGGACCCTAGAGACCTTTTATGAGGGGCATGTGGAAGGACAAGAATAATGTGGAAGCCACTGCTTTGGGGGGGCCGTGGAGGAGGGTGCAGTTGGGGAGAAGCTGTCAGCTTAGAATTACGATGAAAAGACAGGGAGGGGGAAGAAGAAAAACTTACACATATGTAAATATATGTATACATATAAGATCAATTTAAGTTTTTTAAAGATTTATTTACTTATTTATTATTATGTATACAGTGTTGTACCTGCAGGCCAGAAAAAAGGCATCAGATCACATTATAGATGGTTGTGAACTACCATGTGGTTGCTGGGAATTGAACTCAGGACCTCTGGAAGAGCAGTCAGTGCTCTTAATCTCTGAGCCATCTCTCCAGCCCCCAATTTAAGTTTTGATTAAAGATAAATAGCCATTGCTTATTATAAGTGTGCCCCATGTAACAGTTAGGGATATACTTGAGCTAAACAATGATACATAGTTCATTTGAGATCCAGGTTCAACCAAGCACTGTATCTCTGTTGTCTGGCCAGCTTCAGGATGTGCTGGATCTGGGAGAGGGTCCTGGGCTCCTCTGGGCTTACTGGACAACACCAGCTATGCATATGGCAGGGAGCTGACTCTCCAGCCCACCCTTCCCTGTATTAGTCCTGGGCATTCAGTTCCTCTGCCACTCACCCAGAGCCCCTGTGAAAACCAATCAGAAAGGCCACTGACAAAACTCACAGCACAGCCCCTCACCCCCCACCCCACCCCCAGTAAGCCTGGGTTCCCTGATGAGCCCCTCTAAAGGCAGCTGGAAGCCCGTGCCTCCATGAGGCTTAGAACTAGCCACTCCATTTACTCTCAGGGGGCTCGTGAAAGCAAAGGAAGCCTCCTTTTTCTGTATGTGGACAATCCAACCCCCATGGGTCTCTCTAAGGGCAGGACAGGGGCTGGACTAACCTTCCACCAGCAAGGATTTAAGGACCTTTGCCTCTGGTCCACGGTCAGGGTCCTGAGATGTAGGACTAGAGGATCCAGGGCTATGAGTGCCACTGATGACAGCATCCAGCCAGGTCAAGGAGGCACCATAAGATTCCACCTATGAGATGGCCCAAGTCCCACAGGGGGAACCAAGTCCCAGGCAGCCCAGCCCAGTCCTCCCAAACACCGAAAAGAGCAGCCTCCTGCAGGTAATGCTTGCAGTGGTTTATTTAGCACGCCTTGTCCCGCCAGAGGCTAACCCAGTTTCATTCAATACTAGGTACGAACTCTGTCCTCTCACTTATTCCCCTAACTGTACGATCGCTTGCCTACCCCATCCCTTCCCCGGATCATTTCTCTGACCTTCTCTGTCACCTGCCAGGCAGAAAGCTACACTTCCCTGGCTCCCTGGTCCCAGCTGTTGCTGAGTTCCCAAGAGTAAATAGCTACTCGCTGGTGAGACCTCCTGACATGGCCTCAGAGGTGGCTGTATCCTCCACAGCTACAGACCCCAAAGTAAGGATACCCCAAGGCCCCAATCCTCAGACACCTCTACCAGGAAGCAGTTTTCTATCATCCAGCCCCACTCTCAACCCCTTCAACTTGTCTAACATGTTCTGCTGTTTGGAGCCCACGTGTCCCTCAGTCCCATGCTGTTATTTTAGTCCTGCCCTGGCCATGTGACTAATCCCTCTGACCTATGACCCTTGCAGAAAAAAAACTTTTGATTGTGCCATTTATTTCCCCCACCAGTATTCTGGCTGATCTAAGACTCCTGTGTGTTAGGCTACAAGTCTTATCCCATTGTAAAAATGAGAAGACTGAGACACAAAGGGTTAGCAACTCACCCAAAGGTACTCCAAGAGATCCATCCTTCCAGCACCTTCCTTCAAGGTCTTCCCCCCCAGGGCCTCCTCCTCTCAAGGCCCTGCACATACCAACCCTGCTCTTGTCCCATCTTGGTCCCTCCCTCATCCTGTTGTCAGGTGCAGAATCCAGATGTCAGATTCGAGCCTTATCCGACATTGAATACGTGAGCCGTCAAGCACTATAGCAGGGAAGGCTTAGAGGACAGGGCGCCATGGCCTCATAAATCAAGTACAGTGCAGATCCGTGCCCCAAGGCTCAGATCAAGGATGGCCAGGATCAGGTCCAAGTCTGTTCACTGAGAGGCCTGGGAAATCTATGGCCAGACGCACACGTGAGCCTTGCTCGTTACTTTGAACCAGTGGTTTACACCAAGGTCACTGTGCTTCCTAGAGATATTTGGCAAGGTCGAGAGCTGTGTTTTATGATCAAAATGGGGATGGGGTGCTAGTGGAAATCTTCTGGTGAGTAGAGGCCAGTAAAGATGCTAAATGTCCAAGAGTAACAGGATAGTCCCTAGAACTAAGAATTATCCAGGCTGTCGTGCTAATGGTGCCAAGGCTATAAAATAGTCTTCCTTCCTGAAAGAAAGAAAGAAAAAGAACACAGAATCTTGGTGCTCTTAGGGGACTTTGATCCTATTACAGATAAAGATACTGAGGATCTAAGAAGACCAAGTTAAAAGGAGCCAGTACCCAAATCCAAGAGAGCATGTTTCTTGAGAACCCAGCACAGCAGGGAGGGGTACTTACTGTCCAGTCTCCAGATGCTTCTAGGGGAGAACCTGAGAAGTCCAGGGTGCATGCTCAGCATCCCCTTCCTCCAGCTGCAGTGAGATACACTCTCAAGTGATGAATCCTGAAGAGTCCCGCCTCCCCTGGGGAAGAGCAGGCTGAGTCTAGACAGGTTTCTTTGGTGAGTAGCCACGAGCATACACACGGGGGGGGGGGGTGCTCATCAACACACAAGTGCACACAAATGTCCACGCACAGCCCAGGCCAGTTCACTGTGCTTCTAACCAGCCGCTCCTGTGTTGAAACCCAGACTCAGCCTCCAGACATCCCCCTCATAAGGCCCTCATAAACACACTTCTCTGACAGTGCTGTGGCTGGTGGGTGACCTGCGAGGTTTTCCAGAAAGCGTATTCAAGCACTCACACGTCCTCTGAAAGGAAAGTGAGATTTGGAAGCGGATGTGCTCCTTGGAGATCTGGCTAGATCAGACCCATTGGCTGGAGTTACAAAAAGAACCTTTACTTTCACAGCTATCTGTGAAAGTAAAGGTTCATAAAATGGCTCTGGAGGTGCCTGGTAGGACAGGGTCATCCCTGGGGGGATAAAAGGGGGTGGGACTATAAACCGTGAGGAAGGCCAGAAGCATGAAAACTTTGCTGGGCAAGGGGACAGCTAAAGGCTAGCCCCTGACAAATGCATTCAGGAGAAAGCAGAGAGCAGATCGCTGGCACATGGTCCAGAGTGAGGCCCGAATGTGAGGGAAGCTGAAGCTCTGGAGCCCATGGGGCACAGTAGCATCAAAGCAGCCATCCTGGCAACTGTAAAGACCTGGAGCCAAAGGCTGGGGCACAAAGGAAAATTTAACAGAGAAACTGCTTGCAGAGGCAGCCAGAGTTGGGGAAAACAAGCACCAGCATGGGAAGCGCCCCAAAACTAGCCCTGGTAGGAAGTAATGGCTAGGGATGAGTGGGGGGCTGGGGAAGGATTCTCCAGCAGCAGGGTGCCGGGTTCTCCAGGGACGATGCCTGCTAGAGCTGGTATGGAGCCAAGCAGAGGAGGACCAGTGAAGAAAGACTCCAACCTCTTTCTCCTTCCACTCTCGGGTCACCAGCCAATGTCTCCTCTTAGCCAAGGAGAGGGACCAGGATGGGACTCGGAACGATGGAGAAGCAAACTGCCCATGTGGCCTCTTTGACCAAGAGGTGAGTACTGGCCCTGGAAGAGCCTCCTGAGACCTGTTTTCTTATGACTGTTAATCCCAACTAGAAGAGTAAAGAATGGGGGGTCCACCCATTACCCAAGTGGTACTCACACTGTGGTCACACCTGGGCACAGGAGGGCTCAGTGAAGTGCCATCCACCGAAACACCATCATGTTGCCCCACAGACCTCCATCTTCAGGAGTTCCAGTGAGCAGAGGGTGTCTCCAAGCACCTCCCTGTGATGGCTTTGTAATGGGTCACCTGGATACCTTAAATCACTCTAATGAACCGTGAGAACCCCTGTGTGGGGTGTTGGCAGGAGACCACACCATCCCTGTGGCCAGAGGGGAGACCTTTTAATTTCTTTTCCCCAGGAACTACTCGATAAATGCTTTTAGCATCCTTTTTTAAATAAAAAAAAAAGAGTGAAATATAAGGGCATATTAGCATTACTCCCATTTTCAATTAATCCAAATGATCGTGTTAAAAGCTATTAATAAACCAGCAGGGGCAGAGGTCACTGGTGGAGTATATCAGACAGGAGCTGCCGCCTACAGTAGAGTCGTGGGCCATTACAGAGGCCTTTCCTGCCTTCCTTCCTCATGTCTTGCCTTCAAGGCCTCTGCTATGGAGCCACCAGGAGCATCTGCTAAGATCTGAAAAAAAGGGAAAAGGCTCTGTCTGCTCAAACCCAGGAAGAAAGGCGACTCTGGCTGGCTTGGAGTTCTTAAAGGAATGGCCAGGTTTTATGACCTTTAGCAAGAAAATTCAGATATGCGGACCCCGCCTACCCATATGGCTATCCACCCATTGTCTGGGCTAAATAAAATAATAGTAATAATAATAATAATAATAATAATAATAATAATAATAATAACAACAACAACAACAACAACAACAACACCTCTGGCGGTTTTGTTTGTTCCCCTCCTTCCTTCTCCCAAGAAAGTGGCTTGAGTGACTACTTGGCAAGAGCTTGGAGTAAGGAGACACATGCTGAGCCCATCATGCCGCCCCTAACCCTGTTGGGAGGTTAACTATTTATTCCCTTTGGTGCGTTCACAGGCTGGAGGCAGCTTCCTTCCCAGCTCTGAGTGTGCGAGTCCACTCCTGCTTTCCCGCTTTGGTCCTGAACTCTGTTTCTGGAAATGTAGGCCCTTAGGACAGACGCTTCATCATTCTCAGTGCCTCTGGCCTCAGCACAAGGGTGCAGCTTCATGGTTCCTGGGTGTGCCAGGACACAGAGAGAGAGGAGCCTTTCTTTCAGAGACTTGCAAGCCAGGATTGGGCCTCACCCTTTCCAGGCCTTGCTGATAGCACAACCCTTGACCCCTGTCTCCCATGAATTCATTCAAGGGCTTCCCCGATGTGCTCCTGACCTAGCCTCCCACCCCTGGTACCCACAGTGATACACTAAAGCAGAGAAGAGCTGCAGCCTGGGGTTCCAGGCCCTTGCATCTGGGTCATCTGAGTCTGTCGGCGAGTCTGTCTTCCCCGCAACACTACAGCTAATGACACAAACCAAGGTCCGGTGCAAAAGAGCATAACCAACCATTTCCCTAGCCAGACCCCCCCCCCCCCCCGCCTCCCCAGAACAAGGCCTGCAATGACCTTTACTCTGTGGTCTTGCTGATCGGGTTACAAAGGCTCAGACTTCCACATTCTCTCAGGCAGGGTCCCAATATGGAGGGATACCAAAGGAACCTTCGAGGCCAATGGGAGGATTCAGGGACCTCTCCAGGATGATAGGAGCACCCCACTGTTGCCTTCTGGCTATCCCCCCTGAGAAGAATGAGATGGCCCCTGTCATTTGGACTCAGGTCCTACAGTCCTCCCATTCTGTTCTCTGACCATCACTTTATCCCTTGGCCCAGAGAGTCTCAAAGCTGCCAAACGTGCTAAGCACGGGCCAAGGCCAGGGAACTAGGATGGAAATAGGTGGTGAAGCTGTGTGGTCCTGCGGGGCAAGCAAGCACACACTGGGAAGAGATCTTTCTGGTCCCTAAGACCTCCTCCTCCGCATCCTTGATTGATAGAGCAGATGCATCACACACACACACACACACACACACACACCTTTCTTCTCCCAGGGATATTTTTTCCCCTTCAGCCGTTGTTGTTGTTGTTGTTGTTAGGTTTTATTAAAGCAACCTGCAAATTAATTTAATATCCTCCTTTGGTTGGGAGCTATGAAGCTGGGCTCGAGGCTGATGATGCATGAACCGTCGGTGGCAAGTATTTAATCTCTGGACAATGGATAGAGATGTTAGTGCATGCCACACTAAATTCTATTTACGCTGCCTATTAAGGGCAGTCAAGCTGAAGGGAATCGGTGCACATTACAGGCCCTAATGGGAGAGGAAGCTCCACAACAGTACATTAAAGGCAGAAAATGAATTAGGAGGGGCTGGCACAGGAGAAAGCAGGCAGTCCAAGAGCCTGTCTGGAGAAAAGGCTTCCCGACAGTCATCACATGTCAGATACACCAAAGAGGGGAGCATGGATGGTCACCCCAAAGGCCTTAGCTGAGGGTACTGCCCTGCCCCTAGCCCAGGGTTATGGAGATCTACTATACTGTACATAAAGAAAGAAAAAACAGTGGGGGGGGGGGTTTTCTTAGTCCACCATCCTGCCTCCCTGCCTAATCCAAGTGGGTTCGTCTGAAGATCTGGGGCTCACCACCATTTCTAGCCCTCTTTTCCTTTCCTACTGAAAGGATCTATAACAAAGACAGAAATAGTCTCACACTCTATATAAGGAAGCACTGGAGGAAATGGTAGAGCCTTGGGTACAAACGGAAGATGCTACACGCCGAGAGGATGGAGAGGGAGAGGAGAGGGAAAGAATGGATATCCGGGAACCAGATGTGGTGTGTATTTGCATCAGTGTCTATTGCTGCAGAACAAACCGACTCAAAGCAGCAGCTTAAAGCAGCAAGACACATTCATATCTCACACAGTGTTTGTAGATTCAGACGTGGGCCGGCTGGCAGCTCTGGCCCAGGGTCTTTCATAAGAATATTCTCAGAGTGTCAGCCACAGTCAGTTGTCTGCGGCATAGCTGGGTCTAAAGGACCCAGCGCTGAGATTTTCACTCACATAGATGGAAAACCGATGCTAGTTGCTGGTGAGATGCCTCAGTTTCTCACCATGAAACCTCTCCAAAAAGTTGCTTGTGTGTCCTTGTGATGTGCCAACAGGTTTCCCCCAGAATCAGTGATCAAGACAGACAGAGCCACCTGCCCTCCTTAGCCATGATTGACAACAGAAGTCTTCCCTATTAAGGGTGGTAGGGGACTCTACAGGTCAGAGTGCCAGGCGACAAGAATTAACAGAAACAAGAGAGCTGATTTCCAAACTATAGACTTAAATTTATAAATAAAACTAAATTCTGAACAATGGACCAGCCATGAGAATAAAATCCTTAAGGATGCTTTCAGACATGAGACGTTTTCTGATTCTCTACCTCTTAGGTTTTCCTTCTTAAGCCACGGTTAGGGACAGTCTTCCAGTTGGAGGACTATGCACTCCCAGAAAGAGGAAGGTGAGATTTAGAAAATGGGAAATCTAACCCAGGGCTAAGTGACGGAACCCCCAAGACCATAGAAGAGCTGAGGAAGACAGCTATGCATGCATCTTGGGCCACCAGGCCAGGACAGAACAAGCTAGAGCCCTGGAAGGGCCACTTCCCATGACAAGGTGGACGGGATAGCTGGTGGTTTTGAATGCCTTTGCAGGTATCTTGCACATCTCACAGGGAGTGTGGGGCTGAACCAATGATAAGCATTTCGTGAAATGAACTATGCTTTTAAAGCCCAAGCCAAAGGTGCTCGAGGAATGGCTCAAAGGATAAGTTTTGCTACGCAGTATAAGGACCAGCTAGGATAGAGTCCTGGCAGCCAGGCAGGTGTGCTGGCCCACCTGTAATCTCAACACTCAGCAGCCAGAGACAAAAAGACCCCTGAGCTGAGCTAGAATAGCCAAATTGGCAAGCTCTGGGTTCAAATGAGAGGCCCTGTCGTCAATAAATAAAGTGGAGAATGATCCAGGAAGGCACCAATTCTCAATCTCTGGCCTCCACACACATATGCATGTGTACACACACACACACACACACACACACACACACACACACACACAGGCACACACAATGCAAACAAGCATACATGTGTGTGCAACATACACACATACACTCTGTTTAAAAGAAAAAGGACCCAAAGAACAAACATTAACTTCAAGGAAGTTACAAGTTGCACAAGAAAAGTGATAATGGTTTCTACCTGGCCCAATATGAGAGTATTCACAGAGCCATAATAATATTGTTAAGCCTTGATCTTAACAGAATTATGGCGTAATTACCGTGGAAGATAAGGGTGTCTGAGATGGCCCTTACTGCATGAGGGAGACAGGAAAGATAAGAAAACTAAGGCTTTACCAGCTGTGATGCTCATACCTGCAACCCAATTCCAGCACTTGACAAGCGGATGCAGGAGGACCATCCATGAGTTCAAGGCTAGCCTGGGTCACGCAGTCACTTCCAGGCCAGCTTTGCCTAAAGAATTTTATTTATCCTGTCCCAAAATATAAAAATAAAGAGTCTGATGAGATGTTTCAAAGGTTATGAGCACTCTATTTACAGTCATGAGGACCAGAGCTCAGATCCTAGCACCAATGTACAAGGCAGGTGTCCCTCTGGGTGCCTATAATCTCAGTTCTGAGGGGCAGGGGACAGAGACAGAAGGATCAGTGGGGCTTCCTGGATTAAAGCTTAGCTAAGAGTCTCAAGCCCCAGGTTCAGCAGAGAACCTGCCTCAAAGAAATAGGCAGAGAGAGAAAAAGAGATGAGAATGATACCGAATGTCCTCTTCCAGCTTCTTCATGCATGAACAGGCATACACACACACACACACACACACACACACACACACGCACACGCACACGCACATACACATACACACACCACCATCGCCAGTAACAACAAATAAAAAAAAATGTTTAAAAGAGAAAGAATGAAAAAAGGAGGAAGAGAAAAGGGGAGGAAGGGGCAGGGCTTGTCCTCCATGACTTAATACCTAAATCTGAAACTCAGCAAGGACTATGCAAACATGTTACTGGAATATAGGTAAATATCAAGTCGGCTATAGGAAAGGAAGAGGAGGAAGAAATTGCCAAAGGAGGCTAGAATAAATCATGTAGTACTGCTGACCCTTTAAGCAAGACTCAAAGAGCAATTAAAGAATTTTTAACCTGAGGATAAAACTGAAATATTCCTTAGAATAACAATAAGCCATATCAGAGCAGATTCTTAAACAAGAATAAAGTTTATTCGCGGTCACCTCTTCTCCAAAGGCTCCACCCTGACAGCTCCGTATTCCTCCTCCATCAACGTGTCTTTAGGAGTAAAACAGACAGGGGTTCTTAGAATGTCTTGGTTACTAATTAGCTTGGAGAGAAGGCAGCCCTACACCCTAAGTTTCTGGAGAAAGGCATGGGGTGCAGAAAGGATGCAAACATCTTTGTGGAGAGGATTCACAGGATAACATGTATGCATATTCCCAGCATGCAACATGTCCTCCACAAATAGTTGCCTTTGTTTTTCTTCATGTTCATCAGAGAAATGGAAGTGAAGAAGCCAAAGAAAACTCAGCAGCAGAAGACAGAGGGAGGAGGGAAATCCTCAGAGTGTCAGATGACCTTAGGTGATGACAGCGGTGTCAGGAGAGGTAGGGTCAGGAGTAACAAAAACAGCAAGCTAAGGTTATTTTGTTTTAAACTATATTCATTTCATTTAATCCCACCAATCCTCTATGAAACAGGTGCTGTCATTATAGCCATTTAATAGATGAGGAAACAAAGTCATACAGGGTAGAATGAACCATCCAAAGATACAAAGGGCATCACAGAACCACGATACAACCCCAAGCAAGCAAAGGTCAGAACGGAGTATCCAGTCTCCTCAGCCTGATCTGTAGCACATCACCTGGGTGAATTTCTCTGCTGATATCACCAGCTCTGGAACACAAATAGCCACCACGCTCACCATTAAAGGACTGGTTAGTATACCCTGGTGAAGTGGACTTGATGACTGGTAGAAATGGTGCAACCTTCCACTTACTATGAACCTCAGCCAACAGTCTTACGGAGAATAAATCATGCCATCATAGGTGCAGGCACGTAGAAAGTGTTCCTAGTAGAAGGGGCACTTTGTTCAAAGCCCTATGGCAACTGGGAGTGGGGGCCACTAGATCAGTGAGGTCTTACAGACCTTGGATGGGATTGCAGCCTTTATCTGGGGAAAGGGAAGCCCCAGAAGACTTTTAAGCTGGGAAGTGACGTGATTGGATGTACACTTGGGAATGACCGAGCCAGATGTTGGGTAGAGAAAGAATCACAGGGCCAAGATGGGCAGAAGGGAAACTGGCAAGATGATTACCGGGGGTCTTCGAGGACAGAGCGCAGTGACTTGGGGTGCTACTGGAGAAGATGAGAGGTACCAGCAAAACCAATGGAGAGAATGCTTAAAGACGTGCTGAATCTGACAGATAGCAGAGATGTTGAGAGTGGGGTGTGCAGGAGGCAAAATAGAGGAGGGTAGACGTCTGTGATGGAAGCTTCTACCTTGAGCATCTTGGAGGATGGAGTAAGCTCCCAGAAACCCCTCTCCGAGTTACAGGCGTATTCTTCTGATCAAGCTGGGCTAGTCCCAGGGCCAGCGCCTACTGAAGAGACAGCAAAGAAGCAAGGGCAGAGGGCAGCAAGGGACACACCCACAGTCCCGTCCCCACTTTTGAGCCGCTCTTCTCCCTCTCAGCCTCCCCATGTCTGTCTGTGACCCATTCCTTCAAGGACAGCCCCTGTTGCAGTAGGCCAGAGGTGGCTACAGCTCCCTCCCACCCACCACAGCTCCACTGCTGGAAATTAAGCTGTAGCATTTACGGGGCTTAATTAACAAAATCGCTCACCATCCCAAGAACTGATGGAGTCTCTGGATGTGACACCATTTGAAATGAATTAACCCGGTGCCCAGTGAGGTCATCCTCATTTTAATCTGAGGTCCCTGCTTGCCCTAGACCCCGGGCTCACCTCTAGGGCCTCCTTTTTTATTTATTTATTTTTTTTTTTTTTACCTCCAATTCCCAGAAGCCCTTACAATTAATAGCTAATTAACAAACAAAACAAACCTACCAGGTGGAACACCAGGAAGACATTCTCAGCCTACAAGGCAAGTAATTATTCAGAGTGGGCAGGTCTGAAGAAATTCACTTATGAGGTGAATCAATGGCTCTCCCCTATCTCAAGGGTCTGTTCAGCTGGAAGAAGGCTCTTCAACATGAGATCACCGATTTAAAGGGGAAATTAAGCCTGGCCCATTCCCTCTACGGCCAACCACAAAGGAGGACAGCCCAAAGTCTTCATCCCAGGCTTGCTGGGTTCCAGGGAGGACTTACAGTCAGTGTAGACGCTTTAAAAACATGAGCTGGAAAATGGTCCAGGAAGTAAAAACACTTGCTTCACCAGCATGCGGACTGAGTTTTTTTGACCCACATGGAAAGCCCAGGACAGCCACGTGAGCACTTTGAGGGAGAAACTCTGAGTTCAGTGGAAGACTGTCTCAAAAACAAGGTAGAAGATGGCTCATTTCTCTGGCCTCCAGGCACACACAGCCACGTGCCCCTGTGTATGTGCACATGCATATATACATACACATGTATGCATAGGCACACGCGCGCGCACACACACATGCCATTTATTATATCCACATCATTAAATGGGGATCAGGGATGGCGCAAGACAGGCATGACCTCCTCCCTTCTATGTCTTTACTCCAATGTTTTGCAGAAAGCGCGAGATTCCAAGCAGTGATCAGGGGTATAAAGGCAACTCCTTAGATGGGTGTTGCAAGGAGAACTGGGCCAAAAGCTAAAACACGGAGAGGGCCAGAGGTTTTCTGAAAATGACACCGAAGCACAGCAAACTACGCTCAGAGCTGAGGGGGAAACGTGCGTGAGGAAAGGACTGACTGGCTAGCACTGAGGCCCTGAGGTAGACTAGACATTAGTGGTGCTTGGAGCAGCAGCCGGCAGACTAGTGTGGCTGGGGTGGCAGTGTGTAAAGAGGGAGGTGACAATGAGATGGAGAGGGGATCAGGTCGCTGCTGTCCTTGGCCTCCCTGCAGGCTGCTGTCTGTTCATTCTAAGTGACCTGCGAACTTTCGGAGCTGTTAATCATGAGAAACATGGTAGAGGTGTAAGTGGATGGGCGGGTGGGTGCTCAAAGCCCTCCCCATACCTTCATGTTAGCGGCTGCCCTACTCCTGAGGGCCTCACAGGCCCCAGACACCAGCCTTTGTGGACCAAGCCAGAAGCACCCTTTGCAAAATACAGCTCTCCTACCCGTCTACTCAAATTTTACCCGTGCGACAGATAGACAAACTGAGGCATGCCCACCTACCCTGTCTGAGCCAGATTTACATACATAATCCTTTAGACACCTCCTAACAGCCTGATGGCTGAGTAGTCTCTTCCCGATTCGACACTTGAGGAAACTGAGGCAAAGAGAATTTGGACAACCCAGTTAGTAAACACAGATGGGCAGAGTGAGTCTCACTCCTACACCAGCAACTTCCCTGCGCTCCCGAAGCCCACCCACACCTGGCGCTTTATCCCTTCCTCACACCCAACCTGCCCAGACTTGTCTGAGATGAGGCTCCCAGGGGTCAAGAATCCAACCCCAAGTGCTACAAAGTGAGATAAGCAATATATGTAAAGTCACCTTACATTATACCCTCTGTGATGCTCAGCAGGTACGAGGCACAAGATGTTTTAGAGAAAAGGAGGCACCCTGTGCTAACGGAAAGCTCGTCTCCTCTGAAAGGAGAGAGACAATGTAGGAAGACAGAGTCATCCCTCTGCCACAGAGGGCCTGAGGAGCATCGCCACTCTACAAAGTGGATTTTGCTTTTTTTACTGAGCTGTAATTTGTTATCTTTTATAAGGTGGTCTCGCTATATAGCCCAGGCTGGTCTTGAATTTAAAATCATCCCACCCCAGCCTATGAGTGCTAGAATTACAGCACCCTGTTTAATAAATGTTCTAATGAATTGTTTAACCCGTGTTTAAGCAAGCATGCTAAGTTTCCTGTCCGTGTGGCACAGATGGAAGCTGAAGCTGCTCTTAAAACCATTAAGCAGGACTCTTGATCTTAGGACTCCATGAAACAAGCATCTCACTGTTCCAAGTGACTGTCCCCTGGGCTAGCCCAGGTGTTTAGAGCAAAGGCCAGGTGGCTTTGTTGCTCTCATCAAAGAGCCATGGCTGTCCTATAGCCATTGAAAGGCCAAGGAGGCTTTCCTTGGGGAGCAGAAGGAGTAGCTCCCCGCGCCTGCTCGGAATGTCCTGGCTGGAAGCCCAATGGCTTGGTAAGGCTCAGGCCACCAAAGCGGTCCTCTGTGACCAAGAGGTGGAGAGGCGAGGAAGCTAGGCAGCCAAGGTTCACTCCACTCCGGCAATCGAGGCAGTGCAGTAGATTAGCTCCAAGTGACTGTGTCCTGCCTTGCAGAAAACCCAAGTCCCATCCATCCCCGGCAACCTGGCAAGATGAAAGATCTGCCTCTTCCCACTGGAGAGTCTTGAGCCTGTCACGAAATCCCAATTAAGTTGCACATCCTCTGCTTTCCTCTCCTCCTGCTTCCTCTGACTTTTTTCCGCCTCCATACCCAGGCTCCAAGTCACTTCGCCATCTTACCCCTACCTCAATGTCCCCATAAAAGATCCTTCACGGGTCAACACAGCAGTGCCCGTGCGTGTCAGCATCATAAAGTACAAGAAGCCACCAGCCCAACTCCCCTACCCTCCAAGACACTCGGGGACCATCCCCGTATGCAAAACAGCAGGCGCCTGAATTCATAATTGGACGTTCCAAAATGTAATTATGAAAGATGAAATGCTCCTCTCAATGAGAAGGCTGTAAATAGAATAATTAATTTTGTGTTTGCTTGAACAATTCTGTATTATGGACCTTACAGTGGAACTGAAATTAATTAAGTGCACCAGGATTTATGGAGGAGGTGAAGAGAGAGGGAGAAAAAGAATTAATCCGGAATAAAAAGATAGATGAGCCTGGGGGTGTAATGATGTGTTAGCCTAGGGTATTCTTTAACAAGTTTACCAGGCACGTTCTGGGCATAAAAGGCATGCGTTGACAGAATTATCCCAACTAATACAGCGGCTGTTCAAAAAGTAAGTGAAAAGGAAGAGGATGGATTGGACCTAGGAGGCCTCTGAAGGAGGGACCAGTAGGGGCTATTTTTGAGCGGGCCAACAGGGGGCGCTCTCAGGAGGGAAAGGGGGCCGGCTGAGAAGCAGCTTCTCCCAAAGCAAAGTAGGAGACAGAGTAAAGGGAGAGAGTGTATAGACTAGGAAGATCAGAATGTAACAGGAAGTTCCTTGGAGTTTCCTTGGGCTAGTTTACGTTCATTTTTTTAGCCCCAGCAGTATTTCCAGTCCCACACCCCCGCTCCAGTCTATTTCCTATTCTAAACTTAGACAGGAAGTGATGCTGCGTCACTTCCAGGACCAGATCATAACGGACCCTGTGGCTTTTCCAGTGCACCATTGAACCCTAATCACTACGCGGTTAGGAAACCCAAACCAGCTCCCACAGAGACCACATGGGAGGAACTGGGGCCACCCGTAGCCAGCTGGGGCCACCAGAGCTGTAAGTCTGACCCGTCAGATCTCAGCTGCAACCTTTAAGTCTCCCAAGACTCAGTGTAGAAGCTACTTACTCATCTGCGCTCGGCCCCTTCTGAGTTCTTGACTCCCAAAAACTGTCGGAGGTCATAGGTGAGCTGTGTTTGGGCCACCACGCCTGAGGCAGGAGGACAGGCCCCACTTAACCAGAATGTTTTCATATCAGGGTCCCACACCAGATTTTTTTTTTTAGAGGGAAGGTTGTGACAGGAAGGTGTTAGAAACATACTATTCTAGCAGAAAATAATAATAACACAGATTTGGGGTCACGCAGTCCTGGGCTGAGTCTCAGCTCTGAGCTTCCTGGCTATGTGTCTTTGCAGGGCTCATGTGGACACCCTGAGCTTCCTTCTGAATCTCATAGCTTGGAAAACTTCCCAACTGTGCAAGCCACCTGGCCCTGGACACCAGCAAAACATCACCGTAAAGAGTGACTGAGTCTGGTAGACCTGTGTTCTCTGGCTTCCTGATCACACATAAATCATAGTTCTTGACCTCAGTCTTGCCAACTGTGGGGACAATAGAAGTAGTGAGCTCACGTGATATAGTGCATATGGTAAATGCTCAGCTATGTATGCCTGTATTTTGACTGAAACATACCAGAAGGAAGCACCTCAGTGTGTCTGGTCTAATCGTGTCCTGTGTTGTCAGACCTCAGCCTTGTGTACGGACACGCAAGGCAGCTCGGCTAAGGGAGAATCTGGGCTGGGCTCACATCTGGACATCAGCAAACCCCCAGACCAAGTTCCTCCCACCCCAGTGCCCTGGCTGGACGAGCATCTCCAGTGCAGACTCCACTCCCCAGGGTGGTGTTAAGCAGGCATTTAGATACCTGGCACAGAGTGTGTGACGGATGGCTTCATTAATCCACTGAGGCGAAGCTGTCGACAGTGAAAGACTCCCCTGTCAGAAAAGCCTCCTTTGCCTGTAGGCCCCTCACCAGCTAGCTTTCCTGACAGTCTGAGTCTCTGACAGATGGGCAGATCAGGGACAGGCCAGCATCCCTCCAAATGCCACGCCCTCTTCCAGGCCCCACTCCCATAAGGCTGCAAACCGTCAGTGTCACCTGACCCTAATAGCGAACAATACCATCGCCCCCCATGCCTGCTGTGGACTGTGCAACCCAGAAGGCAGCGCTCACCTTGCAGTATGTGTAAACAGCATCCGTATCCAATGCATCTGTCCTGCTAGCATTCCCTAATGGCATCTGCGGCCCTGGCTTTGACTTTTCATCCTAGCAGCCTTACTGCACAACCTTGGAAGATGAGAGATACTATCTTAAGTGCCCATTTCATATAGGAAGGCAGGCAAGCTCAGAGAGCTGAAATGACTAGGCCAAGATCACACAGCTGGGCTTCAGCCCCTCCCCTATCCCTGATGCTATACAGAAAGATCTCCCCGTTTGTTTCCGTGGCTCTCCGCTCTTCTCCCACACAGCCCTCTGATCGCCTCCCTCTCACCCCTACACCGTCACAGACTACACTAGCAAACTCATCTGCTTCCTGGGTCTTCAGCTTTCTGAGACTGAGGTCAGAAATGAGACATTAAGGATGAAAAAAGTTCTGCCTGCCTCCATTTCTCCAGACTCCCCACCCTCGCCCAGTACCTCAGACCTCTACCACCAGTCTCATCTCCCCTGTACTCCCCCATACCGCTGCTCCTGTTTGGGTCTCCCCCACAGGTCTATAGAACCTTCTGCTTCCTTGGTCCAACCACACACCAATTGGATCTACCATGAACGCCAAATTTCAATCGGCCTGACCCCAGCATCTAGTCCTGACCCCTCATTTGACCCAGCTTACTCTACAAAAGGGCCCAACCATGGCCTGGCTACACAAACACACACACGCACAGAGAGAGAGGTGGGGGGGACACCAAAGCCTTCTCTCTCCCCAACATTTCTCCCTCTCTATGTAGCATCTCACGACTCTGTTTCTCTTCCTGCCCCTGTGCTCTGTAGGACACCATACTTAACTTTTGGCTTTACCCCTTTATGTGTATCTGTGACTTCATCCTGTCACCTGCTGCTTCCCCACATCTCCATGAGCCCTTTGAGGACTCTCTCTTTCTCTCTCACCCACACAACATATATACTGTATAAATCTAAGCTCTTTGTGTTTTCATCTGCTACAGCAGAGCTTGAGTGAGTTTGGGGTAGCCTCTGCTCTCCTCGCCGAAACCCTTGAGAATTCTGATTCTGTCGGGTTCAGTCACTCCTCTGAGCTCAGACAGTACATGTTCTCAGCCTGGAACGTTCTTCCTCTATCTTCTACCTTAGCTGAAATGCTACAACCTCAGTCAGGCTTCCTGAAACCATCCATTTGAAGTCAGGCATGCTGGTGTACCCCATCAGGTCATGCTGTGCTATACTGACACCCCAGCGCTTCTCCTTAGCCCCGGCCCCATCTGTATCCTTAGCCTGATGTCGACAGTCCCTCCTACACAGGAAGAAGAGTCCAGCTTCCCACTGCTGAAACCTAGGCTGGCCCCAAGTCTTGCCTTACCCAACAAAATGAGCCAACAAGCGAAGATGTGCATTCTATGGTGAGCTCCGTAGAACACCAAGTGTCTGTCCCACAGCCAGCTCTGAGAGCACAAGAGATGGAGAAAGGGAAGTGCATTTCGCAGTGTCCGTGCGTCTTACGTCACTCCACTGGTTATCTCCTCCCACGTCTCCCCCTCAGCCACGCGTTTGCCCCTGGATTGATGGCTGACTTCCCCTTCTGCCACCCATGAGAGCTGGAGGAACGGAATGAGTGCCAGGCCTGGCACAGTGGCTAACTCCTCCAAAGCCTGCCTAGCTCAGCTGGAATGTCACAGAATCAGAAAGGGCTCTTGCAGCCACGCACGCGCACCACATACTCTTGTTACACTTGCTTCTCTACTGTCACTGGGAGAACATTCCAGGCTGCAGAAAAAGACACATGACTAGTAAGGTGTTCCAGGTAAAGCCATCTTGGTCAGCAACCCTACTTCCAAACCATCAGAGTCATGAGGGATTCAGACAAAGCAAGAACAGCCACCATGCAGATTTCAACCTGAAAGGCTGACTTCATTACACAGTGTTTTGAGACATGGCATTTGGGGATGATTTGTTACACAACATTCTCTGACCATCATGCACTGATACCTGAAATTTCTTTTCATGGTCGGTTACCACGGTGACTATAGTGTGTGTGTGTGTGTGTGTGTGTGTGTGTGTGTGTGTGTGTGTGCGTGCGCGCGCGCGCGCGCATTAGTCTTGTGGGTAGTTTTCCTCCATTAGACTATAAGCTTCACGTTGGCAGATACTATGTCTGTCTTTTGCGTGATTAAATTCATTGTCCTGACATGTTAGTTAATATATAGAAGAAAAAAAACTGAGAAAATTAATGAATGGAGTGGCTAAACGGCTGATTAAATGAATGCCCCATTCACCCTTCCTACAGCCTTTGGCTTTCTACTCCCCACAACAACCAGGCTTGGGGCTTTTTGCAGGACAAATCACAGCAGACAGAGATTAGCTCTAATGCAGTTATAAAACCCTGAGCCCGCTTTGAGCCGTGGAGCCCGTGGACAAATAGGAATTTCTGTGATTCCCAACGCTGCGCACACCTGCAGGAGGCTCTATGACAGCACCAGACCCAGTCCTAGCAGATCCTGTTTCTCCAGCTCCGGTGCATGGCAGGAGGGTAGATCAACCACCAGACCAGGAAAAAGAGCAGTGAGGTCTCCCTTGCTGGCTCAGAGCTGGCTATAGGTATGTGGTGGGGGGTTCCTCAGCCACATGGCAACCTCAGACCCTTTCCTGCCTGGTTTCCAAAGGTCAGCCTCTTCCTCCTTCCCATCCCCAGAGAGAAGGAGGTCTCTGCGGTTCATCTCAAAGGATGCCGGGGAAGTGTGCTTTGCGGTGTTCCTAGATCTTAGATCATTCCGCCATTCATCTCCTCACCTGTGTCCCCCTCAGCCACGCCTGCCCTTTTGGCTACAGTTTTAAGATCTTCGAACAAGGCATTCTGGGATGGCAGCTGTCCCCGAGCTGATTCCCTGGCACCTACACAGACAAGCAGGGACCACCAAGGAAGCCATTCCATTTATTCAGTGCATCCTTGTTTATACAGACACTCAAGCGATGTTTTCTTGAACTATTAACTATTTGCCGGGTCCTAACGATACAATGGCATGTGAGACCGACATAGGATATGAAGAAGTTTTGAATCCAGTGGAAGGAGAGGCAAAGATCAAACAAGTAAATAATAAAAAGTCAGCTAATAGAAGCATTAAAGTAACGTCACAGAGAGTGAATGAATATGGGGAAAATTTTCAGGCAGTCTGGAAAGAAAACAACAAACCCACAAGCTAACCTGAGTAGATAGTAATTTCTTTTTCACAGAATTATTTTCTTTGTAAGCCAAAGAGATAGTGAATTATTATATCAGTAATCCCGCCCCCAAACAAACTACTCTTGTATAGCTCAGTGTATATTTGGAAAGTGTGTGCTTGCTGTATGCATGCCTGGCTACTCTGCAGTGTCCATGTTAGAGCACGGCCCGCGAGGAGAGGAAGGAAGTGAGGAGCATGAGGGACAACCCACATCTCCAGAAGGGCTCCCCTGCTCCAGCCTCAAGCTGCGCGGTTTCCTGTGTATCTGTTCATTCGGTCCTGACGTGGAGCAGGGAGTGCTAAAGAAGGTAATTTCCATCTTGCTGCACCTGGGGGAGGTATCCTCACGCATCCAGGAAGTGGAGCCACTGGGATTTGGACCTGCTTATAACAAGGCTTTTATCCCCGCAGTCTGCTCCCTTTTCCGTAAGCCCTTATGAATTCAATCAAATAATCAGAAGTTAAATATTTATCTGATAGTTGTGAGAACAAAAATGCCCAAGAAGAATCCCGACAATAATACTAGGGTCAGTTTCTCTTAAGGACTTAATTTAAGACACTCTCTATGCCTTTCTCCACTATGCAGTTGAAGCCTCTCAGGATGGTTTCTCCTTTCTCCTCCATACATGACCGGCCTCTACTGTGACTAAGTCTACACCAGTTGCTATGCGTCCTCATACAGCAGCTAAGAAACACCTTCATGACACCTGCCTGAGTCTTTTGGGGGCAGCTTTTCTTCACCCATGCAATACTCTTGCATTAAGGGAAATGTGATTAAAACATCTTTTACAAACTGCATTAATTCCTAGGCCAATATAAAAATTCCATTTGACACAAATAGATTTTCCATGGTGAGTTAGCACTGCACTGAGGGTAATGGGTGGGGGAGGGGGGAGGCGTCCAGCCCATAAATCAGCAGGGACACAGGAAGGGGAAAGGAGTTGATGGAGGGGAAGAAGAGTCACTAGTGAAATCTCAACCTGTGAGAATGATGCCCCTCCCCTCCCCCCCCTAGTTCTTAATGATCTCATCAGGGGTCCGAGATCGATTCCCAGCCTTGTTCATCTATCCCCTTCTGCATTCATTATTTTAATAGCATCCACACAGGGCCATTTGACATCTGCATCAGGCAAGCGTTAATAGGAAGTTTGTTTGGGAAGCTTGGAAACGGAAGAGAAGCAGGCAACTCCTGGCTGGACCCAGGGCAGTCTGCAAGGGACTGATGCAGAGATTGTGGGAGTATGGGAGGAGGAGAAGGTCAACCAATGGTTCTGCCCAAATCAAACAGGATGCTGTTTCCCTTTTTCCTTATGGAAACCCCCTATGCTCCAGTACACAGACCTCTTAGCAAACTAAGGAGTGCAGAACATGGCCATGTGGACTAAGAGAGAACAGATCTCAGAAGCAGATCAAAGGGTGTGTTCTCCTGACTCACCCCCCCACCCCCGCCCATGTTCCCCAGATGCTCATATGAGCTAAGTTTGCACTGCGAGTGAGACCCAGGTCTGCCCTTCAGCAGCTCCAGGCTGGATGAAGAAAACCATTTTCAGCCCTGTGAATTAGCGAGGGGGAAGGACATGATGAGGGTCTCCAGAGTTGGGGGATGCTTGAAACAAAACCCAGAGGCAAACAGCAGCTTTCCAAGCCCTTTCCTAACACTGAAAACAGCACACACAAAAGTGTGAAGCAAGAAACGGGATGGCCGGGCTGGACCAGAGTTTGTTTCCCAGCATCCACATTGGGCAGCTCATAGCCACCTGTAGGATGGCTGCATCCGTGGGATCCAACACTGTCTTCTGGCTTCCAATGGCACCCACCAAACACACACACACACACACATGCATGCACGCACGCACGCACACACACACATAAATAAATAAATAAGTAAATGTGAATCTTTTAAAAAAAATAAACAGGATGATGTCTCTCATAACTGCAGGAGCTTAAGAACTCTAAAATCAGCACAAAATCAGGAAAGAAAGCTCCATTATTTGCTACCAAAGAGTTTAGAAATTTTTTATTTATATGTGTATGAACACACACACAGAGAGACACATCAATGTGCCAACTTTGAGGGAATCTGGGTAGAGTATATAGAAATCTCTTTCAATGATCCATTCCTATAAATATGAGATCATAAACCTGACATAATGGTTCATATCTATAATCCTAGCATTTTGAGTCTAAAGCCGGTTTCCACAAGTTCAAGTGTGTGTGTGTGTGTGTGTGTGTGTGAGAGAGAGAGAGAGAGAGAGAGAGAGAGAGAGAGACAGAGAGAGAGAAACAGAGACAGAGAGACAGAGACAGAGAGAGATGTGTGAATAAAGCCTAGATCATTTCAGATTTTTGTTGTATTATCTAATTCTACTTAGATTTGTTTGCATCAGGTTTCAAAAGGATAAGAAAATCTCATCCTATTACAAAGAGGGACAAAGAAAGAGCTACTTCCTCAAAGGTATTAAGCATGTTGCTTGGGGAAAATTCTCACTGATGATTTTACTCAGCTGTGAGTCCTGCTTGATACACTGATCACCTGCCAGGCAAAGATGTGGCCACTAGTGCAACAGTGGCAAGTCTGTTATGAGGACAGCCAATCAACCTCTGTTTGGATTTAATTCCACTCTACAGGAGAGAATTCACATCTAGTGCTGTAAACATGGTCCAAAGCTCATGGCTAAGGAGGTCATGGGCTCTAGTGGGGAAGCAACTGCTGTTGTTTGGCTAAGTAGACATGGTGTACCCATCAAACTGCTTTCTGATAAACTATATTTATGCTCGCAGATTAGAGCTGCTGTCAGGTATTTGTTACTGCAAATACTCATACCTGGTCAAAGTGGTAGGAACAAGTGACTATTGAATGTTCAGCCATGATTTGAGACACCTGTATCACCACCGCCAGCCCCAAGGCTCAAAGATCAAGGAAAAGTGGGCAGTAAATAATGTAAAAGCCAGAGAGAGGGGTAGAATGCTGTCTTCTGGACATGAGCAGGCAGCTGTGGTTGCCTGCACAAAATCTACGCAGGATGGGGCCTCGTGATGGAGGAGAGACTTTTTCAAGAGGCCCCACCCATCTACCCAAATGGTAAGATACCTGTGCTCCTGTAGGTAAGCCTAATCTCGGCGGGACACACATATCCAACACACATACACACATATACACACACATACACACATCACACACACATACATATCACACATATCATATATACACACATCACGCATGCACACACACACACACATACACACACACATACACACACATTCCGTGAAAGGAGAAGGATAGCTAGTTACTGGGACGAGAAAGGAATGGGAGGAGACAAAAAAAAAAAGGTAATATTGAATATGTGTGTATACAAATACACATACACATATTTACATATTCATATATATGGAAATGTCATAATCAAATGCAATATCATGTGCAATTAATATATGCTAATAAAAAGATAAAAGGAAAGGAAAGGACTACCTGTACTGGCTGTGCCTTTAAGGAGTTATCAAAAAAAAAAAAGAAATACTTTGGTCCTAAAGGGTTTCCTGGATCTGTTCTCCTCCCCAGGAACTTGAATTCCTTTAATAGCTGAGATTGGAGATTCAGTGTCTGGCAGTATGTCCCTGTGGGGGCAGGAAACACCTTCCTCATACAGCAGCCACACTCTAGCCTGCTGGGCCCACCCACGAGGAGGGATAGAGCATTCAGAAGCTTGTCTGCTGAATTTGGCCTCAAGGAGATTCCCCAGTTCAAACAAATGATAATACTGGTGAGGTGCCAAGGGTTTCTAAGAGACAGAAGAGGCCACTCACTGTAGAACACTGGGGTTGGTGCTTGGGTTCCAACCCTGACCCTACCACTTGGTCTCCCTCAGCGCCGTCTCTCAACCTCACAGTCTATGCCTGTGACAGACGAATCAAAACGCCTGCCTCACAACCTTCACGCACTTGCTGACCCACAGCGCAGCGTTCTCTATGAGCCTGGGGTTGAGTGGGTTACCAGAGCGCAGGAACAGGTAGAGCAGAGTTCCTTCCTGGGAGTGAGGAAGCAGAGACAACAAAGGCAAGTGGATGAGTAAGGGATTTGTGGGGGTGATCCCCTGGATCAGTGGTAGGGAAGGAAGTCCTTTCCAAGGAGGAGGTGACTTCACTGGGACCAGAGGCCTGTGTCACCAGCTGGGTGAAAATGCATTCTTGGGATAGTCAGAGATTTTCCATCATCACCACCACTATTTTTCTTCCTACTCTTGCCCAATATAGGCAACACTCAACCAAAGGGCAAGAGCAGAAAGGTTGGCATCCACCCCACAGTGGCCTCCACACCCCTACCGCATCCCAGAAACCTGAAGTATCAATGCACATAGGGACCGTGCCAGAATCCAGAGAAGAAAAACTCGTCCTATCCAGATGGTCATAAGACAGTTGCTGGTTTCCCTCAGGTGATGCTGGGGAAGATGCCAAGCCAACTGCCTTTGCCAGCATCACTCCCACTCTGCAACTGAGGAGGCCTCCCTGCAGTATCCCCCCTAAAGTTAAGTGAATACCCCAGCTTCCTCCCACTGTAACGGGGTACCTCCCGTGTATATTCAACACTGTCTTTCATGAAGCACTGGAGGCTGAGCCCCAGTTGTTATCCTCAATACCATTTCCTACAGGGACTTCCTTCTCTTCTCTCCCCCATGGTCACAGTCCCAAAACTCTTCTTACCTGGGGTTACCTCCAAGTAAAAACCATTTGCAAGCTGCAGACTGAAACCTAGGAGAAGCCAAGTGCAGACAGCAATCCAAACGGAACCATAAGCCCCTTGAACAACTCTCTGGGTCACTGTCATACACCCAACATCTTACCCAGGTGCTTTGTAAAGGTTTGTTGAATGAGAGATTACCTCACCCAGAGCTGTGCAAGAGCCCTGAATGAACAGATAGGGGAGCCAGGAGATCCCGGCGTGTGGCTAGCTCCTTTAGATACCCAGCCTCAGAAGGAGGCAGTGAGTGGTCCATGAAAAGGGGGTGTTGTCATCAGTTGGGATTCGGAGGTGAATGACAGACGGGGCTTGCATGCGTGATGCAGATTCCACTCTGCTCCACAGAGGAGTCAGCTCCTCTGGGCACCACTCACCATGGTAAGTGTGTGCACAACTACAACACAGGCCATTTTGGTTAGCTCAGGAAAGGTACGAGAGCATGACAAATATGTGTAATTTGTAAATTGGCCAGTCTTTTGCAATAATTTAGAGGCACTAGTTAGGAGCAATAGAAACCCCCCAATTACTGATGTTTAAGACTGGTACTGTTGCTGGCTGAATATTTCATGCATAAATGAACTTCCACTAGGCCACCCGCTGCTTCTGATGAGACTCTTGCGGGCTTTATTGCCCAGCGCCCAGCAGGGTCCCTCCAATGGGCCCCATGACGGATGATGCATCGTTTTGCAGCTTGAATAATGCAGCGCGGGACAGGCTCAATGCTGGTGCACTTTATTTACATATCAATTGAGTGGCCACCCTGAATATGAAAAAATATGAGAGGAGAAGTCAACCGTCACTGAATATTTCATGGCCCATGAGCCTGGCAGGAAGTGAATGTCTCCAAACCCAGAGCTGGGACTAGCCACCAGAGCTAAGGAGAACCAGTACTGATGGTCAAAGGGACATGGCAGGAAGGGCCTCCACAGCAAGACAGGGAGCTGCTCCCTGGAATCGATGAGCCCCCTAGCATCTGTCTGCAGCGCTTCGCTGCTTTGACAAGTCAGCAAAATATCTGCTTCCCGGCACTTGAGCCTAGACCTTGGGAACTTCTACAGAGAAGGGAACATGATCAAGCCACACCCCACACAGCCCTTCCCCCCCCCCCCCCCCCGTGGCTTCCAAGTCGTACAAAAGGAATAGAGAGGCAGAGACCAGAGAACGGCATGGTCCTCCAAGGGAAGGCATCACTCTTTCTAAGAACTCGAGTCAGTCCCTCCCTGTGAGACCTCCTTCCCTGGAGTCAGGCAGATAAAAAATCATCTTCTCCTATCCGCCAGGTACCAGGCCCCTTGCCAAGTGATAAGGGCAGGGCTGAGAAAAGGGCACAGGCAAGTGCAAAAATATTGGAAAGCGGATCTGTTCAATATAGTCAATGTCTACGCCTGCTTAACAAACTATTTGAAGCTTTTAGTGGCTTCAAACAGTAAATGCTTGTTATGGAACACAGTTCCTGTGAAAAAGGAACTTAGAAATGGTTTGCCTGGCCCAGTTTGCTCAGGATTTCTCATAAGGTGTCTGTCAAGATGTCAGCCACAGCTACAATGACTGGAAAGATAAACAGGCTAGAAGGTCTGATTCCAAGGCAGCCCACTGGTGTATAGGGAACCAGCTCTAGCCGTCAGCAAGAAACTTCATCTCCTCACCGCATTGGCCTTCCAAAGAGCTAAGTGTCCCCCCAACATGGGCTGGCTTTTCCCAATCAAGGGATTTAAAAAAAAAAAAAAGCAAAGCATCAGTGTCTTTTAAGAGCTACAAGCAGAAGCTGCGTGTGGTGGTGCACACCTTTCATCCCAGCACTCAGGAGGCAGAGGCAGGCAGATCTCTGTGAGTTCAAGGCCAGCCTGGTCTACAAAGTGAGTCCAGGACAATCAGGACTACAAGAGAAACCCTGTCTCAAACAAACAAACAAAAAGAACTACAAACAGAAATCACAAACCATCACTTTGACTCTATCCTATTGGTCACATGAATA
Organism: Acomys minous; assembly: GCF_964271855.1. Classification (NCBI taxonomy): domain Eukaryota; kingdom Metazoa; phylum Chordata; class Mammalia; order Rodentia; family Muridae; genus Acomys; species Acomys minous. Next base: position 74,482,656 of record NC_140485.1, on the reverse strand, counting down.
AATGACACAACAGAGGCATATACAAGAAGAACATGAGTACCAGGAAGCTAAGATCACTGGGGGCCATCTTGGAGTTACCACATGACACACAGGAAAGGCAGCTCAGTGTGTCATTTTGCTTAACCTGAGTGGGTCTCCGCTTTCTCATCAGTAAAATGGAAATAATAGGAGGATGTGCTGGAAGGTGATTGTAGGTGTTGACTTCAGTAAAGCATAGGCACCTAGTGTCCCTCATTTATGTTAAAGGTCTCCCTGGGATCCAAACGTCCCCTTCGGCTCACCATCTTTCTCCCAAATTCTAACACTACACTTGAATCATCTTCTTCTGAGACTACATTAGAAGCCCCCAACACTGGGAAAGTCAGGCCATCCGACCATCTCTCCATTGCACAGTACTCAGCCAGGTAAGTTTTTGACTCCATTGTTGTCATAGCAACGATCGCATCCTGCACATTGTTTTGTTTAGATGTGTATTCTGCTCACATTCCTCACCGCCAGAATGAGTGCATTCTTTACCTCTGCACCCACAACATGGACTCTGTGCTTTGCAATAAAGCCCAGAGGATAAAAACAGAGTCTGGCCCTGCCTGATTTTGCCTCTCAAAACATCCTCTTTTGCTGTACAGCTTTGGGCAACCCAGTGCCTCAGTTTCCCTGTCTAAAAATGGGTCTGATACCTACCTCATTAAGAGGACTACATCACACTGCACCCAAAGCACTCCAGAACAGTTTTTGGAAATGCTTTCTATGGTCAGAGGGTCTGCTTCATACGTGGACCATTGTGGGTTGGATGTGAAATGCTCCCCCACGGGCTTGGGTGTTTCAACATTTTGTCCCCAGCTGATGGAACTGCTTGGAAAGGTTGTAGAACCTAAAGGAGATGGAATCTCAGTGCAGGAAGTGGGTCATCAGTGCTGGGCCTTGAGATTTTTATAGCCTCGCCACACTTCCTGGACTAGAGTCATGTGACTGACTAGCTGCCCCTGCTGCTGTGCCTTCCCCACCAGGATCTGTAATCCAAAATAAACCCTCTCCTACTTAAGTTTTGTGTCAGGTATTTTAGTCACAGCAACAAAAAACATAACAATACATACGTACATACATACATATATATATATACATATATGTATATATACTGTATTTCTGACTATATATATATATACTATATAGTCAGAGATACAGTAGTAGGTATGCAATACATATTTATTGAATAACATACTTATTCTAATAAAAGGGACAAGTCCTAACTACAGCAAAACTCAGATAGGGATGACGACAGAGAGGCAAATTCTTGATCTTAACTAGGAAAAAGAAAGCCTTGAACTTGAGCATCTTGGAAGCTGAAGATAGCAGAGAAGAAAAGATATAAGAGAAGGATCAGTGGGCGGGGCCAAGGATCAGTGGGAGGGGCCAGAGTCCAAAAGACCCTTCTGTGGACCTTCTCGGGCCCCCCACCCCAACCTGGGACTGCCAGCCCATGTACTAACACATGCCAAACAGCTAAATCATACATTATTGATTTGTCAAACATATTTGCATATAAATAAGCATGATCATTCATAGAGGCCGACCAGTGCCGCCTCCCCTCAGTGCCATGATTGCAGATGGATGGCCCTAGTTAGACACGAACCAGGACGCTGCCACCCCAGCCGCAAAGTCAGTGGCTGATTTAAAACTACATTTATTGGAGCATGTAAGTGTGACAGCCTAGTGGTGAGTTTGGGATAATTAGTCTAAAAGACAAGATAAACGACTCCTAAAACTGGTATTGTGACGAAGACCCCACCCCCAACAACCCCCTCCCCTCCGCCAGTTCAGCCCTGGTGCCAAAAATACAGCCTATGGTAATTAACTAGGGGATGTTAACAGTCAGGATTCCGTTCCAATCGCATTTTCCAAAGGACTTTAGAATTTTACACCCAAGTTGATTGAGTCCCCTCCCCCCTGCGATTAGGCAGGAGAGAGCAATTCTCAGCTCTAAGCTGAAGCTGGGGGGCGGGCGGGAGGGGGGGGGTGGCGACGAGAGTAAGCAGACAGTCCTAGACAAAGTCTCTATGGCCAGGCAAGCAGGTGGCTTCACTCAGCCTCCCCCGCACTCGAACCGAGATGGATCTGCAGGGTGAAGCATGCTGACCCAGGGAAATTATATCTGCCACGTTAATTCATTCTGCGTGGGAGATCAGCCGTGAGCTTGGAGGCTGGCATCGCCTGCCTCTGATGGATCAAGGGACCCAGCTGCTCAGCTACACACAATACTAGAGAATCATCATCCATCGCGAGGGAAACACGCCGTGTGCTAACACTTCATTTTAATTGTCCTAAATTACACTTGAAGACTTACAGCCCAGCAGGCCAGCCGGCAAATATCAAACACAACCTTGAGAACCAGCTTGGCCTAGAGGGGACCTCAACATGGTGCTGATGCAAAGGGGGGGAGGAAAAGGGGGTGTCGACTGGATGCCTTTATTCCCTTAGCTGCCTCCAGCCTCCCAAGGGAAGGGGAAGGGTTGCCCTGTGACTTCCAACCCACCTATCAGTAAGCTTCAAGGTTTCTTCTGAGATTTAAGTGTTAAAGACCAAGCCAGGCATGTCAGTGCTTGGGAGGTGGAGGCAGGTGGATCTACGAGTTTGAGGCCAGTCTAGTCTACAGGACAAGTTCCAGGGCAGCCAGGGCTACACAGAGAAACTTTGTCTAAAAATAAATTAAATTAAATTAAAATTAAAATAAAGGAATGTTCTAGACCTCAGTGGAAAGAAAGGCAGAGACTTTGAGATTTTTCAAAGAGGGACCCTAAGAGGCAGAACCCAGCAAAGGAGTCTGTGGTACACAGAATAAGCAGAATAATTTACCCAAAGATGTCCACACGCAGACTACCAAAGCCTGATGGGATAAAGGGGACTTGGCAAATGATTGAGAGCATCAAGATTGGAAGCTTTTCCTCAGTTCTCCAAGGGGCCCAGTACAAACACAAGAAGGGGTGTACTGGCTAGAGGGGGGCAGCTGCTGGCTTTGGAAATGGAAGATGGGACTATAAGGCAAGGAATGTGGGTCACCTCTAGAAGCTGGAAAAGCGAGGGACACACACTGCCCTTGAGCCTGCAGAAGGAACACACACACCCAGTCCCCTGCACACACACGCACGCACACACACACACATGCACACACAGGCACACACACACATCAGTCATTCGGGACAACATCCTTACAACCCCAGGAGCACACAAAAATCACTTCTGGGCCTGTAGACGTCTAGGATTTGACTGTTCTATGTTGATATTTAGACTGAATTCCAGGGCAGAGATTGGTGCAGAGCTAAAGCTAAGTCACAAAATAAAGAGTATTACCATGTCCCCATGAGTCCAACACTGTGACACGGGACAAAGGCTAACTCATTGGAGCAGGCAATAGTGCCCAGCTGCACATGGAGGAGAAAAATATTTGCCTGACCACTGTGCAAGCCATGGCATAGTAGACTGCTTCTCTCTCCTTAGGAGAGGGAAGACCTGGGGCCTTCCCACCACTCTGCACACAAGATGTCATGCCTCGTGTCTTAGTTAGGGTTACTATCACTGCGGTGAAACACCATGACCAAAAGCAAGTTGGGATAAAAATGGTTTGTTTCACGCACAGTTCCATATAACAGTTCATCAAAGCCAGTGACAGTAGGAACTCAAGCAAGGCAGGAGTCTTAAGGCAGGAGCTAATGCATAGGCCGTAGACGGGTGCTGCTTGCTGGCTTGCTCAACCTGCTTTCATATAGAACTCAGGGCCACCAGCCCAGGATTGGGCCCCCCCACCATGGGCTGGACCATCCCCAGTGAACCACTAATTAAGAAAATGCCCTACAGCCTTGCCCCACACTGGCCCAAAAGTTATAGAGATAACTTTCTCAGCTGAGGCTCCCTCCTCTCTGAGGACTCCAGCTTGTATCAAGTTGAGATAAAACTAACAGCACACCTCAGATCTCTGCTATGTATAAACCACCCATATATACCTTTCTGTGTACCACCTAATCCTGTGGTGACTTAGAGCTGCTCTGTCCCAAAGCTTCTAGTCAGTTTCTGTTTCCAGACTGGATACTAAAAATATAACAGAACTGCTTGATAAATGGAAGAATAGAAGGAAAAAGGGAGGAAGGCAAGGAAGGAGGGAGGACAGAGGGAGGGACAGAGGGAGGGATGGGAGGGATGGAGGAAGGGAGGGAGGGAGGGAGGGAGGGAAGGAGGGAGGGAGGGAAGGATGCCCACACCATCCCTGGAACATCATTGTTTGGCCTTTTGCAAGGCCTCTCTTAGAAAAGTCAACCCCACCTCCATTCCTACTGTGCAGGCAGCTTAGGCACAGATATTGCAATGCATTTCAAACCCTACCCACCCAAGCGATGACTGTTCAAACCGTAGCCCCTCTCTTTCTCAGCTTTCGAAACACTGACCATGCCACTTGCAGACAATCCAAAACAGCCTGCAATATGTGGATGTATGAGACAGTATCCCCAGAATGTCTTGTAAAAAAAAAAAGTAAATATTGTGACAAACAGTCAGAAATGTGGTGCATTTGTCTGCACTTTTGATAGCTGCTCATATGTTCACATTAAAAACATTGAGATGGATAATTAAAAATCTGTTTCAAAATGCGGAGAACATGTGAAATATAACGTCTCCATTTACACATGAGAAACAAAAGCAAATCAATGTAAGCCACGGGGCCAGGGAGGAGAATAACACAACTGCGCAACCCTCTGCAGATTGACACCAGCAAGTCTCAGATCGTGCACACATGCACTCCCCTTGTCCGTCAGCACAGGTCCACACAGTCTAGGCTAAGCATGCGTGTCTTGCAACACGCCTAATGTGACGCCTCCTTCTCTCTGAAGAAGAAGAGTGGGGCAATGACCTGGGGCTTGAGGCCCAGGTGAATATCAGTGAAGACCAGAAAACAACACAGGAAGAAAGACTATGAAGTTACAGGTGCTTGCACCCCACAAAGCAGGTGTTTGTCTTGTACCCCCTTCACCCTCTTTCTCGGCTGCCATCTAAGCAAGACCTCTCAAGTCTTCTAGCAACTACCCGTGATTCGGGTTTTTTGGCTTGCATTTGGAAGGGAAGAAAAGAAGTTGAGAAGAAGAGAGGGGAAATGGAGCCAAGACGTATGAGCGGCTTTGTCCTGAGAGAATTTTAGTGAATTATAAGGAGAAATAGAAAGCAAGTTCTAAGCAGAGATAGAGGAAGAGGGCAGAGGGATGAGGAAAGGAGAGAGCACGGAGGTCTGCTCTGAATTAATATGTAGATCTTTAACATTCTTTGAGGGATTTCGATAAATAATTTAGGTTGTTCTAAATTCCTTTGATCATGGGGCATTGGTTTTATGTGGGTTATGTAAATGAATAACCATTCGCTCTACCCTTTACAACCAGCTTGCATAGCAGCATGGACACAGTGCTTTGAGAAAACCAGCAACACGCAGGAGTCCCAGATGAAAGAAAGACTTGCCAGAGAAAGTAATGTTCGAGTGGAAACCAGGGAGGATACGTGACACTCACAAATGTGAATTGCACATCCTTCTATCTCAAGATAGGAAAAAAAAAATCCCTGCATGGACACAGGTTATTCAAAGCAAAGGAGACACTCTGTTGGACAGAGGAAAACAACCAATGGGCTCAGGAGGCTAGACAGGACCATGTGTGGTGAGACACCCTAGTGCCTTTAGGAGAAGCATGGCCATCAAAGTACGATCAACAGAATCACACATCAGAGCGTGTGGATGGCTTGGTTTCCGGTACATTTGATCCCCTGGCCTGAGGCTGTGGCCCCTGGGCAGCCTGCGCTCTTCCAAATCCCATCTCCAGAAGAATGACCAGGAGAAATGGAATAGGGTCTGAAAGTGCCTTGGGCAGCCCAGAAGGCACTTTGAAGAAGTTCCCAGGAAGTCCCAAGAAGACATTCCAGAAAAAGAAAGGTCGTCTGTCACTAACTGAATTCATGAGCTGGGACCACATTTGTTTCCAGTGAGTTTGTTTCACAAACTTGTATGGATGGAAATGGACTTGATTTTGGTGATTTTTTTAGCTGCAGTGCAGCCTTGGTAGCAATATGATGTTTTATTTCATTGTTTGTAACTAGTGACCGGCGAGGGAACTATCAAAATCACGCCATATCACACAGATGTATGCTATCCAAGTACTCAGCTGTATGAGAAGGTGGGGCTGAGAATGTAGCCAGGACGAACTTGAAGTTCTAGAAAGCACTCTGCAGCACATCCAGTCCTGAGGCCCTAAAGTCAGGAAGCACAGTGCAGGAGAGACAGAGCAAAAATAGGATAAGCCAGGGACCAAGTCACTAAAGTGGTGTCGCTTAGGCAAAAAGTTTCCCATGGCTTGTGAAAGGCAGGCCTCCCCAACTTCGCCACGCATTAGCTATGAGTGTAAAGGAGCCAGTGTCCACTGGCCAGGACTGCCTGGGAAACCTGATATAACTCAGCCCTACAGGCTCAGTAACTATTTGTTTGGGATGTTACACTCTGCACTGAAGAATACTAGCATCTTCGGCCTCCACCCACTACATATTAGAAACACTACTTTCCTTTTTTTTTTTATTTACTTATTTATTTGTTTATTTTTGGTTTTTCGAGACAGGGTTTCTCTGTGTTGGCCTTGGCTGTCCTGGACTCACTTTGTAGACCAGGCTGGCCTCGAACTCACAGCAATCCGCCTGCCTCTGCCTCCCGAGTGCTGGGATTAAAGGCGTGGGCCACCACGCCGGGCTCCACTTTCCATTTTTAATCATTGAGAATGGCTCTAAGCACTGCCAAATGTTCACAAGAGGACAAATTGCCCCCATCTGAAGCCCTCAGGCTACCTTCAGTTACATTCTAGACCGTGGTCACATGGTAAGGAGGTCCTGAGAAAGCTTCCTCTGGCTTAGGCCGGTCCTGAAGGGTCTCAGGACCATCAGCCAATCAGCAAGGGCTACTGCTGCTGCCTTCTCAGAACGGACTCTCGAGCAGAGGATACAGGGCATTTTTCATACTGACCCACTCCAAGAAAGATGGAAGGAAAACTGACCACATGGAGCAAGCCCTAGACTGAGCTCTGTAGATGGGAGTTTGGTCCCATGCTCGTCTGTGGTCTGTCCTCTGTCGACCTGGAGTGCCGCCACCACCACCACCCCACCCCACCCCACCCACCACCACCAACCCCCACACCACCGCACCCCCGCCACTCACCATGCATATAGGTATCTCACACTCAATGAACATGCCAGCATCTCTACCCACAGCCCGAGCTGTGTTGTGAGACCTTGCCAAAAGGGGAAAGGAAAACAGTAATGACGGCTGCAAAATCTTCCCTCATCATCTGACGTGTATTCAGGCCTAATTTCCCTTCGGGCCTGAGACTAGATCAGTATAGCTGTGCAATAATGTCTGCATGTTGTGTTGACCTCACACAGTAGGGGCCATTTTACTCCCACTGATAAAGGAGGGGGACATGAGCTTTGCAGAAGGTACGCAGTCCGTTAACTCGGAGTAAAATCGTCAACGAATCAGAAGGCGGGTACACGGGTACGGAACCTGCCTTTCTGTGCTTCGGTAGTGTGACCCCGATGAAGTTGGCCAGCCGGAGAGGAGTTGAGCTACTGCGTAGCTCGTGCAGGAAGTCAACTTTCAGTAAAGATTTCCTGAATGAGCAGGACCAGAGGTAGGACTGACTTCGGGGAAACACTCACACCCAGTCTGCGGTGCAGCAGACAAAACCTCCCCTAGCCCATCCACCCACCCCCACCCCACCCCCCACCCCCCACCCCCCGCTCACTTATCACCATGTAATTGAAATAATGCTTATCGACAGAGACTCACAAACAACTGCTCAATTTTCCTCAAAATTCAATTAAACTTCGTTTATTCTGGGGATCGATCCAATTAAAAGAAGGAAAATTTCAAATGGTCTGAGCTACACCATCCATCTTCAAACACAGTGTCTACCCCAGTGATGTAATAATTCGCCCAATCAATGCTTTAAAAGCATTTAGCAGGCTTGATAATGAACTTTTGTCAAAACAGCCTTGCAGAGCAATAAGTGCCTGCAGATTAATATGGAGTCATAAAAGGCTAATGCCTTGGGGCAGATGGGGTGCGGGGGGAGCTGGTGTGAATCAGTGGGAGTCATGAGCCGGGGCTGCTTCTCCTCAACCTTCTCAGAACTATGCATGGGCAGTCTTGAGGATCCCGGAAGATGCCCCATGTACTTCTGTGCTTCCGTTCAATCTGTAGGCTCCTCATGCTCCCTCAGCTTCAGGGATCCCCAACTCCACCAGCTAGGATCTGGGATGTCTCCATCCCAGAAAACACTCAGGACATTCCATGCAGTCTTCCTTTTAGAGAAGGTATCCAAGAATGAAAGGATTTGCCTGTGAGCAGGGCTTGGCACCTGGCCACCTACGCTTGCTAGCTCTGGCTCCAAATGGTCTTTGAGCCCCCAAGAAGCTTCATTTCTCCTATGGACTACCCTGTTTCTAAGGGTATCCAACTTCCAAGCTGGGTGACCGCTAAAAATGTACTCAAGGCCTCCGAGCTTTAGTGTCTTCATGAATAAAGCAAGACTGACAGCATTTATTGAAGGTGGAAGAAGGATGTTGGGAAAAATGCAAAAATTAATAAGACCACTGGGCAGTGGTGTGTCACATGCCTTTAATCCCAGCACTTGGGAGGCAGAGGCGGGCAGATCTCTGTGAGTTTGAGGCTAGCCTAGTGTACGTAGTGAATTCCAGGAAAGCCAAAGTTGCACAGAGGAACTCTTGCCTTGAAAAACTGACAATAATAATACCCAGGCCTTAGCTCTAAAGAAATCGAAAGGGACAAATAGACAAAGATCTGTTGTCAAGAAGCTATCATATCTGAAGACTCATGAAACATATCTAAAGGCAGTGTCAGAAGCTTAGCATCTGATAGATCAGGCAGGATTTGGTCAAAGAGCAGGCAAAGAAGAAAGGCCATGGGCAGATTTGGACAGCAAGTGCAGAGGTGTGGCAAGGAGCAGCACAGGGAAGGGAGCAGGGTGGCTGGTTTAAGACCTCATTTCTAGTTTGAGGTGACTCTCTTCCAGAGGAAATGGGGAGCAATGGGAGGTCGCATGTCAGAGGCAGGCAGATGTGTAGAGCATGGCACTTGGAAAAGTTCGGTCAAAGCCAGCAGAGAAATGGATTTCTGGGGATGAGGAAGTGATCATTTAGACCAGACATGATAGTAACCAAGGTGATCAAGCTACAGGACTCCCGAGGAGTCCTCAAACCACACTAAACACAGATGGTCCAACCTTAGCGGGGTCTCTTCTCTCTCTCTCTCTCTCTCTCTCTCTCTCTCTCTCTCTCTCTCTCTCTCACTCTCTCTCTTTTCTCTTTGTAGACTTAGCTGACTTAAACTCACACTGTAGACCAGGCTGGCCTCAAACTCACAGAGATCCACCTGCCTCTGTCTCTGCCTCCCTGGGTGCTGGGATAATCAGGCATGCACCACCTCAAGAGTGGCTACTCTTCTACAGAACCCAGGCTCAATTGCCAACACCCCCTTGGTGACTCACAGATATCTGTAACTCTAGTTCCAAGGGACATGATGCCCTCTTCTGGCCTCCTTGGGTACCTGGCAAATATATGGGGCACAGATAAATACTAAGGGGCTGAAGAAATGGCTTTGTGGTCTCCTTTAACTCCAAGACACCAATCAGAGCACAAAGAGAATGGACAGAGCTGTCCTTGGTGCTAGCCATCTTGCTCCAGGGAAGGAAAAGGACAAGGTGCTCCTCAAGAAAACTTGGGGGAGGGGGGCTGGGGGGGGGAGAAGAACAAGAAGAAGAAGAGGAGGAGGAGGAGAGGAGGGGAGAGGAGGGGAGACAGACAGAAAGACAGACAGAAAGACAGACAGACAGAGGCAGAGACAGAACACTTGGCAAGTCATTAGAGAGCTGACCAGCCTAGGCTAAGGAGGACAAGTCCGTACTCCATTTCTCTCTCTGAAGTCCCTCCAGCCCCTGAGTGCTCTGTTCTCTCTGAGGCAACTGGACTGCAGATCCAGCTTCCAATACCAGCAAGCCTATGGGCACCTCCTCTGCCAGCCTGAACTATCCCCTTGAAACAGCTCTGAAACTGACAGGTGTCTTAAAAGTGGGGAGGGGTTGGAGGTGGGAGTGGGAGGGTATGGGGGTGTCCATCTGCTGGAAGCTACTTCCCCCCAGGGAGCCCCGTGCCCTGACCTGCCATCACAGAGCCTTGGGATTAGGAAAGAGAAGGATTCAGACTTAAAAGTAGGGGTTCTGGATAGAGGAAAACTTGTGCTGCTAGAGAGGACAGGGGGCGGGGGATGTTAGTAAATGATCTCTGGGCCAGAAATACCTTTTCAAAGACTTTTCCCATTAAGACTTAATATCAAATTTACACTTTCTGTGCCCTAAAATACAACTAATTTTTTTTTCCTCAAAAGGTAGTTTTGATGCCAAAGGTATAGCTTAGTCTAAAAGGCAACCGGCACATCAAACATCATAGGGGGCGGGGCTTCAAAGGGCAGTTTCAGCAGGATCCTTCCTGTTCTCTCGGTCCCCCTCCTTAGCTGATGAAGTTTCTGAGCCCCCTGAAGTCAAATCTTGTGTTCTTGGCTATCAAAGGCCCAGCCACACTGAGTCTGTCTGTCTGTCCATGCCAGTGAAACTCTTGCAAAGAAAGCTTCCCTTTTACCCGGGAGATCTGAGGGGAAAAATAAAAAGGATGCTGATTTGCGAGGAAACAGGAGGGAAGCCCTGCTGGGCCGATAGAAATCTTCTGACTTAACCGAGGACCAGATTTGAATACATTTGGGGGTGGGGGTGGGAAAAATCCATTACTTTGGAGAAAAGCCTCACAGGGGTTCAAAAGGAAATATGTTAATGCTGGGAGGAAATCATTTGTGCGAGCTCGTGCGTGAGTGTTTCAGAGCGCCCGAAGTTTAACATCTTCAACTAGAGCCAAAAGCAGAAGCAGGAATGAAGCTGCCGTGGCTAGGTGGAGACATGGCAGGGCTGGGGGGGGGGCGGGAGGGGGGGAGTCAGGACCAGACTCTACAGCCCCCAGAGTCACTCCTGACACTTTAACAGCCAGCCCTGGGGGCTGAGACACAAGCAGCTGTGGATCCAGGCTCCTGCACACAGGCAAGCCACATCCTCATCATCAGTTAGATGGAAAGATGGAGGCCGGGAGGGGAAGGTGTTTGCCTTTTGACTCAAGCTCCCTGTCTGTATGGCTTCTCCTCTCGACAGCCCCTATCTTCAGGAGCACCTGCTCTGCTCTCTGAGGGCTGCACCTGAGCTGATGTAGACCTCTGCCCAGGCAGCCTGATAACAAGCTACCCAAAACAAGCATTCCTGTGGCCTGGCCATGCCTTGCCCTATACGGGAAAAGGAATATTACTTCCAGATAATTAGAAGTCTCCCCGTATAACTTTAAGAACTACAGTACAGGTCAGAAAATGGCTCAGTTAGTAGCACGCTTACTGCAGGAGCATATGAGGATCAGAGTTCAGATCCGCTGCACCCACACAAAAAACCAGGTGTGCAACACACATCCACAGCCTCGGCGTTGAGAAGGCAGACACAGGAAGATCCTCAGAGCCTGCCAGCAGAGTTAGTGAGCTCCAAGTTCAATGAGAGATCCTGTCTCAAATAGCAGATAACCGTAATTTTGTACATTTTGACAAGCATTTCTATGACACCCTCGAATACTTAAATGTTTGTCAAGAAACATTCCTCAAACAAAATGCTACAGAAGAAAGTTGACAGAAGATCTGTGTTAGGAATGTAAGGTGTTGTTAGTAGGAGGAATTGAGCCTTGGGTGTAGGAAATTCTCTCTACCCTCCTCCAAAATGTCCTCATACTGAAATTTTATTAAGAAATAGCATCCGCCGGGCGTGGTGCCACATGCCTTTAATCCCAGCACTTGAGAGGCAGAAGCAGGCAGATCGCTGTAAGTTCAAGGCTGGCTTGGTCTACAAAGTGAGTCCAGGACAGCCAGGACTACACAGAGAAACCCTGTGTTGAAAAAAACAAAAAGAAAGAAAGAAAGAAAAGAAAGAAAGAAAATAGCATCCAATTCTGCCCTACATTCTGTTTTGCAATTTGCTAAATATTTGCATAATGTGTGTTTTGGAACATTTTCCCATTTTAAAATACAAGTTTCTACCACTCTTTATAATATGTGTATGTAATAATCATTACATAAGCTTTTTTGAAAAAAGAAAGCGGAGAATTATTGAGGAAGACACCTGGTACCGACCCCTGACTCCTGCATGCATGCACACATAGATGCATGTGCATGTACACACACGCATGCATACATCACATAAATGTAACACCATGCACACACAAACACACAAGGGTAGAGTATGGCTGTTTCTTCAGAGTTACACACTACCATCTCTTGTCTTGAAGCAACCCCTCCCCCAACCCCAGAAATCTATAACATTCCCTTGTGGAAGGAGTAGAAAAGCTCATGAGATCCAGTTGCCACTGTGAAAACAATAGACAGTCGGCTACAGTGAGACTTCTCAGTGCCTAGCTAGTGTAAAGCCTTGGGGAGCAGTTCAGCAGTGCAGCTTTCTTTGAGTCGTCCATGCTCTTATAAGTAGCCCCTATAAACTCTCTGGTTCACCAAGCTGGACTTGGACAGAACCTTTCCTTTGGGTGCCCTCTCCACATGGGCTGAATAGACAGGGTAAGACACGCAATAGGACCTGCATGCTAAAGGCTGGGGTGGGGGCTTAATGGTAGAGTGCTTTCTTAGCATACTACAAGGCCCTGGGCTCTATCCCCAGTGCCATAAGAAAACAAGAGGCTGTGCGCCTGCGCTCAGCAGTCGTCATAGGCTCAGTTTAGGCTCTCTCGGGGGCTCCCTTCCTTCCTCCGTAAAATGATGACAATTCCGTCAGCCCTACCTTTACTTTGTCAGACAATTCCTCCCCTTGGGTCAAGAATACAGGCTATAAAGGGGAGTTCACAGAAGACTAGGAGGGAAGGACTCCCAGCATGCCCTTGGGGAGTCTCCAGCATGACCGGAAGGAGGGAATAGGTTGCTATGGAGGCTGAATTATATAGCTGTGACAAATGCAGGTGAGTTGGCAAGAATCTTCGCACCTTCACATGAGCACGGGACTTCTTCGTTTGGTGGTCTTCTTCACCAGGAAAGGGGCTGGTAGAACCGAGAAGTAAAGGATTCTGGGACGTGTGCCAGAGTAGAGAGAAGAGACAGGGTGAGAATTAGGAGCTGTTTAGGGCCTACCATACAAGAGCCAACAAAATTCCCTTCTTGAATCTGAACACTGTGCTTTTGCTGCAAGAAGGAAGAGAGAAAAAAAGAGGCAATAGCTCATCATTAATGGCTTGAATTAATATAAATTCGCAGAGCGCATCCCAGTTCTCTCCCAGGCAGGCCAAGTCTGGAGCACAGGGCTGCTGGGTAGTGTGGAGATTCCCTTCACTTTGCATTCCCTGGGCCATCCATAAAGAGCCTGCTGACCACGCACTCTCCCTTCCTCCCTGCTCCCTCCCTCCTTCTCCCCAACTCCAGCTCCAAAGGTGTAAAACAGGATGGTAATGAGACACACCCAACCACCAAGAGGAGAATCTTCCCCCAAATATCAAGACCTTTGAAATGATCTTTGGAACACTGTGGTCAGAGCAGCCTTGACTTCGGGAGCTGGAAAAGCAGGCTCAGCTATAGGCTAGCCCTCATCTTTCCCATCCCATCCTCTCATTTTGGACCAGAGGTGGCAGCCATGGTCTCATAAGAGAGCCATACCTTGTAGCATGTAGTGGAAGAATAGCAGGCCTGAGCATCCAGAAGTGCCCAGAACTGTTCAGCACGGTGGGGCACAGGAGTATGTCTGTTGGGATATGAGGAATTGTGAATTCTCACTTCACAGAACCTAAGTTGGGCTGGGTCCTGCCGTGTCCCATCGGTTCGGCTGCCACTGAAGACATGTAAAGCATCCAGCAGGAGGCTCAGGGCTGAGGATCCTCCGGAGAGCAGAGGTCCACGAAGCACACTGACACCTGCCCCTCGGGATCAGCTCATGAAGCACACTCAACTTCCTGGCTCAAGATTGTCACACTGCAGCATGCTAGCCCCTTCCTTCCAGGCTTGGGCTCAGCCTACCAAGTGTGCTGGGATTTCTTCATTCACATGTGGGCCCCAGAGTTTAGCACAGTCCCTCAAACCAAACAGAATACTGGCTGCTTAGCTCAAAACCCAAAAGTTAAAGTCCCTCTCCTGGCATCTCTGGGAGACCTGACCTTTGAATTCCAATAATAGTTAAGAAAGCCAGTTCTCAGAGGGGTCAAGTGGCCTGCCATAAGGTCACATAAGTCAGGTTCAAGTACTGACAAGGGCTAAGTTTCACCAATGAGGAGAGACAAAGCTTTCCACGTGATTCCTCATCCAAGCCCTACAACTTCCCTGAGACAAGACCAATACCAACTCATCTTTGCATACACAACAGCTGAACCTCACAGAAGTTGAGATGCCCCCACCCTGTCACACAGCATATAAATGATGGAGCTGGACCTAAATCCACGTGGTGCAGAGGCCCAGCGGAGCTGGCATGATGGTTGAAAGGCAGACTCAGCGGCCAGCCTGCCTGGCTTCCTAAGCCACCTTCCCATTTACTGTCTGTGTGGTGAGCTCTTTGCAGGTTTTCCCTTTCCCTACCTGCACAGTAGAAATTGTCACTGTAACAAGAGTGAGGACTATGTCACTGAAGTCCATGGAACACTTAGAGCAGGGCCCTGCAAGTACCAAGTTTTCTGAGTTTCTTGCATAAGGCTTCCTTCTCCATAACTATCACCCTGTCATGCTGTAACTGTGGGGTAAAAGCTGGCAAACTAACTGGGAAACTTCCTGTCTAGCTGAATTCTGGGCTCTCTTGGGCCTAAGGCTCTAGAGAGATGCCCTCCTGAAATGCACCCCAGACACAGCATCTATAACATTTCTGTCAGACAAAACAAGGCCATTAACTGACGAGCTCCATGATAGAATTGTCCTGTGCAGTATTTATTATAAGGTCCTTTCCCTGACACCTCCCAGGGAGAGAATATTAAATATTTAATGCACAGGAGGCTGCTCATTTTTCATCCCCAGTTCAGCACTCAAGCCGACTCCTATTTGGGGGGCAGCCAAAGTCCAACCAGCCTGGCACTCTTACACCTTCCTCGTCCCTCCCACAGCCCTTCTCTGAAAGAGGGTTCAGGGATCTGAGGCCAGACACACCCTGGGATGAACCAGTGATGAGGACCTACCTGGAGGACTTGGAGTTTGTCCCACACACAGCTTTGATCAGCCACCCTCTGCTGGTGGCCCAAGGACGGCTCACTTTGCCTAAAACATTGAGTCTTTGGCCCAGGAATCTTGTGTCCTGCCTGTTTCTCCTGCATATACCTCTGACTCCTCTGCCCATCTAACAGAGAGAGAGAGAGAGAGAGAGAGAGAGAGAGAGAGAGAGAATATTGGGAGCAAATAGCCCTGAATTAAGTCTCCAGCAATGACAGTGATAAGTAAAACCTTAGCTTCCTCACCCCTCTGCCTGGATCACTCAGAAGCAAATGCTCTACTGTGTTTCCTGGGGCTCCAGTAGGACTGTACCCCACCTTCTCATAGCCCATCCAGTCAGCCCACTCAGTTAGCTCCTTCACTTCCAGGTTCCCCAGCCTCCTACCTGTGCATTCTAAGGTTGCCTCCCAGACAAGCTTCTGCTCTCAAAGCCTTGTCTGCAGAAGTTGCAGCTGGGATGATGCCCCAAGTGGAGAACTCATCCAGGATCACGGTAAGGGATCCAGACTTCTTTTCTAAATATATTTTATTAATTTATTCATATTATATCTCAATTGTTATCCTATCCCTTGTATCCTCCCATTCCTCCTTCCCTCCCATTTTCCCCTTACTCCCCTCCCCTATGACTGTGACTGAGGGGGACCGCATCTTTCTGTATATGCTCATAGGGTATCAAGTCTCTTCTTAGTAGCCTGCTATCCTTCCTCTGAGTGCCACCAGGCCTCCCCATCCAGGGGACATGGTCAAATATGGGGCACCAGAGTATGTGTGAAAGTCAGACCCCACTCTCCACTCAACTGTGGAGAATGTCCTGTCCATTGGTTAGATCTGAGTAGGGATTCAAAGTTAACTGCACATATTGTCCTTGGCTGGTGCTACAGTTTGAGCAGGACCCCTGGGCCTAGATCTGCCTGACATAATGTTCTTCTTATAGGTTTCTAGGATCCTCTGGATCCTTCTATTTCCCCATTCTCCCATGCTTCTCTCACCTAGAGTCCCAATAGGATGTCCTCCCCTCTGACCCACTTTCCTGGTGAGTGAAGATCATAATGAGTGAGTTAACCCAGAAGCAGAAAGAGTCAAATGGTATATACTCACTTATATCTGGACACTAGCCCCAGGGATCCAGACTTAATCTTTAAGCTCCTCCCTCCAGATCTCTCACTTACCTCTGGGCTGCACTGGGCCAGCTGCTACCTGACCTTGCAACATCTTTTTGTGTCTTCCATGACATTGCCCTTGCCTCATTCTCCTATTTCTCTGGCTGTTCCTTTTCTTCTTTGCATCTCCCTCTCTTCCACTATGCAACTTCTAAGTGCTGGAGCCCCAGGGTTTCACCCTGAGCCTCCTCTTTCTCTCCCTCCTAAAATAATCTCATCTATTCCCAGGGTTAAAATAGCATCTATATGGTTGAACACCGTGTAACAGCATCTTGATCAACATTGAAGTATGCCATATAGGCTGGGTTGTACCACCAAGAAGGTCCAGTATTCACACAAAAAAAGCACTTCCTGCATCTCTCAAAATGTCTTATCCTTTTCACCTCCAGCCCCTAGTCCTGCCCAATAAACTCCAATATTCTCTATGTAGCTTTTCAAAAGGAATTTCATAGCTAACACGGATAAAACAAAAAGTGTGTGTGTGTGTGTGTGTGTGTAGGTATATGTATATTCAGGTGCAGGTGGAAGGAAGCCGAGAGGAGAGCTATCCTCGGCCAGAGAGGTCAGTGGTTATGACAGCCTATAAGGGGGCCAGAACAGTGGGATGGGGGTTAAGGGAAGTTTAGGAAAAGCTAAGCAATCTTAAACAAACTTGATTATAGTAAGGGATGGAGACGCAACAGGGTGATCCTGAGGCTGTCCAGGGGGTGTGTCCTCCAGCCCCCCCCACTCCCTCCACCCCAGCCACTCTGGTTAGAGATTGAGACTGAGCTCTGTCTACAAATATCACATGAGGAATCATCTTAGTTGTACCCAACAAAGATTTGGCGGGGTGCTTAAGGTATTGCAAAGGACTTGGCCAAATAAACTGAAACCACGCGTCCTCTTGGCACGAGCAAGTGCTGTTGGGTTCAGCCTCCTATTGAGGGCAGGACGGAAGCCTTGAGGCGTGTAGAATGCAGTCAATTCCCTCCACCCAACATGTCTGCATTAACATTGAAATCACAACATCCCTCCCCACCCCCAATTTTACTGTTAAACAACCAAGCTGCCGAATGTTTCCAGGATGCAAATTCCATGGCCACTACCACCAGAATTCAAACCTAGACTGGTTCAGAGTCTCAGTATCTACAAGAAGGAGGTTTGGGGTAAAAATCCCTGGAAACGCACTTCTGCCCCTCCCTTCAGGGATACCTTAGCTGAACTTGAGTCACCTTCCTCATAAAAATTCCATGTTCCATCAGCACAATGTTTCCGTCCCAATTAGATCAATTCTCTCTAAGTAGCAATAAATGTGTTTTTCTTTCAGAGGCCAACCCGACACATTAAGCAGGCTCGAGGCGGCCATTCCCCAGACCGTTGGCTCCGAGTGTGTGGGGTCAAGGGTCACAATGCCGCTGCCTCCAGCTCATTAGTAGGACCCATTCATCTTCGCTAGGGACACCAGCATTCAACATGGTGGCAAGGCTCTGGGTGGGGGTGTGCTGCCAATTCATCAGAGACCCTGCCTCACTAGAGACAAGAGCAGAAAAGCCAGCCAGCTCCAAGCCTGCAGGAAGCCAAGACCCAGCAGCCGAAAACCGGAGCCCACTGGTTAACCATTAACTTGGACCAGGATGTCTGTCTGTAGGGGCCATAGCCACCATGCAGGGAACAAGGGCCAGAGCAGGCCCCTTTCAGTAGCACCTGGCTCCTACCCACCAGCACAACTTCCCTTCAGTCACCTCTCCAAAGGAACCCTTGACATCCACCCCAGCCAGACCTGGCCCTTTTATTTGCAAATTTAAAGCAGAAAGAAATGATAGCCCCAACCTGTCTTTTCCTGCCTAGGGTGCCTGGAGAAGCTTGACCAAAGGAAGATGGATCGCTATCTTTTCCTCTGGGTTTAGGTTTGGGGTTCAGCTTCTATCAACATATGAGTGCACATGCATGTGTGCACATCACACAACACACACACACACACCACATACACACACACCAGAGCCAGGCAGGGCCACTATCCTGGACACAAAATTCCCAAAAAGTAACAGCCTACAGATGCTGAAATGAAGTGTCGCACACCAAGTAACTGAACAGACACTGAACCCTTACAGCTCTAAAGGCTCCAAGTTGGAGATAAACTTCACGATCACCCTGAAGGCTTGAGAGAAGGGTGCACCCATGCCATACTGTGATGGACTGGTGTCTGTCCTGTGTGTCCACAAGTAGCGGAAAAGACAGACCTGTAACCTTCACCGGTGTGACTGACAGTTTGCCCAGCCCCAAGCATCTCTCACAACTGAAATTAAATAATGGAAAAGGAAATTCTCTGTTCCAGGCCTATATGCCCCCCGGAGATTGTAAGCTTTATAAGTTAAAACAACTGTCAGACCACCTCCAGACACCAAAACCCACCCTGTGCCTGTGGCGTGGTTGACTTGACTGTCTACAAACATGAGCTGGGTCGATAAGCAAAATAATTGATCATTTAATCAACCTCTTATTTTTTTCCTCACCACAAACTGAGCCACAGGCTTGATGCAAGTCTGTGTAAGCCCTGAGGGTCGCCATAAAGGAGAATAAAGATGAAGGAGGGATGAGCTCATAGTAGCAAAATAGAAAGTACATCTTGGGTACCAGAGGATGGGGCAGGGGAGGAAGGAGGGTCCTTAGCACATCGAGGACCCCATCCCTGCGCACAGACCCCTCCTGGGACTTCCCAGTCACTCATCCTAGCATACATCTGCATCTCCGACCTCGGCACCCATGAGTGTTTGCAGCTGGGTGCATTTTCCATGCCCACCTGGAGCAGACTGTTCAGAGGCATCTCTGGGAACCAAAGATGGCTCCAGTCATTGTCAAATGTTTGTCACCCCCAGCTGAGGAACTATGCAGATCTGTAACCCTCTCTCCAAGGAAGAATATATACACTATGCCTTCCTCTGCCTCTCTTTCGCAGAGGGGACCCTGTGAGCTAGCACCCTCGGGTCCTCAACCAGCAAGTATTCTTTGAGCACTTCTATGCCAGCCAACGGTAGGTTCTGGTGAAAACCCTGAATACACAGGAGATCCTATTCTCAGAGGTTTTACAGCTGATAGGAGGCAAGACACTGGCTTCAAGATGCCTATGTCTTCTGTGACTGTGTGACCTCACGTGGTAAAAGGCACATTGCCGTTTGATTAAATTAAGCATCTTAGGATAGGGAGATGACCTGGGATTACATAGATGGGTTCAGTTTACTACAAGGGTCCTTCTAAGTGAAAGAAGAGGTGGGCATCAATCAGAGAAGGTAGGAAAATGGATACAGCTGTCAATCAGGGCCATTGGGGCTTGGAAAATAAAGGAAGGGTCCATAAGCCAAGGAACTCAAGTAGCTTCCGGAAGTTGGGAAAGGCTGAACAATGATGAGTGTGCGCTGTTTTAAGCTTGTGATAAGGTGCCATAGCCATCAAAAGAAATCAGAGCAGGGGGCACAGACTGATCTCTTCTGTGAGATCAGAAGAAGCAGGGGTGCCTTGTAGCATTGTCCAGGTTATCGTTTCCCCCCAAGTAGTCCCGCAAAAAGGTCAGTGAGACTAGAAGATGTGACTGTGCGTGCTGGGCAAGGAGGCGCTTCTTAATTTTCACAGAGACGCTACCCAGGCCACTGTGGCCCCAGCAAGAGACTTTAACTCTTCCTAGGGAAATCTAAGACCTTCAGATAGGAAATGGTGCCTGAACCAGAATCTAAACAACTGTGAAGAGGGAGAGTGGTCCCCAGTCAGGGTGATGGAGAAGTCTGAAAGGGCTGATGCCTTTGGAGGAGAGAGAACTTACCACTTGAGTTCCAGGTACCCCGGAGATGATGATCAGTGGAGAGTTCAGGTTGTGGGAGTGCTGCTGAGGGTCCAGGGGTTTTCACAGGGGGGGGGGGTATACAGCAAGTGGCCAACTGTCCACATCTGGAACTGTGGCAGAGGCCAGGCTGTTTTCCTCCTCCTCCTAAGGCCAATTCTGCATGGGCCAGTCCCAGGATCCTCCCTGCCCAAGTCCAGCTGCTGCTGCCCTGTGACTTTGAGGGGCACTTGGCTCTCCTACTGCATCCTTTAATGTATAACAGTGAGTCTGTCCCCACAGCGGCTTCACTCCCCTGCACTTAACTCCAAGACAGGTATTGATGGTGCCTTGACCTTCCCTAATATATTGCCATAAGGTGGCATGGGCCAACCCCAAGGTCCCAGGCAAGCCACAGCCCCCTCCCTGGGTCTAAGCAAAGAACAAGAAAAAACCATCAAGCTGGGTGCAAGATTTGAGCTATAAATAGGAGTAAGTTGTTTTCCACAAGGCAAATGGTCCCCTGTCGATTAATGGCCACTCGTGGCTCCTCCTACTGTGGCCCCACCCCACACCCCAAGAGCTGGCCCAGCTGGGATGCTGCAGTGGCTCCAGCCATCCCTCCCCCCCAACCCAGCCCTTTTGATGACAGCATAACCTTCAAGAACTTGAAATTCCTGAGTGGTCCCCAGAGTCCAATGCATCTTGAAGGAGAATTTGTGTAGTGTCACTTCAAGCTGTCCCTAATCCAGAATTATTGAAGTGGGGTGGGCCTGGGACCTGGGAATTGCCTCTGACACTTGACAAATACTTGGCTTTGTGTAAATGGACGGGCTCCTGAAATAACGGCCTTTAGATGTCACACGAAGAGAAATTAATTCTTTATTAACTTCCGCGATGATAATCTAATAAACCTATCGGGCCTCCAGGCCCCAGCACGTAAAGAGCTTGGTGGTTGCAAGATGCAAATGTCTCCCGACCCCATTTTGCCGGGAATATGCCAGTGGAGAAGACGAATAATTGGCTCCAGAGGTCAGGTGTCTGCTCAGGGTCAAAGGAGTGACTTTCTTGGCTCCAAACACATCAGGGATGCACCAGGCGAGTCTGGCTCTGGGCCCACAACTGTTCTGGGTTTTCCGGGGGTAATCGTTTCAAATTCGTTGTTCCTTGGCTCCTAAAAGATGACTGTCTCTAGTATTTACAGAGATGTACAAAGTTGCTGAATTCCCACAGCCACCAGTTCCAAAGAGCAAGTCGCCCTGGTCCTTCTGTCCACTCCTCCATGACCCCGTGTGCTTACCTAAGGGAGACTCCAAGACCCCTCTCCTCATTTGTAGCTTGCAGTCTGGTGGGTAGCAGACAACATTAGCCATAGTCATTAACTGAGAGAAATGCTATAACAAAAAAGAGCATCAGGAGAGATGCCCAGCGTGTGAGTCTGCCCAGCCTGGACTTCTGGATCCTTCCCAAGAAGCCATGCTCATACCCTGCCATCAACACAGAGAGAAACAACAATCTGAGTATCTACTCTGGGTGCAGTAAGAACAGAAAACAAGGTGACGGAGGCTGCAGAGGCCTCCAGGTAGGGAAAGTTCCCAGAATGCCAAGGGAGGAAAGCTTCCAGACTGATCTGATACCTGACCTTCCCCTTTCTGCTTGCTTACCTCCCATAACAAGACACTCACGACTAGCCAAAGAGGCCCCCAAGAAACCAACAACTGTGCAAGCCCTTCAGAATGTGCGTGTGTGTGTGTGTGTGTGTGTGTGTGTGTGTGTGTGTGAGAGAGAGAGAGAGAGAGAGAGAGAGAGAGAGACTTGTGTATGTACACTCACACCCCATATATAATTAGAACATAATAAAGACATAATACCGAAGACTAGTGAAGAAATGAATTGGTCAGTCCATGGTACTAGAGCAATGATCCAACCATAATGGATTTCCTAATAGATTTAAAGGCTCAATTAAAAAAAAAATCAAGCAAGAAAAAAAGAAAAAGAAGAAGATGGGTGAAAAGGTTTTCTAAGCATAAAAACAAGATGGGGAATCATGGAAAAGATAATAAATGTGACTACATAAAAAGATTTTAGATTTCTCTATGCTATAGATGCAGGCATGATCCTCAATAGCATTTTTAAAGGGGGGCAGATGTCAAGGCAGATCTTTCATATGGGAGGAAATATAAACAGCTAATATGCATATGGAAGAACTGTTCCGTCATATGTAAAATCATAGAAAAGTAGGGTAAAGTGGCTGTAAGATACTGTTGTTAACCTCTCACATTGATTTTTCCTTCTAATTCAGTGCTGAGGACGGGCAAAGCATGAGCTCTCTCAAGTGGCTAGCAAGGCTCCAACTGTTAAAGCCCTCCAGACGCAGCCTTCTCACACTTGCTGGGCCCTCCATCACACAGGTGGTGTGGTTCTTAAAAAGGAGTGTGGTGGCATGGGGTAAGAGATTCCTGAGATGCAGTAACCAATTACAAACTGTGCACCTTTGGCTGGACTCCTGTTCAAGTAAACTGAAGGCAAGAAACCCCTTTTTATGATAATCAGAAAAAAATCTAATGTGACCAGATACAAGATGGCCCTGAGGAAATTACTCTTCACATTTGTAGTGTGATGACAGTGGATTTTATTTTATACAAAATGTTTAGCTGAAACAACATTTGTACGGGACAGGTATTAGACGGGCTCTGCTAGCTGAAAATAATTTTAGTGTGCTTAGGGTGTGTCTTGCTCTTTGTATTCTCAGTAAAATTCAAGAAATCTGGCCATGAAAGCAAACTCAAAATCAATTATGAGCCAAATGCCTCATGCAAGTTATGGTATATAGCCCAAGAGCTAAAATAGCTATTAGTCTTTTAAAACTGCTCATGGGTTAAGGAAGATAAAAGAGCAAGAAAAAAAAATTTTGGATTTACCTTGAGAATTGAATATATCTGTGCATCAAAGAAAGGCCAGAATGCTAATAGTGGTCCTGCATGGCAGGGGTGGGGGGATGGGGAGGTAAGATGGATCTTTGAAGCCCTGGCCCCGGGGGTGGGGGTGGGGGGCCCAGTGCAGAAATCTTGGTGATTTGACATTCTGAGGTATCAATCCTACAATCAAAAGAAATGTCTCGTCCTCATATTTTTAGGAAGAACAGAGCTCTTTCTCTATCCCAAGCAGAAACCTGCCTTTCTGGAGTCCCCCACCACTGGTATTGTCACCTACCTGGAATCACCCACAGTAACTACTATCTACCTCTTGCTCCACAGGCATAGCTGCCTTCTCCACAGGCATAGCTGCCTTCTCCAGGTAAGTTCAAAGGGGCCTATAGATCACACACCTGTACCCAACCGCTCTGACCAGTTTAAAGGAAGCAGCTGCTACCTCCCTCAGCTTAGGCACTGTGCTCCTAATAATCAGCTCTGAGGTACATCGAATGTCTGGCCACGTGTATTGTGTTCCTTACGAAGTTGTTCCTCTTCCGCCTTCAACCTACCCTAACATGCTCTGACTTCCGATGGTGGAGCTGGAACTTTGCAAGCCACGTGCTCCCTGGTTCAAAGTTACTGGCAATGCGAGCCTTAGAGGGTAAGGAAGAAGAGTGTGCCCCTCCGTGCTTCCCGTTTCTCCTGGACTGTGTCCCCCAACAACACTACCTCATGCTGTCAGAAGCTGGTCATCCCAGCAGGTAACCCATATCAGTCTTTGCAGGCCCAGCTCACTTATGTGCCCTCAGGAACACCAGGCCCCTGTGAGCTAACATCCTCCCTCAGGCCTAAGTGCTAAGTCCTTGGGGCTGCTTCCAGCTTCAGATTTTTAATACCCCTAACCTCTTCCCTGGATTTCTTCTGCCCGGACAGTTGCTTTCTGCGGCGGCTTTTTCCTGCACCAAACCCTTGAGTTCACTTTTTTAACCTCTTCAGTTTTATAATCCCTAATTGTTTTGTTTTAATGTTCTTGCTTGTGTATGTATTTGCACTCTGTGCGTTACTAGTGCCTGGTGCCCTCAGAAGCCAACAGAAGGTGTCAGGTCCCTCAGCACTGGAGTTACGGACAGTTCATGAGTTGCCGTGTGGGTGATGGAAACCAAACCCAGTCCAGCGCAAGAGCAGGCAGTGCTTTCACATACTGAGCTATCTCTCCTCTTCAGCCTCACATGTTTTTAAATTCTTCCTGTTGAACCCTGCTATGAATTCGTCTCCTGGATGGATCCTATAGAACACACCGCCTCCAAGACATATCTCCCTGCGCTGCGCATCTAGTGAGTCATTTCCTAAATTAGGTTTCTATCTCTTGCTATTGGCTTTGAACACAGAGCCAACTTGTACCTACCCAAGTGACTAGCATATTCTAGAGGCTTTGAGCAAGTCATCAGCCAAAATGTCACCCAGGACAGAGGTCTGTGTGAGTCACTGAAGACCTCCCTCCTCTCATGTCTAGGTACGGGCATTTGGGAGTCATGCCAGAGCTCAGGCTGAGCTGAGAAGAAAGACAAATATGAGCCACTTGAAAGGAGGAGACAAAGCAAGGGGCCTGGCTGGGGAGGATGGACCTCCCCAGTGAGGACTTGACATGTCACTTGGAGAGAGCAGTCCCCAAGCCACCTTCCCTCGGAGCACACTGAGTGTTTAGGGATTGCACAGCAAAGCCGCAGCACAAATATCAGAGGTCTATTTTGCAAGCTGCTTGTCAATTACATAATTTGCTCAGGAATGATTTTTACATCTAATTAGCGCAAATTGTCTTACACATACACCAAAAAGAAAAAAAAGAAAAAAGAAAAAAAAAAACTAAGGAGGATGCATCTAAAAATAGTGCGAGGGCTTTGGATACCTTAATTAGAAACACTTCCTTAAAAGTGAAAACAAGCAAATTTGCAAATCAAAGAGGCTCCAAGGTCAGGCAGGACCAGAGACCCCAGCTTCTCTCAGAGAGTCTAGGAAGTGCCTGAAGGACCAGATCTCACTAAGGAAAGGCTGTCTAGGAAAGAAAGGGCTGCCCAGGCTATCTCTACCTCTGAAGGCAGGGAGCCCAGAAGTCATAAAGAGTGAACACACATGCCCTTTCTGACAAGCTCCCACCCTGGATGCTGAGCCCATGCACATGGCTTATGTACTCTAAGTCTATGACTAGACACTTGTTCCAGACCCAAAGATAACTCATGTCACAGAAGGCACGTCATCACCACTTGGGTATTGTGGGTGTCACAAAACCCTCATTTGCACACTGACAAAGATGACCTCCTGGTTGGTTCAGATAAGACTGAACCCACCTCCAGGACACCCACCAGGCTCCTTGTACCCAGCCAATAGCTTTGTATTCCCTCTCTGTCCTGCCTCCACCCCATCGCTGGGTTAGGGAGCTGCCACAGCTGTAACTAAGTCCTACATGTGGAGGGCAGCAGACGCATTGTTCTGAAGTTCTGGAGACAAAAGGTGCCATGGTGTCTCAGGGCTGGGTCCTTCTTAAGCAGTGAGGGAGAAGCTATCTCTTCTGAAAACCTTGCCTTACAGAGGCTCCATCCCTAAACCCCACCTTCAGCATCCCCGTGGCTTTCTATCTGTGCCTTTCCTCAAAATCTCCTCTCTATGTCTACCTCTGTGAAAACTTTTCTTTCCATTAGGACATGGACCGTGTTTATGAGGACCTACCTAAAGACCTCCATTTAACATGCCTCTTCGTGAGTTGCTGACTTTTGACTAAGGTCCCCTTCCCAGGTGGCAGCTATGACACCTTCTGAGGGTACCATCCCTAAGATGAAAGAATGTTTGGGGGGGACCCATAGCTGACGGTTCTCTGATAGTGCCAAGCATCATACCCATGTAATAGCCAGAGAGCAGACAGAAGCACCTTCTTGGCAGCCACGCCCCTGCCCCCAGCCACCCGAGGCCTAGAACATGCAAGGCCGTGAGCAGCAGGCATGGGAGAAAAGGAATGGAAGTAACTAGACTCAGAGCCCTGCAGCATGAGCAGCTTCATAATGATTAATAATTATTAATATGTTATTAATAAAGATGAATCAGGACTCTTCCCAAGAGATGCCTACGAGCACTCTAGGCATCTGTAGTACCAGCAGCACTACACACGAGTTTAAAGCAAGGAACTCTGAGAAAACCTGGTCAGCAGCCTGGGCACCCCTAACTCTCTCTTCCCTCCCCGGAGCCCTGCTCTGTCTCAAGCATCCTCCCAGGGTGGGGCTAGAGCGTTCAGCGCTCTGGTACAGCACTCTGTGCCTTGGAAAGCCGGAGTCTGGAGCCTAGCTCAAGCCTGGACCCCAAGTTATGGTCACCCCAGGTCCGTTCAGCCTAGTCAGCTGAACAGAGCAAATAAGAACCAGAGCAGAGAGTAGGGAGATGCCCTCAGCTGCAGGCCCTCAGAGAATCGGGGGGGGGGGGGGGGGGGGAGGGGGGACAACAGCTACCGGTTGCCAGGGGTAATGGCGAAAGCTCAGTCTGTATTCAAAAGCTTCCTGTGTGTCGGGCAGCGTGAGTCAGCATCCCACCTCACCGGGAGGAATGCTGAGGCTAAGAGAGGTTGCAAGAATTCTCTCAGAGCCCAGAGCTGCCATGGCTTGAGACACAGACCCCTAAGGTAGAAGACCTAGCATGGCAGTGGAGTTGGGGGAGGGGGCAGGGAGAGAAGAAGGGAAGAAAGTGAGAAAGAGAAGGAAAAATAAAGGAAAAGAAGGAAGAAAGAAAGGCAGAGGAGAAAGGTAGGATGGAGGAAAGAGAAGACAGAAGAACAGAAGAAAAGAAAGAAGGAAGGAAGGAAGGAAAGATACAGGGACACACGCACTCCCCAGGTTTGAGAGCACATCAGGGCCCAGGATGTTTCCTATGCCCTATACCCTATGCCCTATGCCCTATGCCCTATGCCCTATGCCCTATGCCTTATGCCCTATGCCCTATGCCCTATGCCCTATGCCTTATGCCCTGTGCCCTGTGCACTTTCCTTCTGATGTTCTGGGCTTCCCATTTTGAGATTCTCAGCGAGTTTATATTTGGGAATAATTGTAACGTAATTTGATGCATAATTAGGGCAGAATAGAAGACTGCGTTTTTAACTACCCATACATCCCCATCCCATTTAAATAATTCCTAATCTATCTGAGCAGACTGCCTGTGCCGCACTGGTGTGTATTGAACTGAGGATAATGAAATAAGAGATGGGACAGAGAAAATGCTATTTCAGAGTCTGAAGATCACCAATTAATGACATGAAAAACCGAGAGGGACTCTGTTCCTTAATATCCCCTGTGCAGGGCATAAATGCAAGCTCCCTGTTCGGCCTCCAAAGCAATTAGGACAAGCCGGGGGACCAGGCAGGAAGAAGAAGCAGTGTCTAGCACATGAAAAGTACCACATAACCATTTTTTAAAATTGAGCTTAGGGGCTGGGGAGGTGGCTCACTCAGTAAAGTACTTGCCTTAGAAGAAAGAGGCCTGGCTTCAGATTCCTCGGAGCCACATAAAAAGCCACAACAGCACTCTAACCCTGAACTTCCAGAGCTGAGCATGCAAGATAGGCAGCTTCCTGGGGTTTGCTGGCCAGCTGACTTAGTTGACTCAGTGAGCCCGAGGTTCTGACTCAAAATAATGTGGAGAGTGATTGAGGAAAATATCCAGTGTTGACTTCTGGCTTACACACACACACACACACACACACACACACACACACACACACACACACACACACATACACAGAGTTGAGCTACATAGTAATAACAGCCTTTGGTAAAATATGCAGGCCCATCCCCATTCCAAGCCCTCAGCAGACTCACAAGATTGATTTGGGGGCAGGCTAGATCAGTGCTTGGAGCTGGCCTTTCCAAACCCACATGGGAGGCAGACTTGTATCCCAGCAGGCCTGGATGCCTGGAGGGCATCCCTGTACCCAGAGACATCCTGTCCTCCCCCCCCCCCCAAGTCATCCCCTCATGCCGGGGTCTTTCTGCTCCAACAGATGGTTTCCTGTGGGCCGCCCCCGCGGCCACAGAAGGCAGAGCTGCTGTTTAAGCAGACCCCAGCCCTTTCACAAGGCAGGTAAAACTTTAACCAGAGCCCTTTGGCGGGGCACTGGGCCCTGCATCTCCATTCAGGGTGTGATAAATGACTGCTGTCACCGCGACATGAATGCTCATATTGAAAAGCCCTGCTTTCCGTCTCCCTCCCCTTTCAGGCCGCCAACTTCTTCTCTCTCTTAAGTCACTGGGTGTCACTCACATGTCACCCTTATCTTGAATGCCTCCCAGTCAGGGACCCCTGCTCCCTCTGCCCCTCACCTCCCACCTGCCCCACCCCTTCCCCCTGCTCTCAAGGTCCCTCTCTTCCCTCCTTTTCCTCCTTTCCAAATCCTCGCCTCCCTGTCTTCCCTATGTCTTCCTCCTGCAGCCTGGTTTTGCCCCATTCCTATCTGGAAACCAGGGAAACCTTTCCCATCACCTGTGCTGTCACCACCACTGACTACGCGCCCATGTGGCCCTTCATGGTGGATTGGCAACGGTTTCACCACGCAGGCATTCATAAAGGGAAGGACAGTAGCACTGAGCAGGAACCCCTAGTGCGAACAAAGCGAGTTGCCGCAAAGCATCCTGATGCTACGGTCCTCGGTCCAGACACAGGGCTGCGTCGCCTGCACTGTATTTCCATGGGGCAGAGACACCAAACACTGCCCATCCTGCACATGGAAATCAAAAATTGCTGCTCATGGCCTCTGCATAGCCCAGGGCCTGAGAACCCTGCTTCTACCCCAGCTAGAGATCCCAACACAGTTTCACACTGTACAGATTACAGCTAAGCTGGGAAGAGCCATGCCCTCTTTCTTCCCTGCACTCCCTGCCCCAACCCTCTCAACCCCCAGTCACCATGTCTGAAGCCTCAACCTGCTTGCAACCTTCCTTTCCTCATTCACAGTCAGTCATGCACAGGAAGCGTGGCAAAGCCACAGAGCTAAACCCACCTCAGGCAGGAATGTCACAGCGCAACCTGGGAAGGCAAGACACTGATTTTCTTGGGGATGTGAAATGGCGGTGTGACAGCTTAGCTTGTTCAGTGACTCTTCTGCCCTCTATTCATCAGTCCAAAAAAGGAGGAAGATAAGACTTCAGCAAAAAACTGAAGAGAAAAGAAAAATCTTGGCATGGTGGTTAATGCCTTTAATCGCAGCACTGAGGAGGCAGAGGCAGGCAGAGCTCTGTGAGTTCAAGGCCAGCCCGGTCTACAATTCGAGTCTAGGACAGCCAAGGCTACACAGAGAAACCCTGTCTTGAAAAAAGAAAAAGAAAAAAAGAATGGTTCAGTATGGTGGGGCCTGATTAGTAAACTAAGTAGGTGTGTGTGTGTGTGTGTGTGTGTGTGTGTGTGTGTGTGTGTGTGTTGTTCACATAAAGTATGTATGCAAGTACACATGCAATATAGGAGTGTTCATGCATGCATAGCTCAGATGTATTTTATAAAGCATAGTCTACCTTGGTTTTTTTGAGACAGTATCTCTCATTGGCCTGGAACTCACCAGATAAGCAAGGCTGGCTAGCCACCAAGCCCCAGGAAGTGGGTGCCTTGTCTCTACCTCCCAAATGCTGTGATTACAATCTGGATTACCCTCCAAAGCTTAGAACAGCTGCTTTTTCTTTCTTTCTTTCTTTCTTTCTTTCTTTCTTTCTTTTTTTCTTTCTTTCTTTTTTTTTTTTCTGGTTTTTCAAGACAGGGTTTCTCTGTGTAGCCTTGGCTATCCTGAACTCACTTTGTAGACCAAGCTGGCCTTGAACTCACAGCGATCCACCTGCCTCTGCCTCCCGAGTGCTGGGATTAAAGACATGCGCCACCACCACCTGGCTCAGCTGCTTTTTCTTACATGAGATTGTGGGATTAAACTCAGCTCTTCATGCTCACAAAGCAAGCACTTCAGCACCTTAAATCTTCTGCTTCTTTACTCGTGGAGGTGAGTAGCGTGTGTTTTCATACCACTTAGTATGAAAAAAGCATGGTGGCCTCATAGTACGCCAGGCCTCTTGGGACCACCTTTCAGGAACATTCCCACCCAGTACTGTCTATTTGTTTGTTATAAAGCCCTGTGATTGTGAGAAACAGGTGAGTGCTCAGGGGAGGCATGGATAAGTCTTCTGTTTCCAACACACCGTAGAAGAAGAAAACAAGACCCGGACTCACTCTGCCAGGGGTCTTCCCTCTGCCTCATACAGAAGCGCTCCCATAAGCTTAAAGGAGCCTCAGATATGGAGGCCCCAAGGGACCTGGGTGCCCACAGCTGGATTCCTACATGCACAACCGAGACCATGTTACACAGGTCCTGTGAAATGTCCTCAGATGTAGGATTCTTGGACCAAATAGACTATAAGGAAACGCACACAGCCCGCTTTGCCACAATGATTATCAGTCATCAGAGGTTATTTGGTGCTCTGAGGTAATCCACAGTAGACAAACCTCATAACACAGAGCTTCCCACCCATACCTGACAGGCAAGCTGCCGTCAACGTTTCCCAAGGCACGTTGCCTGTATGACTTTACCACACACGGCCATACCTTGGGGAAGCATCCTTGTCCCATCAGCAAGGTAAAGAGAGAGAGGTTCCATGAGGTTAATTCTATCTTATGAGGTTCTATCTCCCTAGCCGAGCGAGGACTCTCTGGGTGCTGAGCTGGTCGCTGGCCATCTGAGTCTCAAAGTGTGAGAAGAAACTTAGGAGAGCCTGACACCAACATAGGGAAGAAAGCAGTGTTTTCTCAGCTTGGAGGCCTTTAGGCTATGAAAAAGACACAGAATACAGCCGATATCAGGGAAGGGGGGGTGATGAAAGAGGAAGGGCGCGCTGCCAGCCGAGTCTGAGTGTGGCCATACCTCCTTCAAAGAGTCCTCTGTCTAACTGCCTCTGTCACAGTTGCTGCTTCCGTGCCCCTCGGGGCTGCCAGACCCTGGAGACATGCCCAGCTTGTAATCTGTTTCGTGAACTGGCTTATTTCTCTCCCTTGTCAGCAAGTGTGGCATCCAGCTAGACTCTGGCCTCCCTACCCTGGTTCAGAAGAAGCAAAAAGAAGATGCCAGCCAATCTGAATCGAAAGGATCCCACCACGGAGAGGCAGAAGGGCTGGGCTGGCCAACCCCTGAGATACTAACTAACCAGTCACCTCAGGGCTTCGTCCACCACCAGCTCCAAAAGATGTTGAGGGCTCCGGCCAATCCCTATCTCTCAGTCCACTCATATTTTTAATATAATACTTTTATTAATTCTTTTTGAGAGCCGTATACGTGCATATGACGTATTTTGATATAGTCACCACGCACACTCTGCCTAACTCCTTCGAAATTTACCACCATCCCCGACCCCTCCTCCCAACTTCCTCTCCTATCCTATTCTTTTTAGATCCCACTGAGTCCCATTTGTGCTGCCCATGCACGCTTGGGTGTGGGACCATTTGCTGGAGCATGGTTAACATACCAGGGACCACATCCCTAAGGAAAATTGTGTCTCCCTCCCTTAGTAGCCACCCACTGTCAGTAGCTCCTCAGCTGGGGATGGGGGGGACTGGGAACCCGCCTCCACTGCTTGCTGGAATGTCCACTAGCTTTATTTATTTCCTTTGGGTCTTATGTAGATAAGCACAGTTCATGGGCTCATGACGCTGTCGTGTTGAGAAGACACTGTATTGTCAACATTCTCTCCGACCTCCGGTTTTTACAAGCTTTCTGGCCCTTATTCAGGAATGTCCTCTGAGCGTTGTGGAGTGTGTGTATGTGTGTGTGTGTGTGTGTGTGTGTGTGTGTGTGTGTGTGTCCATGTGTGTCTTATAGATATCCCATTCGTGGTTGAGCATATCACTGACACTTATTCTCTGAACTTTGGCCAGTTTTGAGCATTTGTGTCAACAACCACCCCACAGCACAAAGAAACGTCACTGATAGGGTCTGAGAGATTCAAGACTTGGGGCTGGAGAGACGGCTCAGTAGTTAAGATCACCATCTGCTCTTCCAAGAGGTCGTGAGTTCAATTCCCAGCAACCACATGGAGGCTTACAACCATCTATTCTGGCATCCGATGCCCTCTTCTGGCATGCATGTGTGTACATGCAGATAGAGCACTAATAATATACATAAAATAAAGAAATAAATCTTTTAAAATCTTCAAAACTCTACCTACCCATATTTTTGAACTACCACCTTCTGTATACGTGTACTGGTGTCATTCCATCTCAAAGGCAGAGCCTAACTCCTTAAGCCTATTCACTCCCTGACAAAATTCATTTCCCCATAAAATATGCCAGATTGAATGTGACTGTTGATAACACCCAGCCCCAGGCAGCTTGGCACAGATTTTTAAGCGAATTGTTAAGGCACAACACGTCATAACATGATCACTATGGCAAGTGGCATCATCAAAGTGTACACAGGGTTTTCTGATAAGATCACAAAATAGAAAGTCAGCTACCGTAGTTTGAGGAGGGGCAAGAGAGTGGGTCTCTAGAGAGAGTCTCCAAAGGCTGTTCACCAAACAGCATGGTACAGACATGAAGGAGGAAACAGAGCTGTGTAGAGCCACTACTGAATGTGATGCCCTGGTACCTTCCTCCACTGAACAGAGAGCCCAAGCACCTTGTCCCCGAGGACATCTCTGTTAATTGTCACTGGCAAGTTTTTTACTGTGGTGTGTGTGTGTGTGTGTGTGTGTGTGTGTGTGTGTGTGTGTGTCTGTCTGTCTGTCTGTCTGTCTGTCTGTCTGTCTCTGTGTGTGTCTGTGTGTCTGTGTGTCTGTGTGTTTGTGTATCTGTACCTACATATGACACAGGGTAGGGCTACGGAGGTTAGAGGACAACTTCCGGTGATCATCTCTCTCCTTCCAGCATATGGGTCCCAAGGATAAAACTCAGCTCCTCTTGGTGGCGAGCATCATGACCTGCTGAACCATCTTGGTAGCCTGGTACTGACAGAGCTCGAACGCAAGTCTGCTTGATTCTGATGCCTCCTTCCCTACCACCTAGCACTGTCACCAACCACCACCAAATGCATGCTGGGAACCCCTATGAATGAGAACCCCTTCCCTGCCCCCAACTTGTGGTTTGTCCGGGGCTGTTAATAAGGGCATGATCTGAGTTGAGAGCAAGGGTCTGGAAGGTAGACTCAGCCCTTAGGCCCCAGTGAAAGTGACGGTTGCTGGGAAAGGCAAGGGTGCTTTCTCTAGGTCCCGATCTCTGCTGGTGGTGACCTAGCGCAGAAGGGTGAGTCAAGGCCATTACTCACCCATGGGTAGGTAGCAACCAAAACAGGGTCCCCAGGCTACTATTGCTGATTGTCATCAATCTAGTTCTAGACCACGGCCTTGAAAGGAAGATGGCAGACAAGTGTCACTGGAAGTAGCTCTATCTTTCTATTACTAAAACAAATTTTGCATCATTAAGAAAAGGTCAGTTCTGTTGCACTGCATTCAAGATCTCAACTCTTAGGCAAAATAAATGCAAAAGGGAGGAAGCTCATAAGCTTGGGCCTAAAGTGAGAATCGCCTCATTATTATTAGTGAATAATCACTTTCATATTAATGAATTAACTTTAAAATATCAGGCTTAACTACTAATTAACCTCCAGTCGATGCTTTAAATAAATTTTATTATACTTACTTTCCAAAGTAAAAATACCATTAATAACATATGTTCAGTGTTATATATCTTTCATATGATATAATTAATAGAAAGTATCTTATAATTTCCCATGCTTGCTGTTTTTAAGCAGTGGTTAAGGACAAGGCTGGGGAGGGGAACAGGCATCTACCATGAATGTTCAGCTAGGGTACAGTGAGCAGGTTGAGCACACAGTAGTGTCCCTGCCGCATCAGGTGTAGAACCCACCAAACACCCTTGAAGTCCTCCTCTTCCAGCCCCATCTGCCTATATGGGGAAATAGGCAGAGCCCCGGATTCAGGTCAAATGGAACAAAATACTAGGCTCACATCTGAGCACCCAGAGACCTGAGCAATCTACTACTCAGTTTGTTTTTTCTCCAGAACCTTCTCCCAAAGATTGAGAAGAAGCTCTCCCACCCAACCCCTCATCCTGGCCACTTAACATGTCCCTTGAGACCTGTAGAAACACGGGTGTCACTATGAACTGTCGTCAAGTGCTGAAGGTCTAAGATATACTTTCCACACATTATGTTACTGCATAATGTGTGCAGGCCCCTGAGGTAAATACAGCAAAAATTGTCAATGCGGCCAAACCCACCTGTTCTCCTAAACTTCCCAGCTTCCCTTGAAATGGGTTTGTATTCATTCAACAACTGGGGTGTGGCCAGTGGACTGTAGGTGGGTGCAGTGGGGACCACTTCCAGGCCTCACCTGGAACGTATCATATGCAGTCAGCAAACATTTTTATGTAAAAGGAACGCCTCGTGACTAGCTGAGGCTGTGAAGGCCGTGTGGGATTCATCACAAGATCTCACTGTTGCCATGTTAGTATGCAAGCAGCCCTGAATAATACGGAAGCAAATGGATGTGCCTGTGGACCAATAAAACTTTACTGACCAAACCAACTGGAGGCTGACTTGGGCATATGAGCGCAATTTGCAAACCTCTGTGACTAAAACATCCCACTAAAATTTCAGTCTTGGTTATTTCATATGATCTAGCAGAGGGTCCAAGAAAGCCTTGTAGAAGACAGAACCTGGCTTCCGTGAGTCAAGGGGGCAAAGGGCTGGCTAACTCACATGGTACTTGGGATAAAAGCAAAAGATAGATAGAGATTCAGGGATTGTGTGTTACGGCATCTTGTAGTACTTTTTTTTTTCTTTTAACTATTTCTGGCAGCTTTTGAAAATGAAGACCAGAGATGAAAGGGGCTGGAGCTGTTTACAAGGCAAAGAACAGTCAGGCCAGGCATCAAGATGACTGATAGCCCTCGTGAGCTGAGACTTCCCTGGTTCCAACACTATGTTCACGCCTTTAGCCAACAGGTAGCCTCAGGTCACTCAGCCTGTACTGGCACACAGAGGAGTCCTCACACCCTACTATACCCGTGGGGGTGTGACCTATGAGGTGAGCCTCCTTCAACGCCTCAGTGCTCATCCAAAAGTCAGATATGAATAATTTTGGTGTTATATCAATTAGTCAGGTAGGGTGGTTGCGCATGCCATGTTATGCCATGTGTGCAGAGGTCAGAGGGTACCTCTGTTGTTTCTCTCCTTTTTGCCTTTTTGTGGATTTGCACTCAGTTCTCCAAGCTTTCACCCTCTCAGCCACCTTGCCAAGCCCTCCCCCTAGACATGGATTTTAAACTATAGTAGTTTCAGTGTAGGAGTCAGCTCTGACATCTATAAAATGGCACTAAATCCTGTTTTTATGAGCTCTTGCTACATTCAGCTATGTGTTTTATCACAGTGGCTGGAAGTGTACTGAAGGGAGTTAATAACCCAGCAGTCCTGGGGCCTGCCTACCTCTCTGCAGGCTCCTCACACCCAATTCTACCAGTCCTACACCTCAGCTCACGACCTGTTCCCATGACCTACCAGTGCCCTAGGCCAAGTGAAGTGTTCACTGGTTGGCTCAGAGAGGTCAGTCTTCCTTTGACCAGAAACCCAAAGGTTAAAGAGAATCTGGTTGGGCCAGAAATAAGAAACAGTGTCCCAGAGAGAGGACATAGCAGCTCAGATGAGATGTGGGGACAGGTGGGTCCCTAACCTGACCTACATTGAGAACTTCCAGGCCAACCAGAGGCCTTGCCTCAAGCAAAAGGTGGGAGGTCCCTGAGGACAGATGACACATGAGATTAGCCTCTGACCTCCATGCATGTGCTATGTACACACATACTGACACATGCTTCATACCGTACACCCAAAGTAAAAAAAAGAAACAAACATGTTAAAGAGAAAGCCTGGCCCCGATATCACTTTGTTTTGCATCCTCATAATGTTCTTAAGGTAAAAATAGCAGAGATTGTCAATGTGGCCAAACACACTTGCTCTCCTACACATCCCAGCTTCCCTTGAAATGGGTTTATATTCATCCAACAACTGGCCAGTGGACTGTAGGTGGGAGCAGTGGGTACAACTCACAGGTTTTTGAGGTGGTGATCCCTTCCTCCTCACACACATGCTCCTGACTCACCGCCATGAAGCCCCCAACAGAGCCAAGAGGATAGTGGCGTCATCCTGTCAGCCCCCAGAACTGGGAGCTATGCAAACCTCTTTACTTTCTAAAGCCGCCCTGCCTCCAGCGACAGTAACAGGAAGTGGCTAATGTAGGCACCGAAGCTGCACAGAGAGGAGAGAGAATAACGCAGGAAGAAACCACGGGTGCTAAGAAAGAGGACCAGCGTATCGCAGAGTTCAGGGGCATCTGGTGCTACAGAGGAGCTAAAAAGGCAAAGCTAGGGGTTCCTTGGCGTTGGTGACATCAAAGTCACAAATCTACTATGGGCCACACTGCATCAAATGAAAGGAAGCAAAAATAGACGAACATACAAAAGGATGGATCATCAAGGAAAGGCAGAGAAATTCACAAACTGCATAGCGGCTAGAGACGCCCAGAAGAAAAGACCAAGGGACGTTCTTGACCTAGGAGTCAAGGGGACTTCTAAGGGGAGGGTACACTTGAGTTCAATAAATGGGGGGCGGGTTATTAGACCAAAAGCAGCATCACAGACAAAAGTGTTGGAGTGATATAGTTCAGGGATACGATCCTCTTCCTCCAGGAGAGCTGAAGAGGTGAGGCTGAGCCAAGAGGGCACAGGGCAAGGGGTCAAAGACCTTCCAGCCTACATAGGAGTTTCAGTTGACTCCAAGGCAAAGAGAGATGTGGAGGGAGAAAGCGTGGTGGTGCACGCCTTTAATCCCAGCACTCGGGAGGCAGAGGCAGGCGGATCTCTGTGAGTTCGAGGCCAGCCTGGTCTACAAAGTGAGTCTAGGACAGGGCTGTTACACAAAGAGAGCCTGTTTCGAAAGACCAAAAACAAACAAACGAACAGAAAAATAGTCACCGACACCAAACTGGTGAGAAGCCTTGCACATATATCTCCCATAGGCTTAAATTCTACCGTTCAGAGTTAAAAAGTAAGGCAGGCCTTCCCGATTCCTACAACCCAAGGCTGTACACAGCTGCATAGGGAGCGGTCCGTTGGGGTGCAGTTGAATCAGCTGAGCCCTTGCCTAGCATGTGGGGATTGCTTGGTTCTGTAGCCAACACCTTGTAAGCCAGGTGTGGCGGCGCACACTGTAATCCCAGCACTAAGGAGGCGGAGGCAGGAGAATTCAAGTTCAAGTCCCATCCTCAGCTATATAAGTTTGAAACCAACCTGGGCTAAAATGAAACCTTCTGAATACACAAAATCAAGAATCTCAAAAATAAAAAATAAAAAACAAAAGGAAGTTGGGACATTCTAGAGAACGGCTTTACAAATGAATGCCTCCTAGTAGGGTCTGATTTTTGGAGCTGTCCTTCGACTTAAGGTTTTGCAGAGGGCTAAAAGACCCTCGGGGTTAAGGCATGCCGTCAGCATGTGTAGGAGGTTTGTCGCCAGCTCTCTGGCGAGGATGAGAATGGGGGACTCCGATGTGGCCCAGGGGAAGGGTTGACATTTGGTGAGATGTCTGTATTTAGCTCCCACTGCTTGACATCTGTTTCCAATTAATTTGCCTGCGTTAAGAGAGTTGCTACCCAGAGCACTTGATCCCG
The DNA here is from genome assembly GCF_964271855.1 of Acomys minous. Taxonomy (NCBI): domain Eukaryota; kingdom Metazoa; phylum Chordata; class Mammalia; order Rodentia; family Muridae; genus Acomys; species Acomys minous. The sequence continues at coordinate 74,444,714 of NC_140485.1, read as the reverse complement.
GGCTCAGTTCTCCAGAGAGAGGACGCCACAGAGCCACAGAGGGGTAAGCTGAGCCTGTTTGCCGACTCCACAGCTCCGCTCCCTGGAGCTCTTGGGACCTCCAGGAGCACCTGGCCTCAAAGGCACCGGGACACCTGTTATACCTGTTGTACGTCATCCTTCCCAGTCGCACTTCTGCAGCATGGGGGGGGGGGGGGAGACAGGGGCGGGTGTTAGAAGAAATGAAGACAAGCCACACTCAAAGTCAGTGGACAAACCGAGTACTGGGAAAGAAGCGTGAGGTGGGTGAGAGTCGTAGGAAGGCAGTTGCTAGGCTGTACAAGAACCCGGAACACCATTAAGCGTTCCTGTTTCTCGTTTTTGGTTGGCTAGTTGGTTTTTTGGTTGGTTCGTTGGTTTTCTTTGGCTCTCTTTTTTTGCAGGTGAGCGAAGTAGAGGGTGGGGGTGTTTTGAGTCAAGGTCTTAGATAGCCCAAGCTAGCTACTTTTTTTTTTTAAGACAAAGTTTCTCTGTGTAGCCTTGGCTGTCCCGGACTCACTTCATAGACCAGGCTGGCCTCGAACTCACAGAGATCCGCTTGCCTCTGCCTCCCAAGTGCTGGGATTAAAGGCGCACACCCCCACTGCCCAGCCAAGCTAGCTACTTTTATGTAGCCAAGGATAATCTTGAACTCCTGATCTTCCTGTTTCCACCTGCTAGGTGCTGAGATTACAGGTGTGTATCTCCACACTCGGTTTATGAGGTACTGGGGGTAGAACCCAGGGCTTGCTGCATGCTGGGCAGACACTCTACCAACCAGCTATGCCCTCAGGCCCAGACAGTCCTGTTTCTACCTTAGACTGTGGGACATGTTGCGATCCAGTTTGCATGCCCCTCCCACCTGTGTCTCTCTCCCCTCCCCTCCCCCTCCCTCCACTTTCCGCTTATAGAGAAGAGGTGGACGCGATGCTCTCAAACACAGCCTCCCCAGCCACACACAGAAATGTAGTTAGCAAAAGCAAAACACTAAACATCTTCTGCTTTTTAAATTAATTACATTAACACTCAAATACTACTTGATTCAGCGATTTGAAAACTTCCAGTAAGTTTAGAATAACTTAGGCATGTGATTCCAACTGTCAAGCTTATAAAACCTTAACACAAATCAAGTGTTTGGGATGAAGATTTTTCAACCCCACTGAAATACAAAGTAAGTGTAAAATGTGTGCTGGATTTTTGAAATTTTGCACACTACAAATACACCACACACACATACACACACACATACACACACACACACACACACACACACACACACACACCACATACATACACAAATTAAAGTCACCTATTTTGCCTTATTTTTTTCAGTGCAATGCCAAGAAAAGGTTGGCCTTTTCACAGATGGGCTGTGTTATATTTCCACAGAACAGCACAGTTGGAAGAAACGATGGTAGCAGTGGCATATACAAAGGCAGCAGGTGACATACATGAGGCAAGTTTTGGAAACGCTTTGGAGGTGGCCTCGGTAGACCTTGCTGGGGACTGGCTGTGGGGAGCACACGAAAAGACAGGAAATCACAGAGCAGTCGGGCTCCAGCTTTGGACTGGGTTCTGGCTTGAGCCTTTCAATAGATGCTGGTGCCATGTTTGTGAATAGGAAAAAACTTGGGGGGAAGTAAACATTGGCCGAGGACTCTGGGCTCCTACAGGATGTGCCAAATCTGAGATACCTGCAAGATGTCCAGTGGGCAATTGGATGCGCAGGGCTCCTATGCAAAAGCAGAATTGATGGCAGAGATCTCGAGGAAGCAAGCAAGCCCTTGGAACAATAAGAACCCTCCTCTACATGCGTGCCTCCTGATGAATGGACAGCCATATTGCTCTTAGACAGGGCAAACCCTGAATAAACAAACAGTCCCTCCAACCACTGAGTCTCTTCTGTGTACCACCTGCTCCCTTCTTCATCACCTTCCTCTTCTTCCTCCTCCTCTTCCTCCTCCTCCTCCTCCAGAGGAGATATTTACTTGGTTCTCCCACACTCCCACAGACTCACTGGGCCAGGCACTGCGGCGAAGGCACCGGGAGCAGGCAGACCTCGCAGCAAGCATTGGGTCAGAATGTTTGCACAGACGCCTCCTGGCATCATTTATCTTGAGGGATGTCAACGCGAAAAAATGTTAGTTCATGTCACTGTCAGAGTAAATGCCAAAAATTAGCTTTCTTTCATCAGAAAGAGGAATAATTAACTTTGCAACTGTTTCCAAAACTGCTAATTAATGGGTTTTAGTCACTTGATTTGTCAGGCGAGTGGAGCTGCGGCGTCGGGGGGCCCCTAGAGAATTCCAGTTCTCCCCTCCTTGGTACCTGCAGAACTGGGGAGGAGCTTCGAGAGAACACACTGGGAGAGCAGGCCCCAGGAAATCAACCCTGGACTGGAATGTCAAAATCAGTCTCCTGTCACCTATCTTCTCTACTCACTGTCCCGGGGATTCTCAAAGCCACTGTCTGTCTCTCCCCCAAGATGGGAGGTCCCTAGAGCAGCTCTTGAGGGAGGGTCGATGGCCACTATCACGCTTGCCTCTTATCACCTCAGTTTTCCCATCTATAAAATGGGTGCTTCTGGCTGGAGAGGAAAGCTCGGGAGTTAAGAGGACTTGCTACTTTTCCAGAGGACCCAAGTTTGGTTCCCTCGATCCATAATGGGCAGTTCCCAATCTCCTGTAAACTCCAGCTCCAGAGAAGCCAATACTCTCTTGTGGATTCCACAAGCAAAATACACACACACACACACACACACACACACACACACACACATAATTAACTAATGAATTAATTAAAATCTTTATATAAAAATAAACAGTATGATGTTTGTGGTCCATGCCAAGTTTGCCAAAAACTTACCGGAGAACCTTCAAGCCTTGGGAGAACCATAGCAAGCCCTCAACCAACATGACTAACCCCTCTTCTTTCCTCACTTCCTTCATCTACACTGTACTTGGCCAGGCTCAGGGTCCTTCTCAGCCACACAGTCCCATCCCATCTGCCCCGTGAACCAGCTTTGAATCCACTGTGATTACCAGAGAAATCTTTGGCATTGTGCAAACCTAAGCAAGCACAGGATTGGAACATTGGTCCCCACTCTAATGCCACCATACTGAGATTTTTTACATGCAAGTCCTTTGCCTGGAAACCTTCACAGGGCTTCCAATTGTAGATGGAGTGTACCTCCATCCCCACTAATGGGCGTGATGGTCCACTATTTTCTGCCCTCTGTTGTGTCTGGCTCCTTGAATGCTGACTGCTATGAGTTGCAGTCTCTCTGTACGATTGACATTAACCAACAGAGCTGTATCCTTGCAGCCAGTGATGGGTTAACAGAAGAGGCGTGTGTCCAAAGACACCTGGGTGGGACCAAGGCTAGACTGCATTTTTCCATCCAAAGTTCCTCCTTGGAGCCAAGCTGGAGCTTACTTTCCTTCAGCTCCTTTATCATGCTCCCTCAACATTACTTCTCCTGAGAGCAGTCCCCTGGTAAAACACTGTCACCAAAGTCCCCCCAGAACTGGTAACAAACGGTTGTCTCAGGCCACTGAGTTTTGAGGTATCTTGTTACGTGCATTATGAGCTGATACAATTAGAATGCATAAAACCTGGAATATTATCCAGCCATTAAAAATGGCAGAAGCTCAATATATTGACTCTAAAGCATACCAACAAAGCAAATTGGTTGGGAGGAAAAAAAAAATGGTCACCAAAAATCATGTTTAGCAACATTCTTTCTCTTAAAGCAAACAGATCCCTGCATCCATCTGGATTTTTCACTAAAGAGAAATGGCTGGCTGGTTCATAAGGACTTCACAGTGTTTGGGCCTGTGTGCTAAGATGAACGGCAGTAAGTTCCTCCCCCTCCCCTTGGCCCGGGTGCGTGTGTGTGCATGTGGGTGCGCGTGTGAGCGCGCTTTTGGTTGCGAGGTTTCTCTCCATTGTGGCAGGGGGGTTGTGATGGGTCAGCTTGAATCATGGCAGACAGGACAGGAAGGAACACAGAGCAGTGACAGGAAGGGATGAATGCAAGTAGAGCCCCCTGGGAAGTTATCTCCTCCAGCGAGCCTCACCTTCAGCAGTTCCACCACCTCCGGAACCAGATCAAGCAGTGAGGACCAAGTGCCCTGTGGATTCCTCTCTCTGAGTGGACACAGGGACTGTCTGGGAGTGTCCAACAGCATGCTCAAATGTCTCAGTAATTCAAGCTCCAAGGAGACCAAAGTATGAGCATCTGGCCCTTTAAAAATCCAAAACAACAACAAAACAAAACAAAAACAAAAATAAAAAAACTTCACCTAGAAGTGGCCTGGCTTCATTTTTCTCACGTTCTATTGGTGAAATGGTCACAGTCCATATTTGAAGAGAGGCAGGCCTCTCCCTTTTAATGAAAGGGATGTTAATTTACAGCCATCTCGAAATTTCTGCAACAAGACAGACAAGTTCAGCAACAGAAAGATTCGCCTAGCCTGGAAACACATAACAGGACCCCCACAGCCCCAACAGCTGTTAACCATGAGCTGAAACTAAATGGTTGTTTTGTGTTGTTCTAAGTTACTGCTTAGTTTCAGGGTGACTTATTCGGTGGAATAGATTACAAATCCATACACTTTTTCCGAAAGCTGTCCCTCTGTCACTGTGCAGGACCTAACACTGGGTGGGATTAAGCCTGAGCCTGTGATGTATTTCCTAAAGGGATCCCGAAGTTTGAGAAGCCAAGAGATTTCTGAGACCAGATCTTCGCCACCTGCTATAAAACACGTCGCTTGCAGTCCCTTAACAAACATTTTTAAGTTCCTGCGCTTTGCTGAGTGCTAAGCAAAATGCTGAGACAGATAAGTAAAAACAGCCAGGGTTCCCCCAAATTACAGGAGTCTCTAAGGATACCTCTCTGCCTGGTCGTATTCTGGAAGATTTGCCCCAAGGCACTGCCAGATGACATGGGTTTGTGACCTTTGACTACTCACGGCCAGAGTCTGTTCCAAAGCCATCCTGCATCCTATTCCTCTTTCTTCTCTCTGGTTCTGGACTCCTGGGCTCATTTCCTGTTCTCAACTTTCAGCCCAGATCTTAGACCTATGCCCTGACTACTGCTTTCCCTCCTAAGCCACAGTGCTCTTCGCTCTCAAGTTTCACACCCAACACAGCTATTAATTCGGCCATTACTACTCATCCGCCAAACCGGAAGTCCATATTGAGAACCCGGAAGTTGTTCGGACTCGTTCTTCCCTCCACAGGCCCTTTCCTCCTCTGCTGCTCTCTGAAAATCATCCCAGGCCTGGAGCCATTGTCCCCAGCCAGTGAGGCGCATCTCAGACGCACCATCTCCTCGGGCTCTTTTCCTGCTCTGTCTGGATTGGGCTCATTTACTAAAAATTAGTTGGGAATGAAAAAAGCCCCTAGTTTATTAGCGTGCTATTATTCCCTCCCGCCATCCCCCTGCAGCATGATGGATTGCCTGGTGAGGGGACGCAGCCCCAGCCAGGGAGTGAGCAAGCTCTGCTCGGTCCCCAGCGCAGACAGATGGGGAGGCCGAGTCCTGACCATGATTGATTAGCTCCGCAAAGCCTGTTGAGCGGAGTTCCATCAAGATTGATGCTTTCTCCTCATAACAGCATTTCCAAAAAGTTTCTATTACATTTTGATTATGTTTATAGAATCTCGCTGGTCCGGGGGAAGATGCAATCTCGTTCCTTCCCAGTGTGTGTCTGCGTGGGCCGCCACAGTGCCTCGCCTAGTGCGGCCTGCTTGGCCTCTTCACAAGTGACCTTTGCTTGCTGGGCAGCAGAAGGGACCCTGGTGGCTTCCCAAGAACAAGTTAGAGGGAACTAACGTCCACCCTTCTGGTGCCTGAGGTCCAGGTCTAGTTTTGAAGGGCCAAAGGTCAAGAGGGTTCTACGGTCTAGGCCTGAAGATGGAAGAAATCTCCGAAGGAATTCCTCCAGATCTGCCGGTGGTGAGGGAAGAAACTGCATGGGCTTCATTTTTCTGCCTGATTCCCAAGGACACGCAAGGCCATGTCAAATGTAATAAGCATGATGAAATACATGTTTAAATATTTATATGAGTGAGTGTGTGTGTGCGCGTGTGTGCGTATGTGTGTGTGTGTGTGTGTGTGTGTGTGTGTGTGTGCACGCGCGCGCGCGCGCGTGTGTCCATCTTATCCCACAAGGGATTTTTAGTGATGCTCAGGGCAGGCTGAAGAATGAATAAAGGAGAAGAATTAGGAACGGAGAAATGCAAATTAGGCAAGAATGTCAAGACCAAACGGGAGAAATTAATATATATGCAGCTTGTAGCTGCTACGTGGTCTTTATGTGTAGACCTTTAATTTGGCGTGAGTTTCCTGACAGTCAAAGTGAAAAAGGAAATAAATCAACTGTTTTGTTCATTTCTTGCTGTCATTAATAAGAATAAAAAAATGTAAGTTCCTCGGGAAATTTTCAGGGGTCATTTTTTGTTTTGTTTTGTTATTCTCGAGAGAGAGGTTTCCATTGTTTGCTTGCTCATTTCTTTGTTTATTGGAGGGAGTCATGTGCACAGGTGGAGGTCAGAGGACAACTTTTACAGGTGCTGGTCTCTCCTTCCATAACCTGGATTCCAGGAATTGAACTCAAGATATCACGTTTGCAGGCAAACAAACGTCTTTACCAACTGAACCATCTCTGCAGCCCTGTAGGTTTGTTACTGTTGCTGTTGTTGTTGTCTGGCGCCAAGGAGCAAACCCAGGGCCCTGTGCGTGTCTTTTGTGTTGTATCCTTCCTTAGCTGTAAATTTCATTGTGATTATACCTTGAAAATAAACGCTATACCTCACCTTCCAAAAAATAAAAATTCAAAGCTCTAATGGAGAGCTACCAAATTAAACAATGTCCTCAAAATGCCCTTTAGGTGATGGTTTAGGTGGCACAGTGGAAGAAGCTCTCTCTCCTACAGAACCTATAGATGGCGCTGAGGGCCTAACTTCACAACATCTTGGCCAACTTTGGGTGTCTATGTCTCCCCCACTTTATCTTTCGAGACAGGAGCTTTCACTGAACCTGGAGGTCATTTCAGCTTGCCTGGCTAGCCAGCAAGCCCATAGGCTCCTCCTGTCTCCACCGCCAGTGCCACTCCAGTGCTGGGGTCACACATGACACTGCACGCAGCTCTGACATGAGGGCTGGGGATGATGTTTGTGCTGCTACTAATTTAGCCACCGAGCCATTTTCCCAGCCCCAGGGATAACGTTTTAATAAATACTCTTCGAACTCTTTCTTTTTAAAAAAAAATGTGTACTGGTTTGTCAGGATGAAACCAACATCTTCTCTGGCAACATCAAGAGTATACAGTGAACGCTAGAAATTTGTCTCAGCAGTGAAGAGCTCTGACTGTTCTTCCAGAGGACCCAAATTCAGTTCCCAGCACCCACATGGCCCTCGGTAACTCCAGTGCCAGGGGATCTGACACCCTCACATAGACAGATAGACATGCAGGCATAACACCAATGCACATAAAAATAATAATAAAGAAATCTTTAGCAAGAAAGAAAGCAAATATGTAAAGTATATATATACAATGAAGGCTAGAGATTTGGCTCAGCAGTGAAGAGCACTGGCTGTTCTTCCAAAAGACCTCGGTTCGATTCCCAGCACCCACATGGCAGCTCACAGCTGTCCGTGACTCCAGTTCCAGGGGGTCTGACCCCCTCTTCTGAACTCCTCAGTCATAGAGCACACGTGAACCACATACATCTGAGAAAGACACTTCACGGCACATAAACTGATATAAATCTTGGGACTCACAAGGCTAACTGCCGTATGAAAAGATGCTCAGCATCACTAGTCATCAGGAAAATTCAAACAAAAACCACCAAGAGGCATCACTTAGCATCTGGCAGAACACCTATTATCAAAACTTAAAGAGGGCAACAAATGTTGGCAAGGTAGTGAAGAAACGGGGCCCCTTGCTTCTGAGATAACAATGATGATCTTCTGACGTTAGCAGCCATGTTCTCTGAGTCATGTCGTGACTCAGGGGTTTGAATGAGAACGTTCCCCATCCCCACCCCACCCCCCCACCCCACCCCACTCCACCCCCACCCTTGTCGGCTCAGACGTTTGAATCTGTGGTCTCCAGTTGATGTTTCTAAGATAGCAATGATAATCTTCTGACGTTAGCAGCCATGTTCTTGAGTCATGTTGTGACTCAGGGGCATGAATGGGAATGTTCCCCTCCCCCCATCGGCTCAGCCCTTTGAATCCGTGGTCCCCAGTTGGTGGTGCATTTAGAGAGGCTCAGGAGGTGTGGCCTTCTTGGAAGCAGTATGTCTCTGGAGTTTAAAGACCCCCACTGTCCCTAGGTCCATCTCTCTGCTTTCTATGGTTGACGATGTGAGCTCTCAGCTTCCTGTTCCTGCTGCCTGCTTTTACCTTGTGTTCATAGACACTACTCCTCTGAAACCATAAATCCAAATAAACTCCTTTTTCTATAAGTTGCCTAGTTACAAAGTATTGGATTTCTTCTTCATACTTGTAAATATATGTGCAAATATGCATCTAATCCATAATTTACATGAAAAAAATACTGTTTCACAATTTTAAAGTATTAAATATTATATGAAAAAGAAATACATTTCCACTAGCCCCATGCTGAGATGAATGTCAAGTTTGCTCAGCCCTAACTACATGCAGTATTTCTAGGACTATCATTCAAAGTGTCCCCCATCTCTCCTGATCACATGACCCCACTTGAGCCAATCAGGATCATTTGTTTCAAGTGAGTGATGGAAGAACAGGAAGGACAGAGTCCCCTTGATCCCAGTGGTTATTAGAAACAAACTAATTGGAATCTATCTGACCTATCTTGTTGAAAATAATACTCATTTTGCTGCTTTTAGGGAGAATTTGCTCAAGCCCTGCAGCTGGAGCTCACTGGTGGGACACTCATCTAGCAAATCCACAGTTCAAACGAAACAGAGTTTGCTCAATTTAGCTTGCAACTAAAACAGTCTTCTGAACAGACTAGTAGTAGCTATGACACTCATACAAAAAGAGCTCTCAAAATTCAGGAATAAGACTCCAAATTTCTCAGAAAAGTACAGCAAATCAAACCAAGAAGTACCAACTCTGTAAATGCAAGCAGTTCATTTTTCAATAGTATGAAAAAATAATAAAATACTTAGGTCAAAATGAAACAAAAAAATGTGGAAGACACTCAAAATAGCAAAATACTGTAAGATATTAAATATAACCTAAGCAAGAAAAAAGATATTCATAAAACAATACTGTTGTGATGACTTTACTCCTTGTATTGATTTGTAAAAACAGTGCAATCACTATTGAGAGTTTATTGCCTTTTTTCATAAATAAACAGCTTGGCTGGGTAGATGGATAAATGGTTAAGAGCACTGACTGCTCTTCCGGAAGACCCAGGTTAATTCCCAGCACCTACATGGCTGCAACAGTTTGTAACTTCAGTTTCAGGAGATCTAACACCCTCATACAGACATACATGCAAGTAAAACATAAATGCACATAAAATAATAAATAAATCATTTAAAAACCAATTGAAATGCTTATATAAACCCAAGAACATACAGAAAAGCATAATAGAACCAGATCGGGATACAGCTCAGTTGATAAGAGCTTTTGCCTAGCATGCAGGAAGCCTTGGGTTCAGTCCACACGAAACTGGGCTTGGTGGTGCACACCTGTAATCCCAGCACTCAGAAAGTAGAGACAGGAGGATCAAAAATGCATGGTCACCCTTTACATAGTGAGTTCAAAGCCAGCCTGAGATACGTGACACCTGGTCTCAATAAAAGAAGGAGGGGGAGCCAGGCATGGCGGCGCACACCTGTAATCCCAGCACTTGGGATGAAGAGGCAGGGGGATCACTGTGACTTCAAGGCCAACCTGGTCTACAGAGAAAGTTCCAGGACAGCCAAGGCTACACAGAGAATCCCTGTCTCAAAAAACAAAACAAAACCAAAAAAGCAAACAAAAGAAGGAAGGGAAGGAGGAGCAGGAGGGGGGCAGGAAGAAGAAGAAGAAGAAGAAGAAGAAGAAGAAGAAGAAGAAGAAGAAGAAGAAGAAGAAGAAGAAGAAAAAGAAGAAGGAGAAAAGGAAGGCATATTCGTTTCTTGTTGCCAGCCAAAGCAACTTAAAGGTTTGTTTTGTCTCATAGTCCAAAGACAGGTACAGCCCATCACAGCAGGAGCCTGAGACAGCTTGTCACACTGCACCATAGTCTAGAAGGAGGGAGCAGTGACTGCTGATACTCAGCTCATCTTCTCCTTTTATTCGGCCTAAGACACCCCCCACCCCAGCCTATGGACCAGTAAGACCCACATTAGGGTGGATCTTTTCTATCCAGTACAAAATAACTGGGGCTTTGTGGATCTATATAAGGATAGAGGTTAAATAAATAGAATTAAATTCCAAACCCAGAAATAGAAACTTACATTGTGGTCAACTTATGTTCAAGACAATTCAATGGAAAAGAACAGTCTTTTCCACAAATGGCGCATAGGCAGCTGGATCCTAACACCTAGCTGTGTAAATGTGCCAGCTGTAGCAACATGCTAGCCTATACCCCCAGTGCTATAAAAGACAGAGACAGAAGGACTTCTGGCTTGCTGGCTGACAGCCTAGCTGTAGGCTTTTAGAGAGACCCTGTCGCAAGGAAATAAAGTGGACAGTGATAGGCTAAAACACCTGGTATTTTGCTCTGGACTCCATGACTACACAGGTGGGCACATGAATGCATCTACATACTATATGTATATGACAGAGAGAGACAGACAGACAGACAGAGACACAGAGAGGACAGAGACAGAGAATCCAGTCATGATAGACAGATAGATGAGCTGAAAACACAAAAGTATTAATGTAAGTGCTTTGTAACAGCATTATTCTTTAATTATGTTTCAATGTGTGTCCACATGTGGATATGTGCACATGAGTGAAGATGCTCAGGAAAGCCAGAGATTTTGGATTCCTTGGAGCTGTTGAAAGCCTCCCGACAGAGGTGCTGGAACTAAACTCAAGTTCTGTGCAAAAGTAAAACCACATAAATGCCCATCCGTGGATGAGTGGATAACTACATATGGTATGGCCACATAAAAGAATACTATTCGTCCATAGAAAAGGATGGATTTCCAAACAATACTGCAATACAAATAAAGCTCGAAAACTTGCAAAGTGGAAAAGGCCAAGCATATACCATCATGTCTGACATGATCTTTCTTGTATAGGTGTTTGGGGGTCAGAGACACTGATCAGTAGCAGTGCTGTGCCTCCTTAGCGTGCCTGAGGTCCTGAGTTCAATCCCAATACTAGGAAAAATAAATAAATAAATAAATAAATAAATAAATAAATAAATAAAGTACTCAATAACCGGAAAAGTCACAGAGCCAGAAAAACATGAGTCCAGGATCTGGGGATGATGGAACTGGGGGGTGACTGTCACAGGGTGTGTGGTTTCATGATGAAGAGATGAAACACCCTAAAGCTACATTGTAGTGATGGGTACATGGCTCTGTGAACACACTAGATGCCACCAGTTGCACACTTGTAAAGCATGTGCTCTATGGTTTGTGAATTATGTCCCAGTGAAACTGTTACTTGGAAAAAAGAGGGGGAAAGAAAACGCAAAAAGTAAAAACCTCAACAGTGAAAAGGCAAACAACCCAGTTAGAAAACCAGCAAAAGACGCCAAGAAACAGCCCATCAAACAGACATGAAAAGACAGCAAATACCTTTAACCAGAAGGAAAAGATGGCTCTAGGAGTCTGAGGCAGGAGCATAGTGAGTTTGAGACCAGCTGAGTTACATAATGAGACCTTATCTTGAAATAAATAAGAACTGAAGAGTGATTAAACTAAGTGCCTGCAAGATGGCTCAGTGGTTAAAGACAACTTGAGTTTGACTCCTGGAGTCCACAAAAAAAATTGGAAGAAGAGAACCAACTGCTCATATTTGTTCTCAGACCTCCATACACACACTGTGGTACATACATGTACACACACACATCATGGACACACACATGAAAAACAAATGTTAAAAGAATGGCAAAAGTTTGGTGACTGTCAATACCAAAAGGCTGGCAAGAGTACAAAGAAGTTGGGCCACTGGGGCATCCCAGTGGAGATACAAAGTGGCACATCTGCTTCAGACAACAGTTCAGTGGTGTGCTGTTGCTTTATAAGTAAACATACAGTATCTTATGGCCCAGCAAGTGCACTCATCAATATGAAAACTGTGAGAATGTTTCACTCGTAAAATCTGGAAGCAACTTACTCTGATAGATGAATGGTTAAACTGATTCTGGTGTATCTATGCATAGAATAGTTTTTAACAATAAAAAGGGATGAATTAGCAATGTGTTTGCCTTCCATGCACCTTCAGTGAATTGTGTTGAGTAAAAGGAGTCAATCCTGGCACTAGGGGGTTGGCTCAGAGGTTAAGAGCACTGGCTGCTCTTCTAGAGGACCACGGTTCAGTTCTTAGCACTCACGTGGCAGCTCACATCATTCTATAACCTCAGATCTAAGGAATCTGATGTTCTCTTCTGACCTCTGCAGGTACTGGGCATGCAAGTGGTGCACCGTGGTGCATGCAGACAAGGGAGAGAGAGAGAGAGAGAGAAAGAGAGAGAGAGAGAGAGAGAGAGAGAGAGAGAGAGAGAGAGAGAGAGAGAGAGACCAGGACATTTGAAATAAAAAAGTTAGTCTTAAAAAGTTGCAATTATGGGCTGGAGAGATGGCTTAGAGGTTAAGAGCACAGACTGCTCCTCCAGAGGTCCTGAGTTCAATTCCCAGCAACTACATAGTGGCTCACAGCCATCTATAATGTGATCTGATGCCCTCTTCTGGCCTGCAGGTGTACATGCAGACAGAGCACTGTATACATAATAATAAATAAATAAATCTTTTTTTTTAAGATGCAATTATATGGCTCTGAAAATTAAAATTTCAAAACAGAGATGAGCCAGTCAGTGGTGGCACAGGCCTTTAATCACTTGGGAGGCAGAGGCATGTGGATCTCTGTGAGTTTAAGGCCAGCTTGGTCTATAGAGTGAGTCCAGGACAGCCAGGGTTACCCAGAGAAACCCTGTCTCCTAAAAAAAAAAAAAAAAAAAAAAAAACACAGAGATGAGCAGTTACCAGGGATTGGAGAGGGCGGGTTGGGCAGGGCCAGGCTGGAATGCAGGAAGAAGATAGTATCTTCTTAGTTAGAGTTTCCATTACTGTGAAGAGACACCATGACCAAGGCAACTCTTAAAAAGGAAAACGTTTAACTGAGGATGACTTACCATCTCTGAGGTTTAGTCCATTAACGTCATGGCAAGAATCATGGCAGCATTCAGGCAGGCATGGCCTGGAGGAACCAAGAATTCTACATCGTGATCCAAAGGCAGCCAGGAGAAAGCTCTGATTCCACACTGGGCGGAGCTTGAGCACAGGAAATCTCAAAACCCAACCCCCACAGTAATACACTTCCTCCAATGAGGCCACACCTCCTAATAGTGCCACTCTCTGTGAGCCAAGCATTCAAACACATGAGTATATGGGGACCATACCTACTTAAACCACCACAAATAGACATACTTGTTAAAGGACAGAATTAGGGAGCCTGTTGGTTTTGGTTTGATTTGGTTTAGTTTGGTTTGGTTTGGTGTGGTCTGGTTTGGTTTGGTTTTTTGAGACAGGTTTTCTCTGTGTAATAGCCCTGGCTGTCCTGGAACTGTCTTTATAGACCAGGCTGACCTCAAATTCACAGAGATCTGCCTGCCTCTACCTGCCCAGTACTAGGACTAAAGGAATGTGCCACCACGCCCAGCTAGGAGCCTGTTGTTTCAAAAAATGAAAATTCCAACCACTTGACTTTACTAATAAAGACTCAGGAGTCAGATGCTGGGGTGAAAACCTACTAGCTCGGAGAGGCAGAGAAAGCACTCAGCTGACCTTCCTCCTCAGCTGACATCCCAGAAGGAAAAAGCCAAAACCCCAAAACTAAAAGCCCTATCTTCTTCTCCATGCTGTTTTAAATGCCCTTCAACTCAAAGTCCCTCCTCTCTACTTAATCCCTGTCAGCTGGTTTCTTGCTCCGCCTCTTGACCTAGGATTAACTTTATTAAATCCTGTGTACAGAAAGCTCCTGGATTAAAGGTGTGTACCAGGGCTGAGCCACACCAAATCACCTGTTTACAGTAAACAGAAAGCTCTTGGATTAAAGGTGTATGTTAGAGCTGAACCACACCAAACAAGAAACAGGTTTTTACAGTTCACAATCTTGGCGTTCCCAATGGGATCAAATATCCTGCAGCAGGAGCCTATTGTATGAGTGTTGACTGGTAGTGGGCACACAGTTCCACACACGATATTAAACTGCACATAACTAAATCCACACGTCCAAGTGCAGGCAAAACTAGGAAAATAGCAATGAGATTCACAGATTGTATAGATGATAACGTCCTATCTGTGACACTGTAAGTTATAAGACAGCACCCCTGGGTAGTTCAGGAAAGGACACACGAGATCTCTCTATTTTTATTACAACTGCATATGAATCAAGTGTTCTTTCAACGTTCAGTTTTTGTTAAATTTATGCATGGTATGATAAAGGACAGAGGGAGAAAGGAGAGAGGGGATGTGGGGGAGGGAGGGAGAGAAGGAGCCAGTAGGGAGAAAGAGAGGAACTTTTACCGTGGATACCCTGTGTTCCAGAATCCAAGCTCTCTATCATCTGGCTGGAGGTAAATACTTTTTTACATTTATTTATCATGTGGCTATGTGTTCACACACTCATCCCAGTGCACACATCACATGGTGCACCCATGGAGACCAGAGGACCACTTGCTGGAGTAGTCTTTCCGTTCCCACCACACATGCCCCAGTGACTGAACTCGGATCATCAGGCTTGGTGGCAAATGCCTCTCCCTGCTGAGCATCTTGCAGCCTCCGAGATACTTTATCCCCATTTTGCAGACAAAGAAACTGAGTCCCATTCTCACCATCCCATTCTCAAAGACATGTTTCGAGGAGTCAGGATTCAAGCCCTCTGTACTCCGGCTCTCCTGGCTGCTTCCATCCCTTAGCCAAGCACGGGCATCAATCAAATGTGGGCAATGCCTGCATTACTCAAGAGGAAATGGAAGCCAGACTGTAAGATGCAGTCCACAAAATTCATGATTTCTTCCTCCCACCCCAGCTCCTTCTGCTTGGTCCCCTTTTCATATGGATCGGTTTTTATTTCTGCGTTTATTGCATACGCAAATTACAGATGAAAGCATCGACTACACAAGTCATTACTCAGGGTAGTATCTCCCCAACTGCCACCGGACGAGGACCGAACAGCTTGTGGTTAATTTGCTATATAATCACTGCCTGTGACAGGGGGGCAGGGCCGTGCCTGTGCTAATATTAGGAGAGGGGAAACTGAGCAGAGAGGAGCCCTGGGGTGTGGGGAGAGAGGGTGGTATTGAACCAGAGAGAAGAGAAGAGAGCTGCTAAGGAGGCAGTCAGGAGGCCTGCCTCACTTTAGAGGCTCCACTGCCAAATGAAAGGGATTCCTCCCATTTGACACACCTGTGTGGAAGAGCTAACCAGATCCCCATTGTCCTAACCTCCACCATTTCCTGGTCAGGGAGGCCACTATCAACCCTCAGAGCCGGGTGTCTGTACACACAGGCTGTGAGTGCCAGGTGGATCCCTGCAGAATGGGCCTTGGACAGGAGGAAATTTACCAGCAGGCAGGATGTATAGGCAGTGGTATTAGCACACTAACAATTCAGAAAGAAAAAAGGCCATCAACCAAACCTTTACAAAAAAGAAAAGGCTGTGAACAAGTAGATCCTAGATCTGGAAACTTAAATATGAGCAGACAAAAGGATGTTCAACCAACATCATAGTGAAAAGCCGTTCTCAGTTCAAACCACAATGAGAAGCCCTTCCTTCCTTCCTTCCTTCCTTCCCTCCATCCTTCCCTCCTTCCTTCCTTCCCCCTTCCTTCCTTCCTTCCTTCCCTCCCTCCTTCCTTTCTTCCCCCCTTGCTTCCTTCCCTTCTTCCCTCCTTTCCTCCTTCCCTCCTTCCCTTCTTCCCTCCCCTCTTTCTCCCTCCCTTCCCCCTCCCTCCCTCCTTCCTTCCTACTTTTTTTTCTAACCTGTGGGACTGACCAAAATCAAAGGGTTTGATCCAACATTCTGTGCTAGCCAGGGTATGAGAAAACCAGCACTCTAAAGGTTACAGGGAGTGTAAAGCAGCCTTTTGCATGGATGGCAATTCGGCACGCTCCATCAAAAGTTTTGACTCACGTGCCCGTTGACCCATAAATCCAACTGCTCCGGAATAGATTCCACAGACATACTCGCATATATGTATGCAAAGTTGGATGTACAAGGCTATTCACTGCAGCACGGTTTATAATAACAGAAGATTGGAGACAGCCTGAATGTCCATCAAGAGGGGACTGCTCAGACAAATTGCAATACATCCTTAGGATGGAAATCTTTATGGCTGTTAAAAAAGAATGAGGCAGCTCTTTATGTACGGATATGAAACAATCTTCAAGATATATTGTTAAGTGAAGAAAGGCAAAGTGCTGAACACTGTGATTAGAATGCTGCAGTTTTGGGGCGGCGGGGGATGAGGTTCTATATACACATATGCATCTCGGCTTATATACACAGAGTGGCAGATATGTGTTTCTGTAGCAGGGCCAAGCTCCTGGTGGCTAGAGTCAAAGAAGGAGAGAGGTTAGTCATTATATGCCTTCCTTACCTGTTAGTTGATGGGGGCCAGTGTGTATATATCACCAGTTCTAATGGATTAGTTATAGTTGTGGTGGTGGTGTTTAATTTTTTTTTTTATATTACACTATGCATGTGATATGTGTGCGGGCACACACGTGCCGTGGCATCCGTGGAGAGGTCAGAAGACAGCTTGCAGGACTTGGTTCTCTCCTTCCAGCGTGTGAGTGCTAGGAATCAAACTCAGGTAAGTCTCGGTGGCACCTTTACCTGCTGAGGCATCTCTCCAGCCTGTGGTGTCTTTAACTCTCTGTTGCTTACCTTGCTCTAGGACCAAACCTTGCATACTTAATCCTGAGTTTATTCCTTACTTCCTCAGCACCATGGTGAAGATGCCCTTCTCTGGGCATACTGGATACTTCCCTTCTCCCAAAGACATGGTGTTTTCCCACTTTAGAACCCTTGTGCCCACTGCATTCTGTCTAAGATATCCCCCCACCACGTTCACTTGTTTTATACACTCTTGCTCATCCTTCAAAGACCAGAACCAAAATGACCCCTGGGTATGACCTTTCCTGATCCCTCACCCCACCCCCACCCCGCAAAAGAGTGGTTCTTCCATGTTCTGCATCTCCATGGTACCCTAGAAAGACCTCTAACCCAGAATAACAGGGATGGTGCCTGAACAAGAAGCACCTGTGTCTGGCCCACTTTCAAGAGATACTTCCCAGCTTGGTCTGGCCCCCTGGATACCAGCACCTGCCAGCAAGGGCTCACCCAGTGTGTACAATGTGCCACTTTCCCCAGATGGTGAGTGAAAAACACAGCAGAGTCTCATAACACATCCAGGAATATACCCCCAGACTTCTACATGGATACCTCAAAGCATGTAGACACAGTGAAAGCCCTGAGCAGTTGTCAATTTGAGCTGCTAAAACCAAGTACCATAGACTGCGTGGTATACCAACAGCAGCAGTTTACTTCTCCAGCCATCAGGATGGCTCAGGGGATAAAGGAGCTTGCTGCTAAGCCTGATAACCCCAGTTCAATCCCTAAGCCCCATGTAAGGTGGAAAGAGAAAGCTGACTCCATCAGGCTCTCTCTCTCTCGCTCTCTCTCTCTCTCTCTCTCTCTCTCTCTCTCTCTCTCTCTCACACACACACACACACACACACACACACACACACACACACACACTATACACATACACATTGTACACACACACACACACACACACACACACACACACACAGAGTGAGTGAGATACAGAAAGAATAAATACAATTTTTAAAAGAACTAACAACACTAAGTTCTGGCAAGGATAGGAGCGACTGGCACTCACGTGGCTGATGGGAGTACAAGGTAGCACAGCGAGCTTGGGAGCTACTTTACTAACCTTCAATAAACTTAGATTGTACTTGCCAGTATCTAGAAAATCTACACAGGGTTTATCAAATAGAAATAAGCACACACGCTTCAAAAACAAAAATGACTTGTACACAGACACTCATATGCCTTTATTTATAATAGTCAAACACTGGAGACTGTACAAACCCCCAATGATAAGAAAATTGAAGGACAAATTTTGATATATTCAAATATTATATAGTAGTAAAACAAAGAATATATAAAGTTATAAAAATACAAAATGTGAGCCAGGCGTGGTGGCGCATGCCTTTAATCTCAGCACTTGGGAGGCAGAGGCAGGTGAATTGCTGTGAGTTCGAGGCCAGCCTGGTTTACAAAGCAAGTCCAGAACAGCCAAGGCTATGCAGAGAAACCCTGTCTCAAAAAAAAAAAAAAAACAAAAAAAAAAAATATTTTGTGTGTGTGTGTGTGTGTGTGTGTGTGTGTGTGTGTGTGTGTGTGTACAGTGGATGGATAAACATATGTATTTATATGATTCCTTTTACATGATATTCAAGAATAAGCAAAACTGAACCATGTTGGAGGAAGTCAGAATGACGAGACTCCCTACTGAGCCTCAGAGTCCCTGGTTTCTACACAGTGGGTGGAGGAGGAGAAAAGAGAGAAGGTAGACTGAACTCACAATCTCCTCTGCCTTTGTTTCCATTCACAGTTCACTGCTGAGAGCTAGTCAAATGGTCTCACGCACATGCAAGGGAGTGTGGGAAATGTAGTTCGGGTATGGGCAGCTATTCCTATTTTATGAAAGAGAACATATGAAATTTTGGAGGCCAGCTAGGCACCACTGCCTCACCTGGCCATGCTTAGTGAAGAAGAAGAAGGAAGAGGAGGAGGAAGAGGAGGAGGAAGAGGAGGGGAATTGGGGAATTGTAATAATAAGCAGGATTGCTGATGACAGTAATAACAACTAAGTCTACCATAAGCACTTCCTCCAACATGAGCAGTGTGCTGAGAACTTTCCAAGCATCACGCAATCCAATCCTCCATCATCCCTATGAACTCAGACTCCTTCTATGTGATCAGATCATCCTCCATTTCCCCTGAAGTCATCCTCGCTGCTGTGGTCAACTCTCATACCTATGACAGACAGGTAGTGGTGGTGCCTTCACCTCCAGGCCCTAAGAAAGAAGCACAAAAGTCACTTAAGGGAACTAAAACCCAACATGATAGGACAACAGCTCCATTAGTAAAGTGTTTCTGTGGAAACATGAGAACCTGAGGACAGATGCCCAGAACCCACATCAAAAGCAGGACGTGACTTGAGGACAGATACCCAGAACTGACGTCAAAAGCAGGACGTGACTTCCTGTACCTACAATCCCAGGACTAGGAAGGCAGAGACAGGAGGATCCCAGGAGTTTGTTGGCTAGCCAGTCTAGCCAGATCAGTGAGTGAGCTCCAAGTTCAGTGACAGACCCTGTCTCAAAAAATAAACCAGAGGGAAATCAAGGAAGACACCCAGTGTTGACCTCTGACTTCTACACACACACACACACACACACACACATACACACACACACACACACACACACACACACCATGCACAAACACATGTACTCACATGCATTTGCACACACACATGCAAGTATATACATACCACATGAAAACTTTTAAACATGAAATTAATCCTTATAAGCAGTTGTACAATTATTATGTGTCGATTACAATGAGAGGATGAAGATTTTTTAAAAGAATATTTGAGGCCAGGCACGGTGACCCAATACATGTGATTGCCATGAGGTTGAGGCTAGCCTGAGCTATATAGAAAGCACCATCTTAGAAAGAAAAGAAAAAAAGGAAGGAAGGAAGGCACAAGATGGTGTCTCTCCTCTACAAAGGGAGTCTTAGGCTTCCTATTCAACAGTGTTGGCTCTGCCCTTCCTCGGTTAATGGAGAAGAGTGGGGTGTGTTCAATGCCTTAGAAGCAGCTACTCAGGCAGGCAGATGCTAATAGCTGCTTCTCATGTGGTTTTTTGTCACAACGCTTTTCTCTTCCACATTAGAATCTTTTTCTGCAGGCATGGACTCTCCAGAAGCTCAACTAAATGGGTACTTTCTGGGAGACCGGGCTGTTCAGACTGGCTACACCACATTGGCTTCCGGAGCCTGGATGCAATTTGCCTACCTGAGGACTGAGGCTGAAGATGTGCCATGAGGCCTTCTGGGGCAGGTGGGAGGCTCAGTCTGAACTAAACCTTGAGCTACCAAACCTTGTGAACTTTCCAGACACTAACATGAAACTTGGATGAGTCCCTCCTCAATAATCTAGTAATCTGAAGTCTATGCTCCTCGCTTCGTGGAGAAGGCATAAAGGTTAAACAGAAATGAAATCACCTCGTTTTGTTCATTCAATTGCTGCAGTAGCAACCACCTAAAATGTGCTAAGCAGAGTTCTGGACACTGAGGAGAAAGAAAGTAAATGGAGAGAAATAGCCAGCAGCAAAGAAGCAAATAAAAAAAAAATATATATATATATATATATATATATATATATATATATATTGATAATAATTGTTCAGTGTGACCAGGGAAGAATGTGGACAGTGGATGATTGGCTGCATCCCTCCACCCGTGTCTATATCAAGCCTTTGACACATGATAACTGCAGTTCAGCACACACATGGAGATTGGCCATGTGTAGCCAGTGAGATGTGAGGCATGATCCTGAAGTGCGCTTTTATAGTGAACCTCCTACAACCACAGCTATGAGCCTTGAGATCCTGCTAAACCCAGGAGGTTGGAAGGGCAGTGGTGACAAGCACATGATAGCTGAGCCACCAACTTATAAATAAAATAAACATTTCTTGCTGAATGTCACTTGAGACTCTGTCCCGTTATCCTTACATGGCAATAGTACATTACTGATCAATACGGAGGCTGGGAGTTAGAAAGTAGGCAATAGGGACTGGATTTAGATGAAGGCGTGAGGAGAGTCATCTTCTTTGGAAAAGGGACATTGGAACAGATATAAGTATCTATTAGACACATGGGGATACCTCAGTGGGAAGGACAGGGAACAGCATGTGCAAAGGGTCAGAGGTGAGGACAAGCAGAGAGCAGAATACAAATTCCTGGGACTCAGAAAAGACCAAAGAGCAAGGAAAAGGTGGTGACAGAAAGTGATGACCAGAGAGGTCAAGGAAAATATCTTAAAATGGTAGTGGTAAAAGTTCATGTTTCGACGGGTGCAGTGGCACACGCCTGTAATCCCAGCACTTGGGGAGGCAGAGGCAGGTGGATTTCTGTGAATTCAAAGCCAGCGTGGTCTACAAAGTGAATCCAGGATAGCCAAGGCTACACAGAGAAATCCTGTCTTGAAATACACACACACACACACACACACACACACACACACACACACACACACACACATCACATCACATTTTCAAGGGTAGTGGGAAGCTAGTGATGAATGTTGAACACGGAAGTGACCTGAGGAAAATCCCTTTCTGTTACTAAATGGAGGAAACAAACTGAAGGAGCAGAAAGGAAGAGGGAGTCATGGCAAGGTTGAGGTATTCATCCCGTGGCTGGTAGTGGGCCACTCTAAGGAGGTGACCACAGAGACTGAGAGAAGGAGAGAAGGCGAAGGAGCATTTCGAAGGTAAATTAGTAAGAATTAGCAGACATGCTGGCACATACCTACAAGCCTCAGGAGGCTAAGGCAGGAAGACTGAGATCTGGGAACACCCTGGGCTATATAACAAAACTTATGGAGAGATAAATCAGTGGGTAAGAGTTCTTGCTGTGCAAGCCTGAGGATCAGAGTTCAAATCCCTAGCACCCATGTAAAAAGCCAGGCATGATTGTATCTATCATGTGTATCCATCGCCCTAGCTCTGGGTGTGTTCTAGGAGCTCACTGGTTGCAGCCTACCAAAATGATGAACTTTAGTTCAATAAGAGATGCTGATTTTCAGGGCGATAAGAGGTGTGATGCCTTCCTCTGGCCTTTGTGCACATGCATGACACACACCATAGGCATGCACGAAATCTTGTATGCTTACCTACACACACACACACACACACCACATACACAGAATTAATAGAACTTTTTAATATATATATATAAGTATATATGTGTGTGTCCATTGATTTTTCAGAAAAAAGTACCAAGTACTGTAGAAAAAACACATTTTAATATTTTTTTAAATCTTAATCTATATCTCGTACCACGATCAAACATTAACTCAAACCTGATCAAAGAATGAGGTTCATCAAAATTTAAAAACAAAAAAATTCCTACTTCAAAGAATTCTAGTAAGAAAGTGGAAAAAAATAGAAGTGGGCACTGACGAAGATTACCTGGGTGTGAAACTGTGACTAAGTTTTTAAAATGGAAGTTTTTACTTTTTAGGCACAACTCAAAACATGCGCTCAGCCCTACCCCACCCTTAAATGGGTAAACTGTAAAATGTGTAGGGTTTAGTTCACTATGTTATCAAGAAAGAGGCAGAAAACTAACACTACAAAACATCAAAACTAAGCCGGGAGTTGGTGGCGCACGCCTTTAATCCCAGCACTCGGGAGGCAGAGGCAGGCAGATCGCTGTGAGTTCGAAGCCAGCCTAGTCTACAAAGTGAGTCCAGGACACCCAAGGCTACACAGAGAAACCCTGTCTCGGAAAAAAAAAATCAAAACTATAGTTACATAGTTCTCCTACAGTTACTGGAGGAAGTCTTTAGGTTAGACTCAGCCATACGGGAATGACTCACAGGGCCAGTAAGATTGCTAAAGATACTTGCCACCGAGCTTAACGACCTAAGCCTGACCTCCGGCAGATGGAGAAAACCAGCTCCCACAGATTGTCCTCTGACCTCCACACATCTGATGTGGTAACTACACACGCACACACTCTCACAGACAGATAAATAAGCCATAAATAACAAATAATCATTAATTTTTTTAAAAAGACTAGTTTCTATAAAAAAAAAAACAACTGAGTTGGAGCACATTAAAATTTACAACTTTTACTTTATGGAAGACACTTTAAAGAGAATGAAAACACAAGCCACAAGCCAGGGGAAACGCTTCCAAATGTCATATGTGATATAGACTTTGTATTACAAATATATAAAAACCAATCTAGACTCCATCCTAAGCACATAGTTTAAAATTTTTAAATAAGTAAATTGTGAACAAACACTTGCCAAATAAGCACTTGAAATTTTTTCCCATAATTATGTATGAATACACATCAAAACTATAATCAGGCCAGGCAGAGTGGCACATACCTGTAATCTCAGCCCTCAGGCGGGGAGGAAGGTAGCATAGCCAGGCAGATATCTATAAGTTCAAGGCCAGCCTGGTCTACAAAGTAAGTCCATGACAGCCAGGGCTGTTATACAGAGAAACCCTGTCTTAAAGGGGAAAAAAACATAATCAGAAACTATCATGGTTCTGTGGTCTTATCAGCATGGCCAAAATATAGTGGGCTCACATAAAATATTGCAAACGACAGGGCATGTCTTGAACTTGCTTGTGACAGTATAATATGGCAGAACTAAGCAGCAAAAACACAGCAGGTTTGCTTTTGGTCTACCTTATAACTCAGGCTGGTCTGGAACTCTCTATGTAGACCAGGCTGGCCTTGAACTCCCAGATCTGGCTGTCTCTGCCTCCTGAGTACTGGGATTAAAAGCATTCCCCCACCATGCTCATCTTGGCGGGTTTTTAAATGTTAAACATCCACCAACATATGATCCAGGCATTCTGCTCCTGAGGGAGGGAAAAACCCAAATTATACGTTCACACAAAGACTTGTACAGCAATTCCCATAGCATCATTAATTGTAAGAATCCAAAACAAGCTGGGCGTGGTGATGCACATCTTTAATCCCAGCACTCAAGTGGCAGAGGCAGGCAGATCGCTGTGAGTTTGAGGCCAGCTTGGTCTACAACATGAGTCCAGGACAGCCAAGGCTACACAGAGAAACCCTGTCTCAAAAAATACAAAAACAAACAAAGCAAACAAACAAAAATAATCCAAAACCAGAGGAACCCAAATGTCCATCAGCAGCTAAGTTGGTAAACATCCTGCAGTATATCCATAGAGTGGAATACTATTCAACAATATAAAAGCATCTGTCGATACTGAGACAGTCAAATAAAATGGGTGAATATCAAAGTACTTGTAAGTGAGAGAGGTCACAGGGAAAAATACAATGTATATCATTTCCATCTATATAAAATTCTGTAAAAAAAAAAAAAAAAGAAAGAAAAGAAAAATACTCTTTTTTTAACATTTATTTAGCAAAGCCATGGGACACGTGGAGGTCGTAGGACAATTTTCAGGAGTCAGCTCTTTCCTTTCACCCTATGGGTCCTGGGGAATCGAACTTGGGCCATCAAGCTTGGCAGCAAGTCTTTTAACCCACCAAGCCATTTCTTGTGCCCTCAAATGACCCTCTGTGATAGAAAATGAGTCCGTGGCTGCCTGAGGATTGGCTGGAGAGGCAGATAGAGATCAGGAAGCCTACAAAGGGTCGTAAGGAAACTGGGAACTAATGAGGCGTTCATTATCTTCAGTGGGGTGAGGTCCCCCAGACACATGCGGTGTTAAAACTTTTAACTTCTTGTCAATCTTTCCTCAGTAAAGCTGTAAAAAAAAAACAAAAAAAACCTTAATAGGGCTTAGATGTGGCAGATGATGGGGAAGGATGCCAGGAGTGACCCTGGATGCTGTTGTCTGAGACGCTGATGGATGGAGGTGCCATATTGTGACACTGTGAGAGAGAATGGAAAGATGGAACGTGCTCAGGAACAGAGCGTTGAGGTGGGAAAGTGGGCATCTCTGCAGAGGCATGGAGCTGTGTGTGTGAGTTCTTCAAGTAAAGTGAGACCCTGTGGCTGGCGAAGGGAGTGAGGATAGCAGACAGGAAGTGGACACGGTCTGTGGTGGTGATCTTCAGAGCGCGGTGGGCAGGTGATGGGAGGAAGAAGGCCTGGAAGACAGCTCAGGGTAGAAGTCACCTTAGGGAGGATCTCCTCAGGGTACCACTGTGGGATGGGAGCTGAGAGAGGAACTTGCTGGACTTGCTCAGACAGGAGAACAAAAGTCGGGAACCTTTAAAAAGGTTGGTGCTGAGACAGGAGAAGCAAAGGAGTCGGCTTTCGAGTGACTAAACCTTGAGGGAGACCTCACACAAGCACCTGGATCCCTGGGCTGGCAAGATCAGGGAGGCATCTGACTGCAGGGAGGACCTCGGCTTCCCCAGGGGCACCTTTGTCTCTGGAAGCAATGTATGTGTGGGAGACAGGCAGACAGACAGACAAGCTTGGAGACGACCCCAGGAGAGCAAGTGAGGGTAGAGAAGAAGTTGGGACAGAGGACAAGGCAAGGACAAGACCCATGAAGTCTTTAGAACCTACTAGAACATTTCAAGCCATGAGCTCAGAGCAAGGTGTGTCCAGGCCTGAAAAGGAAGATGTCTCCAGAAGAAAGAAGGGACACACTGTTACACACACACACACACACACACACACACACACACACACACACACACACACACACGCCTTCACTGTGCTCACCTCTCCAATAGAGATCAGAGCCATTGGCTCCATTGGGCTCAGAAGAAATGGAGAACCACACAGGGTGCTTCTCCCAAGATCCTAGAGCTTTGCTTTAGTCCCTGTCTGAGGAGACTAGTGCTCTTCTTAAGGTCCTAGAATAAGGTCCCTGGGGGCCAGACTTGACCCCAGAGTGTCTGTGTGCAGAGCTTCTGCGGCAGTTAGCATGACGGAGGGAGCACAGCTAATTGCCTGTACAAATTAACTCTAATGTGCTCGGCATCGACATACTTATCTTTCTTTAATTACATTAATCAATTAATGAAGAAGATGGCTCCCTCTTATTATGATTTCCAACGCCCATATGTTCTTGGGACTCCAGCTGGAGCTTGGCTCTCCTCTCTGTCCTTGGCTGAGAAGAGAAGAGGGCAGGATGGACATCTTTAGAATAAATTGCCCCTCCCCTTTCCCCACCCCCTCCCCCACCCCCAGTTTTCTGCACCCTGAAGTTGAGGTCCAATAGGGAAAAGTGAGAAAATGAACTAGTAGGTGTCAAGCATTGCTCATTCAAGACTCCTTTCCCACACTGTTCCCAGTTACAGGACCCACTGGGCAGCTGGACTTTCTCTGTGCTGCCCACACTGTTCCCAGTTACAGGACCCACTGGGCAGCTGGACTTTCTCTGTGCTGCCCATACATGCTACAGCCCCATGATAGAGCTAAGGATATAGTTTAGAGATACAGTGATTATCTGACATGCAGAAGACCCTGGATTCCATCCTCAGCCAAAAGAAGAGCTCCTGTGACACACCTGTGCTGCTTCCTCCCCACCAGAAAGGCCAGCTCCCATCAATCAATGCCTACGTCAGGCCAGTAGGTTCCAGCCACCTCCTGACCAGTAGACTTCAGAAGCCCTTTCCTATCTTAATCTCAATTCCTAGAGGAATAATTAGCAAAAATTGTTCACCTTTGGCTAGGCATGGTGAACTCATATCTTTAATCCCAGCACCTAGAAAGCAAAGGCAGGTAGATATCTGTGAGGTTAAGGCCAGCCTGGTCTACATATGGAGTTAAAGGCAGACGAGGCTACATAGCAAGACCATGTCTGGAAAAAAAATAATAAATAAGTCATTCACATTTAAAGTATACAACTTGGCACTCATGTTTGTGTCAATTAAACGTCCTCATTCTCAAACTTTGCTGCCGTTGCCAAGGTTGATGGTGACAACAGCCTCAACCCATTATCCCTGGCAAACACACTTTTTAGTTAGGGGTGGAAGCCCTGAAGGATCATAAACACCTCCTATTGCTGTGTGGGTGGACTCACCTGTGCTCATGAGCACAGAGACCGAAGGTGGACATCGGGCATTGTTTTGCATCTTGTTTTTGAGACAGAGACCTGAAGCGTGCTGTTTGGGCTACACTGGCAGGCCCGTGAGCCCCTCAGGCTCTGCCTGTCTCCAAGCTAGCTTTTAGCATGCTCCTGTGTGCGTGCACGCCATTTCACGGACTAAGTGCTTCAAACAGGCAGCCTCCCTTCCCGTTTGAAGTGCCAACCTCATAGCCTCGCAAGCCGCCAGCATCCTTGTCACTTGGGAAACACTCACGAGGTCCCAGGTCCAGTGCCTCAGCTCTGGGATGGGGGCCAAGCCTCCTGGTGTCTAAGGAGCCACCCAAGAGATTGCAGCGATTCCTCAAGCTGAGGGCAATGGCTTGAGGAATTGTGTTAACTGAGCCTCCGAATCCTTTGGGTTTCTACTCTAATCACTTCTGTTATCTTTTCATAAAAAGACAATTAACTTCCATTTGTCAAGCCATCCCATGTGGTGGGGGGTGGGGGGGACCGCACTAAGCACATTGTACTGTGCTGAATGCTTGAGCCAACCCAACGCTCAGCTGTCTGTTTTACGGAATGTAAAGAGAGTTGGAAAGGCTGCAGAATTTGGTTGACCTGTTAAGACGGAAATCCAGGGAAATGGGGCTCAGAGCTTCATCCTGACTCCACGTTCTCCAAACAGTGGAGTCACACATGTGGGGGATATGTTGTTCTCTGTTATGATTGTCACGTACAAACACTCCTCTCAGGTTAATCCATTTAAACACTTTGTCTCAAACCGGGCATGGTGGCGCACACCTTTAATCCCAGCACTCGGGAGGCAGAGGCAGGCAGATCACTGTGAGTTCGAGGCCAGCCTGGTCTACAAAGCAAGTCCAGGACAGCCAAGGATACACAGAGAAATCCTGTCTCAAAAAAAAAAACAAAAAACAAAACAAAACAAAACAACAACAAAAAACAAAAAAAGAAACCAAAAAAAAAACACTTTGTCTCCAGCTGACAGCTCGGTTGGGAGAGATTGTGGAAACTTCATGGGGTAAAGCTTTACTAAGAAAATGAGTCACTCAGGAGTAGTCCTTGAAGGGTCAATCCTGGCCTCTCTTCCTGCCCAGACACTCTGTTTTCAGAACCACACAAGAAGCAGCTGCCATAGGATCCCACAGCCACAAACCAAGCGGACCTAACTGGCAAGCTTTCCCTAGCATGACGGACTGTTCCCTCTAAACCGTGAGCCAAAACAAATGTCAGGTGTTCTGTCACAGCAGAGAGGAAAGTGAGCAGAAAACTTCCAGTATATTCCTCCCCCTAAGTCAGTAGCTTTCCCTCACACCTCAGCCCTCTTCTACCTAGGTGTCTGGTTCTTAACTAGCTTTTTCTTTTAAGTTCTCGAAAGCATCAACCACCCTCAACAGACATCATAGGCTTTCATCCTATGAAAATTATATAACTCAGTTCACTTCTCAAAATGCAAAGACAGACACAAAATTTTCCTTTCAGAATGAAATTCAGGTGGAAATCAAACTCCATAGGGACAGCTTTGGGTTCTTTCTGCTCAAGAGGAGCAAATCCAACTAAAAAAAATGGGACTTCAAGCCTCAATACCCCTGGAAGACCATTACTCTCTCCCATATGTGATTTTTGTCCGGGTTTGTGGTGATGGTGGTGATGGTGGTGGTGGTGGTGATGGTGGTGATGGTGATGGTGGTGGTGGTTGTGGTGGTGGTAATGGTGGTGGTGGTGGTGATGG
Organism: Acomys minous; assembly: GCF_964271855.1. NCBI lineage: Eukaryota > Metazoa > Chordata > Mammalia > Rodentia > Muridae > Acomys > Acomys minous. Next base: position 74,415,941 of record NC_140485.1, on the reverse strand, counting down.
TGGTTGTGGTGGTGGTGGTGGTAATGGTGGTGGTGGTGGTGATGGTGGTGGTGGTGGTGGTGGTGATGGTGGTGATGGTGGTGGTGGTGGTAATGGTGGTGGTGGTGGTGATGGTGGTGGTGGTTGTGGTGGTGGTGGTGGTGGTGATGGTGGTGGTGGTTGTGGTGGTGGTGGTGGTGATGGTGGTGGTGGTGGTGGTGGTGGTGGTGGTGGTGTTGATGGTGATGGTGGTGATGGTGGTGGTGGTGGTGATGGTGGTGGTGGTGGTGGTGGTGGTGATGGTGGTGGTGGTGGTGGTGATGGTGGTGGTGGTTGTGGTGGTGGTGGTGATGGTGGTGATGGTGGTGGTGGTGGTGATGGTGGTGGTGGTGGTGGTGATGGTGGTGGTGATGGTGATGATGGTGGTGGTGGTGGTGGTTGTGGTGATGGTGGTGGTGGTGGTGGTGGTGATGGTGGTGATGGTGGTGATGGTGGTGGTGGTGGTGGTGGTGGTGGTGATGGTGGTGGTGGTGGTGGTGATGGTGATGGTGGTGGTGGTGATGGTGGTTGTGGTGGTGATGGTGGTGATGGTGGTGGTGGTGGTGGTGATGGTGGTTGTGGTGGTGATGGTGGTGATGGTGGTGGTGGTGGTGGTGGTGGTGATGGTGGTTGTGGTGATGGTGGTGGTGGTGGTGGTGGTGGTGGTGGTGGTGGTAATGGTGGTGGTGGTGGTGATTATGGTGGTGTTGATGACAGTGGTGATGGTGATGATGATGATGCATGCGTATGTGTATGTTGTTATTTTCTCTTTTGTGCCTCAAAAAAAAAATCCTAGGATTTTATTTAGGAAGTGTATCAAACAAGTCACCTAAGTTGAAGAACACTTAATTTCTCACAGTTGAGTTGTAGTAAATATACATTTTAAAGGTTTTTTAAATTCTTCTTTATTTCTGATGTCTTTTAATCAGCCAATCAAATTATCCTTCTAAGCAGCCGAACTGTTCACGCTAAACCCTCAGGAAATGTCAGCTGAGTCTGATGCTTTTCAAAGGCGAGATCATAAGCAGCCCACGCTAAAGCAGAAAACTATTCAAATCACACAGAGAGAGACCTTAGAGTGACCAGAACACGGTTTGTCCGGGGACTAGTCCCTGCTGTGGATCTGGAAGTTCCAAATCCCAGAAAACAGTCAGCACCACCAGAGGCTTGCCTGAACATATGTGAGTCCTGTTCCCTCCCACCAGCCACGGCCTGAGTCCAGGGCTCCCATAGATCAGCGTGCCCTGTCCAGAAGCAAGGTCACCCAGAAGAAGAAAGGCCCCTTGCCTCAGCCTGCTATAACAGAAAATCAAACTGCATCAGTGGTGGCAACAGAAGATAAGTCTTCCTCCCAGCTCTGGAGGCTGAAGGTCAGGGATCCATGTGCCCAGGTCTTGTATGGGCCATCTCTGTACACATCAGAGAACGCTGGTCTCTGCAGCACTGTATGAGGGAGACGAATCCCATTCATGCAGCCTGGTCACCACCCAAAGGCGTCATCCTTATAGTGTTTCATTGTGAATTTGTGAGGGCACAAACATTCCATCCAAACAAAGCAGACTACCAGGGGACAAGAGAGAAACTAGCCTGAACAAGGACCGTGCCTCCTCTACCCCTCCACATCCCTGCCCCCCCCACCCCCCACCCACCCCCACCCTGCCCCAGTTGACTCTAGGGCAAGAATGCCACTCTCAGGCAGCCATGTTTTTCCTCAGAGCCCAGGTAGACGCAAAAGGGAGGTGAATGCTGAGATTCCATTCCTGACCTGAGCTTGGCTCTTCTATGCTGGGGAGGGTGGAGGGTATTCAGGAAGATCCCAGCTTTTCATCTTGGGCCTACAAGCTTAAAAGATCACTGAGGCACCTGGGTTCCTTGATCCCCTTGAGAGCAGAGGCTTGGGACCAGGAAAAGGGCTAATAAGCTCATTCCTAATGGCAGGTGCTTCAGGTAAGCTGGACCAGGCAGAAGCATCTGAAGGTGATACACTTTCCCAGACAGCAACTGCCTGCTGTGGCCCAAGCCCACATTCAGAACTGCCTTCCTCTCCCTCCTGCCAGCCCCATGGCAACCCTTCCTCCGCCACTGCTTTATGGCCTTATCTAAGCAACCCCCTCCAAGCACTGGTTTTTCACACTTACAAAGTAATACAAATAGTAGCCGAGACCCTCAGAGAACCACTGAGCAGGATTCAAAAGATGGTTCAGCGAGCTGGGCATGGTGGCACACACCTTTAATCCCAGCACTCGGGAGGCAGAGGCAGGCAAATTGCTGTGAGTTCGAGGCCAGCCTGGTCTACAAAGCAAGTCCAGGACAGCTAAGGCTACATAGAGAAACCCTGTCTTGAAAAACCAATAAATAAAAAATAAAAAAAGATGGCTCAGCGGGTAAACATGTTTGCCACCAAGCCTAAAGATCTGAATTTGACCCCAAGTACCTTGACTGTAGAGAGAGAGAACCTCTTCCCAAACATTTACTCCCAATAGTAGAGGGACTCACTACTGTGCTTACACACACACACACACACACACACACACACACACACACACACACACACAATGATGCAAATTTAAAAGGAGTTGCTACATAAATGCTTTTGGGCACGTTAAGTGCTGACATTGTCCTGGCATCCAGAAAGCAAGAGAGGCTGGGGACAAAGAGGTACCAAAAAGCCCCGTGTCCTCCCTCCATCAGTCTCAAAGCAGAAGATCCAAACTCCAGAGCCTATCTGGTTTTGGTTTGGTCTGGTTTGGGTTTCTCTAAAGCAGTGCAGGCTCTTCTTTGGGCAAAGGCATGGTGCCTGGGGCCCATGATATTTCAGAGACCCATGAAAATGGTTTAATTTCCTTCAAAATCCAGAAGAAATGAACCTTGAAAGTAGGCAAAAAATGTACTTTTTTTTTTCTCATCAGAAACAAATGGAATATTTAGAGGCCCCTGAAAGTCTGCTCTCAGAGGAGTCTCATAGACGGTAGTTAATATCCCTGGCCATAAATGTCCTAAGGCAGTCCTGACCCGGGAGAGCCACCACTACTGTCCCTATCAGACAGAGGCCACCTTCACTTCCACCTGGTCAAAGGCAAGAGCCCACACACACACAGGCTCTGTGGCCTGTTTTCTCAAGTCCTGCACAGAGCAGCCAGGGCACTCTGCCAACTGCTGAGCAGGTACACAGACGCTGGGGAAAGCGAGGGCTAAGTCACAAGGCATTGCCTCCTACTCAGTGTGCCTTCCCCTGGCCCCAGACTCCTACCCATCCTTCAAACGCTGCCTCTCCTAAGAGAAACAGATGGGGAAACTGAGGCACACGTCTACATACTCATCACATGGGGATCTCTAGCGAATGTTCCCTCCAGGTCTTCCTCCAATAGCTGCAAAGTAGCAATCCCACAGTGCACCCATCTTAAGTGACAGCCAGCATGGGCCCTCCCTCCGCTGGCGCACCCCACCCCTTCCATTCCAAGTGCCCCTGGAAGCCCTGCGATCAGGTCCAGCCCCTCCTCTTCTGACAGGCTGGAAGTGTTGAAGTGCCTGAGGACTCCCCCGCCCCGCTCGCCCCCCCCCCCCCCGCGGTGGGTAGGGCTGTGGCCTTCACCAGCAACGTCCCCCACAAGGGGTCAAACTCAGAGACGTGGTCCAGGGACTGAAAGAGCTGGTTCAGCCTTTGTCTGTGACTACACACCGCTCACTGTACCTCAGTTTCCTCATCCGGTTAACCTTCAATCTGGCTAAAAGTCTTTCTGAGAGGATCCTCCCAAATGACTGCTGAACTTCCTCCACCAGCTCAAGTCGACTTGCCAACGCAGTGGGAGAGCGCCACCTACCGGCTCCCAGGCCGCCTGCAGAACTGCACCGGGAAGGACCACAGAACCAACCTTCAAAGGCAGGGATAACAATCCTGTCTTTTGCATAGCCACAGCCTCCTCCTTCTTCTTGAGGGCTGTAGAGGACTCCCTCCAGACCAGCCAAGCAGCTTCGCCCGCACCATCCCCTGCCCCGAAGCACCCAGGAAGGTCATGAGTCCCATGGCATTCTGCCCCTGTCCCTTGCCCATCACTTGGGCAGCTTCCCTCATGCTGGGCTGAGGGCTGGAAGGGGGGAGAACAATGATCCCTATTGTGACTAAATTTCCCCCTGAAGATCTCATTCAAGATGTTAGAGTGAGCGATCATAAAAGGAATTAATAGTTGATTCGCTGTATAATTTCCTAGTTCAATATACTTTAGTGCAGAGACTAAATGAACCGTCCCGGCCGTTCGGTGGGGCCAGATAGCGACTTTATCGCTGGGATCTCAGGCTGAGGAATAAAAGCAATTCTTCTGAAGTAATTGCGTCTAATTAAAAGAAACATTTAAAAAGTGTAACCAAAAGGAATTCATTTCAAATGGAAAATTAATGCTGAAAAATAGCCCTGAGCTCTCTTGTCGCAGCTAATAGCCAGGCAGCCGCAGAATAATTAAACTGTTTTGAAATGTCGATACTATCCTCCTCGGGAGAAGATGGGCACCACTGAGCATGCTGTGGGCATCAGCAAAGGGGGTGGCTTCCCCAGCAGTGGCCAGCCCCAGGATTCAAAGTCAGCAGTTAGCTTCCAGGCAGGATGAGAAAGGGGCCACCCACGAGGGACCAGGCTGGAAGAAGCGGGTGCTGTGGCCTTTAATGAAGGGCACCCACTCCCTGGGGCCCTGAGTATTTCACTGAATATCCCAAGCAGCCCTGCAAGTCCTACTAATTGTAATTGTGTTGTCATAATTCAAAGAGCCCAAAATCACAGCAAATCTCAGCAGATTCAACATTCAGTCGTAAAGTTAGGTGTCAAGAAAGGCCGCGTGCTTTCAAATGTTGTAGTTTCTGGTCCTGTCTACCAGGAGTGTCATCTGACTCCCGTCTGCATGACTTCAAAACCCCACTTCCCTGCTCCACTCCCAAAGATTCTGGCTTCATTAGTCCAGACGCTAAACTGATGAAGCTGTTCTCAACCTATGGGTTGTGACCCCTTTGGCAAACCTCTATCTCAAAATAATAATAATAATAATAATAATAATAATAATAATAATAATAATAATAATAACATTATTATTACAATTCATAACAGTAATAAATTATGGTTATGAAGTAGCAAAAAAAATCATTTTATGTTTCGGGTGACCACAACATGAGGGGCTGTATTGAAGGATTACAGCATTAGGAAGGTTGAGGACCACTTCTGCAGAGGAAGCCTGGGCATTGCAGGTGACTGACCTTCCAGAGCCAAGATCCATGAGCCAATCCCTGAGCATCCACCTTCCACACCATACCTCTCGAGCTGCACTGCCCACCTCCTTGTGAATGAAAGCAGGGGACAAACCCTACAAAGAGCGGCTGCTGCGGAGTTGGCGGCGCCTATTCAGTACAGAATAAACGTTAGCTTCCGGATGTGGACAGCAGACTTCAGAAGCCAGGGCAACCATCTAATCAGCCTGGGCTTCTGGGCATCTGGAGTCTCTAAAGCTTAGGAAAGGCTATGGTAGAGGAAGAAAATTAAAATTAAATCTCAATTGTTTAAAGGGTGAAAACCACCCGTCTTCCCTAAAGAGTGTTGCTCCAACCTAAATCCGGAAAGAGGAAGTCACTGTCTTCAAAAGCAAACCTGAATTGCTGAACAGACACCAAAAAAAAGGCCACTTCCCACCTCCCCCTCAAGTACCTAGTAACTCAAAGTAGGCTAAGAGTGGCCTGGGATCCATGATTAAGAGACTCGCTTTAAGGAAGTTGAATAATTTATAATCCGTAAATTGTTTATATGCTGAAGGGTATCACTAAAGACCTCTGGAATGTTCCCCCAAAAGTCTGCGCCCCTAAGTGAGTTTGAGCACGCCCTAAACCTAATTCACACCAGTACAGCTGTAGGAAAAGCTTTCTTTATACATATGCAAACCTCCCTCCTTTCTGAATTGCAAATCCTTCCCCATTTCCAAAGATCGTCACCCAGGCACCATCTGCTTTGCTGTGGCTAGCCCCTTGAAAGAGAAGTCAGCCATAGTCCCTGAGAGAGGTGCAGAGCCAGCAGAAGAAAGCCTACCCCCCTGACAAATCTGGCTTCCAGTGACTCCAGTAGCTCAGCCAAGCGTGAGGGATGTCTACAACACCCTGGGGGAAGGCCACCACCAGCTGCCACTTTCTTTCCTGGGAGCATTCTTTATCCACCAAATGTATTTCGTCCACTTCAGTGGCAAGCCAATGGCACCATGTGACACCGCTTCGGTGAGAGATAAGTGGCCACCCAGCTCCCCACCACTTTGAATCTATGCAGACTCACACTGTCCCTTCCCCCCCCTCCCCCGACATTGAGTCCAGTAGAAACTAATGATGCGCCGGGCGTGGTGGCGCACGCCTTTAATCCCAGCACTCGGGAGGCAGAGGCAGGCGGATCGCTGTGAGTTCGAGGCCAGCCTGGTCTACAAAGTGAGTCCAGGACAACCAAGGCTACACAGAGAAACCCTGTCTCAAAAAACCAAAAAAAAAAAAAAAAAAAAAAAAAAAAAAAAAAAAGAAACTAATGATGCTCCTCTATTAGCTCGCCCCTCCGACTTCCTCCCTCCCTTACCTGCACTGCCTTCGCCTCACAATAGAAGACTTGCATCTGAACCCATGTCTGTAGAAACAGATGTAAGAATCGATCTTTAAAGCCATAGAGCCTTGGAAATCCACCTGAGCCTGGCCCTGTGCACTGATGCAGGGATCTGAAGCCAAGCTACCTAAGCCACATGTTTTCCAGCTGTGTGACTTTTTAAAAAATACCCCTAGAGCCTTGGTGAGCTTTTCTTCTACCATAAAGTGGCAGCCCCCACCCCCACCCCCAGTGCCCAGGCATCCTGCGAAGAGTGTTGACTTCCTGCAGGTTAAGATCATGGCGAAGGGTGAGAGCACAACCCCTTTGCTGGCTGTTCTAGGGAAATGAGATGTAAGCAGAACAGAGGGGCATGGGCTGACGATGGGAGGGTAGGGGGACCTCTGCCACAAACTCTCCAAAGGCCTGGCACTTTGTCTAGTAGAGTAGCCACCAGCCACAGGGCCTATTTAAATTTACAAAGCCAGGCAAAGAGGTTCAGCCTCAGTCCAGTAGTTCAAAGCCAGCCTGGGTAATATCATTTTAGTAAGACATAATTTTCAAAGGTAACTACAATTCAAGAGTATCTAATAGATATATACTAGCTATAGTATTACCAAAAAAAAATTGTTGAAACATTGAGTGACATATGAGATATTAATTTTACCCTCGAGTGAGTGTTATAAAAATGAGAATATTCAAGCTGGAGAAATGGCCTAATGGTTAAGAACACTTTCTGTTCTTGCGGAGGACCCACGTTTGATTCCCAGCATCCATATGATGGCTCGCAAGCATCCATAACTCCAGTTCTAGGGAATCTGATGCCTTCTTCCAACTGCTGCTGGTACCAAGAACGTGTGTGGTGTGCATACATACATGTAGGCAAAACACTCACACACAAAAGGAGTAGATCTAATAAATAAATAAATAAATAAAAAGAAAGAAAGAAAGAAATGAGAAAACTCAAAGCAGTGAATGTTTAGTTACATGATTCTTATTCATGTAAAGACCGTGAGAACAAGCTGGGCATGGTGGCGCACGCCTTTAATCCCAGCACTCTGGCCGGAGGCAGAGGCAGGTGGATCACTGTGAATTCGAGGTCAGCCTGTTCTACAAAGCGAGTCCAGGACAGCCAAGGCTACACAGAGAAACCCTGTCTCAAAAAAAAAACAAAACAAAACAAAACAGCAAGAATGGCAGCCAGGGTGGGTGTGGTGGCACACGCTTTTAATCCCAACACTCAGGGAGGCAGAGGCAGGTGGATCTCTGTGAGTTTGAGGCCAACCTGGTCTACAAAGTGAGTCCAGGATAGTCAAGACTACACAGAGAAACCCTATCTCGAAGAAACAAACAACAACAACAACAATAACAAAAATACAACTAAAATTTTCAGTTTCTCAGACCCTCTAGGCACACCTCAAGTGTGGCTACATGTGGTAGTTTGTGGCTTCACTCTAGTCGACCTGACTAGGGAACATTCCCGTTGCTACAGAAAGTCCCCGCTGGCCTGCTATCAGGCAGACCCAGAGGGCGGATCAGCACTGTTTTTGTTTCTGTCACTGCAGTTCCGGCCGCCTGCTTGACCTCTGAGCACAGTTTCTCTTGTCAAACAGGCTGCACTACGTTCTCTAGAGAGCCGAGTGGAAGCGCTAGACCAGCTCTTAGTCTGGAAAATTCTGAAGCCCAGCCAATGCCGCCTAAGCTACTTCCATGTACAGCTTGGGCCTGGGATTGATCCACTTAAGGTCATCCATCTGTTGCTAACTGTCCTATTTTTCTAACCAGGACCAACTGCACCCTTTGCCTTTTGTGAGTCATCTCTCCCCTTCGCCCCCGCACCCACCCACCCACCCATGTGTGTCCATCCATAGGCAATGAGCAGGTAGGTAGTGGACGAGGGTTTGGAGCTTGCTGGACATATACAGACAGAGGCAGAAACTGGGGCGTACATGACCGAGCCCAAAGCCTATCTGAAAAGGCTCCGTTCCAACTGTACCCCACTCCGGTTGAAGATCAGTGATTGCCAAAGGCCAATGGGAGGAAGAAGGGGACAGGAGGAAGACAGAGCATTTGGATGGTGGTAACACTGCTCCCTCAGATGCTACAAAGTGAATCCAGGCTGTGGTGTTGTGTTTGTGGAAACTCGTGGAATGAGCTACACAGTCTGGAGAGAATGTTAGTTCACAGACTCCACCTGCTGAGGGATGCTGGAGGGAGGGAGTTCCACCCATGGTGAGGAAGGAAGGATGAGGAAACTGGACCATCATTTGGGAAGACACACGAAAAAGACACATCCCAGCCGGGTGGTGGTGGCACACGCCTTTAATCCCAGCACTTGGGAGGCAGAGGCAGGCGGATCTCCGTGAGTTCGAGGCCAGCCTGGGCTACAGAGGGAGTTCCAGGACAGCCAGAGCTGTTACACAGAGAAACCCTGTCTCGAAAAACAAAAGAAACAAGAGAGAAAGAAAGAAAGAAAGAAAGAAAGAAAGAAAGAAAGAAAGAAAGAAGCAGGCACATCCCAAAGTTCAACCACAAAAAAGAGGTGGAGAAGACAGAAAAGAGAAGAGAGGAAAATGGACGGAGGAAGTGAAGGAAGGAAGGAAAGAAGTCAAAGAAAGAAGACCCAACAAAACAGAATGGAAGCAGGGCTTAGCTGGCATCATTTGTCCTTAGTCACTACCCAGTGCCCCAGGGTGGACCATCCCAAATCTCACCCCACACCTTCCTCCCTCTGTTAGCCTGCTCTCTCCCTTCCACTGCACTCTGCTCAGATCATCCCAAACTGTCCCTTTATCATTGAGCCTCCCTAATTAAGCTAACATTATTAGAAGGTTGGGGGGGGAGAACCCCCTCCCAAATTCTCTTTGCGTTTCAGTAGCTCTTTAATATGCGAGGCGATGAGAGAGATGAGCGGCCCCTAATTGCCAGTCCCTGGAGTAGCCGGTCAGAAAATGAATTGATGCGGTTTTTTTTTTCCTTATGAACAATGCATGTAGCACAAATTGCAGTGGCCGTCACCAGAGATTTAATTACCAAATATCATTACTTTCACACATCATTTCAGATTTGGCCTGATCAAATCAAAGTCCGGGAGAGAGGGAGAGGAAAGCCACACTCTTAGCGGGTCATTCGTTCAGGGATGGCGTTAGAAACAGTGGTAGATTGGCGCTGGTAAGACTTCCTGCAGCCACTGTGGGAGGGAGAAGCAACTGCCAGAGGCATCCACGGAGAGAAAGAATAGAGGAAGCTGCCGGAAGCAAAGGAAGCCCCCTCCCCGAACCCCCCTCCCCCAGGAAAGGCCCAGGCCGTAGCAAGCCCTGGAACCTTGCAAGTGGGAAGGCGCTACAGCAATCTGCGGCTGTTGTCGTCGACCGTTGGTTCACTCCACCGCTATTTGTGAAGCACCCGGTGTGTGTCAGACACCAAGCCGGACCCCGAGGATACAAAACAGCATAGCAAGCTTCACAGGTTCACACTCCGGTTGGGGAAACAGGTTTAATCAAATAACTTGATGCAGTGAGAGCAGAGCGAGGAGAGACAGGAGAGCCAAGCCTCCTGGGCTTGAATCCCTTCGCTAGTCCCTCACAGCTGGGTGACCTTGACTATGTGTCGCACGCTTGCTCAACCTCGCGCTGTCTCGGTTTCTTCATTTGTAAAGCGGGGGATTCTAACAGTATTTATCTCATGGTTGTATGCAGAATGAGATGTCCTGGGGTTCACAAACACTTGGCACGGTGCCTGGTACGTGGCAAACTCCGTGGAAGTGTTTGGTGAATACACACAAGTGTAAAGCTGTAGCTGCGAGGAGACCCTTGGGTGCGCAGTCCTCTAGCAGCCTAGAATAGTGGAGCTCACCCCAGCCACGGAAGTGGGAGAGGGCGGCGAGGTTAGCAAGTGCAAACTGCCCTGCAGAGGAAGGACGCATGTTCAACTAAGGGAAGTAGTGGCCTTAGCTTCTAAATCAACACCTGTAAAGTCCCTGGGGCCAGAACTCATTTAAAGAACGCCACACTGGTCAGGCTTGGTGGCAAACTCCTTTAACCCCAGCACTGAGGGGGCAGAGGCAGGCGGATCGCTGTGAGTTCGAGGCCAGCCTGGCCTACAAAGTGAATCCAGGACAGCCAAGGCTACACAGAGAAACCCTGTCTGGAAAAAACAAAGGAAAAACACCCCATTGGAGATGGGGACGGAGGGGGCCAGTGTGGCTAGCATCCCAACCATCTAAGGATTAGGAAGCTGGGAAGGACCGATTTTTAAAGGCCATAGCCCAAAAACTCCAGACTGTGAACACTAACCCTGAGCATCAGAGTTAGAAATACTCATCTCGGGCTAGAGAGATGGCTCAGTGGTTAAGAGCGCCGTCTGCTCTTCCAGAGGTCCTGAGCTCAATTCCCAACAACCACATGGTGGCTCACAACCATCTATAACATAATCTGATACCCTCTTCTGCAGATAACGCACTCATATGCAATAAATAAGATAAATATTTAAGAAGAAAAAAAAAGAAAAATACTCCTCTCTCAGGTAGCTTCAGCTGTGGTATGTTTATTACAAACTCACCCCCTCTTTTCCCCCCACTCCCACAAGAGGCAGGTGCCCGTCACGTAGGGTTTAATTCTTTTACTTCAGTAGGATATGAGAAAAACCAAGCAGGAAGGTGTTATACCCCAGGAAGAGAAGCAGGAGCCGTGAGAAGACCCTCTCACACCAGGCCATGAAGGAACAAGATGGGAAACTTCACCGGGACCTAGAGGAAAAGGAGATACAGCAGCTATGGCTCCTGTCCCCCGGGGTCCTATCACCCTAAGTCCCCAGCAGGGACATCGCATTTGGTTGGGCCATCTAGACCTTGAGAGATGAGGGAGCTTGTCAGTTAACACCTTCAGACGGCGCCAAGCCTAGTGCTGGTAAAGGGGTTGACAGAAGACAGGGGTGGTGGTCAAGCAGAAGACTTAGCGCCACCCCCTTAGAGGATGTGCAGGCTTCAGAGGAAGTTATGTCATGGTAGAGGGCCAGCTAGGACCAGCTCCTGCACGAGATCCATCCCCTATGTTATTTCCTTCTACCTGTGGCTTCAGCGCAGCCATTCTCAGGGGCAGGCATCTTTTACGAAAGCTATTCTTCCTCATGCCCAGAAGCTAGGCATGGTGGTGATCCCAGAACTCAGGGAGGCAAAGGCAAGTGGGTCACTGTGAGTTCAAGGCCACCCTGGTCTACAAAGTGAGTCCAGGATAGCCAGGGCTACACAGAGAAACCCTGTCTTGGGAAAATATTGTTTATTTGAACTTGTAATAGATGAGTGACTATTATTTTAAGTAAGCAAGTAGATTTAAATTTTTCTACTTTAATTTCTAATGTATTGGTAGGTATGACTCACATGAACAAAAATTTTTAAGAGATTTCAGGAATTTTTAAGTACATAAAGGGTCCTGAAACTAAAGAGTTTAGCATCAAGATACTCAGAACAACTGTCTGAGGAGGAAATGTTACCTACATCTTTTTTTTTTTTTTAAGGTTTATTTATTTTTGCCTGCATATACGGCTGTGCACCATGTGCATGCAATGCCTGCAGAGGCCAGAAGAGGGCACTAGTTCCCACGGAACTGAAACTAAGGATGGTTGCCCGAAGCCACATGGGTGCTAAGAATTGAACCCTTTTCCTCTGGAAGAACAGTCGGTGCTCTTAACCACTGAGCCAGCTCTGCAGCCCCTTGTGTTAAGAAAGAGAAAGCTATAGCTCAGAAAGATGCTGAGCACTCCTGGGGCCACACAGTTGCCTGGCTCTTGGCACAGCTCTCTGACACCAAGGTTCATGTGCACACAGCCCACTGCACTCCTGCATCAAAAGGACAGGCAAATGGTGCGTGGAGGGACAGCACCTGTCCTCTGCCACCTCCTCCACACAAGGAAAGTGACAGGGATGGATTGATCTCAGGGATCAGCTACAAATGGCCCCCCCCCCCCATGTGGCCATGTTAATCAGCTTCCACCAGCCAGGATCTGACCAGTTTGAAAGGTTTATAGCAACAATGTGGGGGTTGATTTATTTCTCCTTAATAAAAAAGTGATCAAGTGAGACCTGTGTCCATCATCCTGTTTATCGCTTGGGATGATTTATTAACTAATTACACTTGCGTGGCCGCTGGTTCCAAGCGTGGACAATGGGGGGGGGAGGTGGGGGGTCAACTGTGGCCCTCAGGGCTGTCCTGGCAACGTCTGCTGCCTTCCACTCAAGCCTCCACACTCACACACAGGCAAGAACAGGCTCTCAAATCTGAGTGCCGAGGCTTTGGAGAGAGAGTGGAGAGGGAAAAGGGAGCCATGGATGCCTGTCTAGTCTCAGCCTCTTCTCATCTCTCAAGACATCAGATCTGGCAGTGTACCCTGCTAATCCCAGGATCTATCTCCCATGCCCCTGTCTCCTTCCGCTGCACTTGGTCCCCTGCTAAACCAAGGGACTTCCAGGTGAAGGCTCAGGGAAGACATGACTTCTCAAAGATGATGGGCATCACACGGCCTCACTGGGAGGTACCTGTACATGAGGCACCCAGCCAGCCCCTCTTTCCCCTCCACACAATGAGCACTGTAGACAGAAGCAGCCTCTCTCAATTACCAACCAAATGCTCCTTTAAGGGCCCCTGGTGGCAGTTGGTGTGGCTGGACCAAACACACCCTATGATGATCAGATTCCCTCTAGCCCCCCTGAAAGCATAATAGAATAGCATTAAAATGAGTTAGCACCTTCTTAAAATGTTAGGTTTGGGGTAGGAAGCTTGTCTAAGAATACAATGCAGAAGCTACTAAAATTGAATTTCAGTTTGTGGTGTTTAAAATAGAAGTATTTTATGAGGGCCTGGGAAGTCATTCAACCAATAACTTACCCCAGTGACTATGTAGCAATCCCAAAATCTAACCAGAGAACATGAGGGCTTCCATTCATTTCCCCCACCTGGAAGCAATTCAAAAGCCACCGGAAGAGATGCATAGGCCAGGATGTTGTCAAAAAAAAAAAAAAGAGGCAGAAGTAATGAGACTAAAAAAGGATATGTGTTAACCTGCAGGGATTCTGAAGGTGGTGGTGATGGTGGTGGTGGTGGTGGTGATGGTGATGGTGGTGGTCGTGGTGGTGATGGTGGTGGTCGTGGTGGTGATGGTGGTGCTCGTGGTGGTGGTGATGGTGGTGGTCGTGGTGGGGACCCATGATTGGGGAGGGGAACAAGTAGAGAACTTTCTACACCTGGGTTTCTCAGCCTCAGCCAGCATTACTGGTACTCAGGCAGGTCACTGTGCCACGAGAACTGACCTGTGTCACATAATGTATTTAGCGACATCATGGCCTCCACCTGCTAGGCGCCAGGAGCAGGCCAGGAGCAGTCTTTCCCCCAGCACAAGGTATCAAGATGTCTCCGCTCATTGCTTCATGCCCCCAGGGTTAAAATCAGTCCCTGAAGGTGGCTTATTGGTCTAGACAGCATGAGGGATGATCAGATGAGGACATCCAGGGTACACAGCTAACTGTGAGTACAGAAGAAACATCTAGAAGTGTCTCCAACCTAGCAGCTGTGCTTGCCTCTGGGGAAAGGGTGGGGAGTGTGGGTGAAGAAAAGGGTAAGAGGAGGCTTTCACTTCATGTGTGGCATCTGCACATCTTACAGTAAAAAGGCATGTGTGCACCTAGTACCTGTGAGACAGGAGGACGGGAAGGGAGGGAAGGAAGGAGGAAGAGGAGGGAGGGAAAAAGTCCCTGCCTATCTTCAGCGGCTGAGTTGCCATGAGTCCCTTGCCTGCTGCCTTCCCATCTCTGGTCCTGTGTCCTCAAAGTCACAGAAGATCTTTCCTTCCCTGTCCTCAGTGAGGGAGTCCCAAGGTGACCTGACCCCCTCCCTGCAGACCATCCTTCCCTCCCACACAGCCGAGTCTTTGCACAAAGGAAAGAAGGGGGTGTGGGGGTGTTCACTCCCTCGCTGCAGCTGATTATGCTCCAGAGGGGTTGGGGGAGGGGGCCTGGTCAGCTGCCCGGGCTCCACTCGCTCCACTCACGCTGAGGACTTAGTTGGGTTGATTAAATAATTACACAGGGCACTGAGTAATCACCACTTGAGAAGCCGGAGCACCTTCAGAGGGAGGCCCCATTAGTGATTTGGGGGCGTGTACGTGTGTCTGTCTTCTGCCTGTGATAAAATTATCATCTGAAGACCTTGCTTACAAAAATGCATGCATGCCACCCGCCCTCCCCCCCAGCTCCTTCCACACAGACAGCAGAGCTCAGGGTTGGCAGCTAAGAAAGCTGAACAGTTCAGAGAGGCTTGGTGCCTATCCTAAGGTCCTGAGGGAGGTGGAGCCAAGTCCAGCAGGGATCGGTGGCAGAGGTGGCCCTGTGCCAGCAAATCCAAGCAGGGCAAAGAGCAGACTGGGGCTGGAGAGGGGTGTGTTTGTTGTCACTCTCTTGTTATGTGACCCCACTGGGGTTATTTCTGTTTTTCATTTTGGAATACAAATCTGCAAACAGCCACAGGAGCTTTCCCTAAAACCTTATGCCAAGATCTCATGGAGATGAAAAGTTGCCTAGCAGCTGCTGCCCATGTGCTCTCTCCCCCTCCCACAGCCCCACCACCCTTTAAGGCTGGGGGTAAGAGGGGCCTGCTTCAGGGGAGAGGCAAACCCAGACAGTCACCAGAGTGCCACCCGCTCTAGGACAAGGGCACGTCTCCCAGAGAGTACCTAGATAAGACAGGAAGTAAATGGCCAAGATTGGGTGTCCCCAGAACCCGGGCTCACCTCAGACTCAGCTATCTACCCACTAGCTATTGGCTCACTGACACTGTGGCAGCCCAAATTTATTCATACAAATTAGTGTTGCCAACGGAAGAGGAACAGCCAAAGGGCTGTTAAATTTAAATACTGGGGCTGGCAAGATTAGCTCAGTAGCTGCCAAGCCTGACGACCTGAGTTCAGTCCCCCAAAGCCACATTGAAGAAGGAGAGAACTGACCCCTGGAAGTTGTCCTCTGACCTCCACGCGCACGCCATGGCACCCACACAAATAAATAAATAAATATTTTAAATGTTTAATTAAGTTCTGGAGCAGGGAGCGGGGAAGGGTTCCAGCAGAAATGATGTACAGCCAGACAGTGGAGACGCACACCTTTAATCCCAGCGCTCAGGAGGAGGCGGAGGCGGGTGGATCTCTGTGAGTTCAAAGCCAGCCTGGTCTACCCAGAGAGTTCTAGAACAGCCAGGGTGACACAGAGAAAGCTTGTCTCAAGAAACTGAAAAAGAGAAAAGAAAAAGAAACACTGTATATCCAGGCGGACTTCCACACCTCATGCCCCGTGACCTTGGCTCAGTCATGGTGCATCTTACCTGAAGATCTGATCTAAAAAGAACTAGGTGAGTAGCTGTGTCTGGGCCCCTGGTGTGATGATAGCATCCAGGAAGAAGTGCGTGGTGACCCTAACAGGAACCTCACAACACCCTGATCCTCAGGGGAGAAGTTATTAAAAGTGACTGGAACAATAGGCACACTCACATACTCACACTCACACACTCACACACTCACACACTCACACTCACACACACACTCACACTCACACACTCACACACTCACACACTCACACTCACACACACTCACACACACTCACACACTCACACTCACACACTCACACTCACACACTCACACACTCACACACTCACACTCACTCACACACTCACACTCACTCACACACTCACCACTCACACGTTCACACACTCACACACTCACACTCACACACTCACACTCACACACTCACACTCACACTCTCACACTCACACACTCACACTCACTCACACACTCACACTCACTCACACACTCACACTCACACGTTCACACACTCATTCACTCACACACACACATTTACTCACTCACACACTCACACAGTTACTCAACACAATAGACACACTGAGCTAGGTCCCTGGGCAGTCACTTCTCACAGCCGAGCTGTCTCACCCTGCCAGGAAATGGATTATTCAGGGATGGGCTTTAAGGTTTTATAGTTCAGCCCCACTCCAGCCTGACTGCTCCGTTTCCTGAGCCTCCAAAATACCAGTAGACAGCATGCTCCTGCCGTAGGGACCATCTATGAACCCTGAGCTAAGATCAAGCCTTCCTCCCTTGTTTCTTTCAGGTAAACAAGGAAATGGGAAAAGTAATAAATACAATGCGTAACTACACCTTGATGGTCTCACCCAGCCCTTAGCTCCATGTCATCTGTCAGCCAGTATCAGAAACAGACATATCAGGGACAGGGTATGGGAGGGACAGGGAACAGGGTATCCTAGACCCTAGAGGAGAGTGGGCCACAGAGTGCGTTCTGATCACCAGTGGGTGCCTCTTCCTGCTGTGTGCATCCTCCGGAAGCTTCACCCACACAAGAAGACAAGCTCTCTGCTGAGAGAGGCACTCACCACGCACTTCTTCCTGGATGCTATCATCACACCAGGGGCCCAGACACAGCTACTCACCTAGTTCTTTTTAGATCAGAT
Organism: Acomys minous; assembly: GCF_964271855.1. Lineage (NCBI taxonomy): Eukaryota > Metazoa > Chordata > Mammalia > Rodentia > Muridae > Acomys > Acomys minous. Next base: position 74,398,817 of record NC_140485.1, on the reverse strand, counting down.
CAGACATCTCAAGGAACACAATCCACACAGGAACAAACAAAGAAAAAGAAGTGGAAGTGAGGCCAGGCGTGGTGGCGCACGCCTTTAGTCCCAGCACTCGGGAGGCAGAGGCAGGTGGATCACTGTGAGTTCGAGGCCAGCCTGGTCTACAAAGTGAGTCCAGGACAGCCAAGGCTACACATAGAGAGACCCTGTCTTGAAAAACAAAAAAACAAAAAAAACAAACAAAAAAGTGGAAGTGAGTGGAGGAAGGGGAACAGCTAAATCAGTGAAATGAGCAGAAAGGCCTGAGCTTGATCCCCCACGCCCACGTAAAAAGCTGTGTCCACTCCGGTGCCCACACTGCGCCTTGGCAGGACTGCCTTGTGGGCACACAGAGGCAGTGGGTGCAGGCTATCCTGATGAGACTTGATAGTCTGTGGCCAGACAGTGGAGGGGGAGCCCTCCCTAGAGATCTAGGGGAGGGGAATAGGGCAGAAGAGGAAGGGAGGGTGGGAATGGGGAGACAAGAGCAAGGGATAACAATTAGGATGTAATATGAATAAATTATAATAAATAATTTTTTTAAAGCTGGGTGTGGTGCGGCTGTAATCCCAGCTCTAGAGAGTCAGAGACAACCAGATTCTGCAGCTCACTGACCAGTCAGTCTAGTCTAGCAGGGGTGTCCCAATGTCCCAGGGAGAGCCCCAAGAACGAAGCGAATGGCTCCCAGAGAATGGCACCCAAGGATGACAGCTGCGTTTCTGCGGCATTCTGCTTCCTCCTGAGGACAGGAAGTGACATTTTACAAGCTCATGAATGACCTGCCCGGTACTTCATGTAACAGCTGCAAGCAAGGACACACGAGCTGCATGTGAGTCTTTCCTGTTTTAGAAAGGAAAAGCCAGCTAGTGTTCACGTACCCTTCCATGTGTCAGCAACAGCACCTGACTCTCGGAGACATCTTACCATGGCTAGAAAGAACTTTCTCCATGGTGGCACCGTAATGACCACGGCTAATCCTTTACAAGCTGCCTCTGTGCAGGTCTTGGTTACTTCTTCCTCATGGAAACCCAAGAAGGTCAACACTGTCTTAATTGCTTCATAAGGAGGATGCTAAGGGACAGGAAAAGTTAAATACTTATCCAAAGTCAAAGAAGGAGGTGTCAAAGCCAAGACTCTGAATGGGGAGGCTTCAGGGCCCACGTCCTGCCACTTTTAACCTGAAAACTTCCTCACCTGTCTTCAGTCAGTTTTCTGATCTGGAAAGCAAAGACCACAATTGATCTTCCCAGAAACACTCTGAGAAACAGGCACCCTCAGCATGGCACAGGATGGGCGCCCATGCTATTGTAGGTGACCACAGGACAGTCAGAGTAAAGCTCCGGACTTACCCACACCCTGGCCTGGAGGAGGTCAGACCCCACACTTGCATAAGACCTCCTCCAGTTGTGTACTCTGAGACCCTTTGCTTGTCTCTTCCAAGTTTCTCCCGGGCCTGGACTACCCATTGGGTCACCCAGTCCTGTGAGTGTAGCTGTCCCAACTCTGAGGATGGAGTTTCCTAGGAGGGAAGCTTTGTGCGTGCTGATGGGTTAAGAACGCCCATGCAAATGACCACAGCGCCACCTGGTGGTTACATGGTGTTTCTTGGACAAGTACATTAATACATTCAACAAAGAGATTAAGGTCCTGGGGATGGAGAGATGGCTCCCCCGTTCAGAGCTCTGGTTGCTCCTGCAGGGAGCCAGAATCAATTCCCAGTACCCACATGGTAGCTCACAACTGTCAGTAACTCCAGTCCCAGGGGATCCAACACCCTCTTACATCCAAGGGCACAGGATACACATGGTGTAAGACATACATGCAGCGAAAACATTTATACACGCAAAAAAAAAAAAAAAAAGAATAAAGTAATTCTAAATAAATAAATATACCAACCTCTTTGATAGGTTGTGTTCCTCCATTGTATTTTCTTTTTTGTTTGTTTGTTTTTGTTTTTGTTTTTTGAGACAGGGCTTCTCTGTGTAGCTTTAGCTGTCCTGGACTCACTTTATAGACCAGGCTGGCCTCGAACTCACAGAGATCCACCTGCCTCTGCCTCCTGAGTGCTGGGATTAAAGGCGTGCGCCACCACACCAGGTCCTTCGTTGTATTTTCAATTCTAACAGCTATCTAAAGAAAGAATCAGGGGCTGGAGAGATGGCTGTTACTAAAGTGCGTGTCTTCAAGCCACAAGGAACTGAATTTAATCCTCAGAATTCACATTTAAAGTTAGTCACCACTCATGGTGGCCCATGTCTTTAAACAGCCCTAGGGAGATAGAGACAAGTGGATCTCTGTGAGTTCAAGGCCAACCTCATCTACATAACGAGTTCCAAGCCATGGCTGCATAGTGAGACTCTGCCCCAGTAATGATGACAATAATAATAATAATAATAATAATAATAATAATAATAATAATAATAAATAAATAAATAAAACACCAGGCATGGAGGCATGAGCTTAATAGCAGCTCTGGGGAGGCAGAGACAGATAGGTCCCTGGGTCCAGCTGGCCTGGCAGCCTTTCCTATTTGATGAATTCCAGACCAGTGAGAGACCCTCACGACACAAGGTAGATAGTTCTTGAGAAGCAACAGCCAAGATTGAGTACTGGCCTCCACCTGCCTGAATACCTGGATGCACACATAAACCTGCACACACACACGCATATGTACATACACACATACATACATAACATACACACATGCATACATATACATACATACACACACATACAGCATGCACATGCACACGCACACACACACACACACACACAAGCTTTTTCCATTTTTAAAAACATAAAAAGGAATCATCATCCTTTTTATAAACAAGAACCCCAAGCTCAAAGACTCGGTTACTCAGAAAGCCGTTCACTGGGCATCCGGCAAGTGGCAGGCACCAGGCCAGGAACCAGGACGCTTTGCTGAAGAAAGTGGCCAGGGTCTCTGGATAAATGAAGTTTGTGGAAAAGATGGACATTAACTAAATAATCAATCACACAACAGTAACAAGGGACACAAAGGAAAGATAGATAAATGTAACTACCTGGCCCGGAGGTCAGGGAAGGGTTCCCCATAGCAGCCACACATTAAACTAAGACCTGAGAGGTGACAAGGACTTACTCAATCAATGAGGCATTAATTCGCTCATTGACAAATGAAAGCAGTGTGCATCGCCCCCTGCCCTGTTTTCATTTTTTTCTCACACATATATAAATTCCTTAAATGCTTGCTTTGCCGTTCTGTGTGATGTCTTCAGCTCTTCGCATGTCAACATGTTGAGGCCGTTTATGTTAACTAAGGAAGCTGTCAGCCTACTGACAGCTCCCATCTGTACCACAAGTTATTTTTCCAAGGCCCTGATGTTGACACTTGGACTGCTTCCAACTTTCCATTCCTTTAGACAGTGCCGCAGTCAACGTCCCCGTGTTCGACTCTTGCACGGTGCACATCTGTGAGCGTGGCCCTGTGGCTCTGCGCATGCTCACTTTGCAACCTGTTGACATCACATTTTCTGACATTAAAAATCTGATGAACATGGCTGAAGCCGTGTTAAAGTTCTAAAAGGGGGGTGGGGACAGCTCACTTGGTAAGAACACTTGCTGCCCAAGCATAAGGACTTGAGTTCAAATCCCCAGTCTACCCATGTTAAAAACCCAGACACTGCCATCTTCTCACCTGCAACCCCAGCGCTGTAGGCTGCATGGATGGATGCCAACCTTGCTCCATGATCAGTGGGGATCCCATCTCAAGGAAATAAGGCCGGAAGTGATAGAGCAGGCCACCTGACTTCCTCTTCTGGCTTCTCTGCATGCAGACATACAACACATGGACACATGCACACACAAGTATAAACCACACAGAGAGAAAAACACACAAAGTTCTACCCTCCCCACCTCAAGGCTCAAGCCTGCAGAGTCCCTTCTCCCATGATAAGGCAACACGAGCACAAGTTTTATGGACTAAGCTTGGCCATCTTTATTCTGCCTAACTAGACCTGGAAACAGGAAGGTGAATTAACATTATTCTCTGGAGACCAGTCTTGAGCTACAAAACCAGAATCTGGCACCCCTCCTCTCCCTACCAGTGTAAATGGACAAAGTCTCTAGAACTAGAACAGAAAAAAATACACATTTTTAATGTTTTCTAAAAAAAAAATAAAAATAAAAGGTGTGGCCAGACATGGTAACACAAACCTTTAATCCCAGCACACAGGAGACAGAAGCAAATGGATCCCTGTGAGTTTGAGGCCAGCCTGGTCTACATAGGCTAGTTGCAGGACAGCCAGAGCAATGGAGAGAGACCCTATCTCATTTAAAAACAAAACAAAACAAAACAGAAACAAAGGTGTGCAATCTAGATGGTAGAGAAACAGAAACGCTTTCTTTCCTATCACTATCATTATATTAACATAAATATGCCTTTGGGAGCGCGGGGGGGGGGGGCGGGGGTTAGAAGAAAAAAAAAGGTTAATCCACTCTATCAGCTGAGGGTTTGGAAACTGCAGCCTCTCTCCTATGTAATTAAACATCTGGCCAGCAGATGGCAGTGCAGGCTCACAGCAGGTCCTTCACAACCCAGGGCACTTTCTTGAGTGGCGGAGTCAGTGGTTTCTTTCTGTTCTCCAGGACCTGCCTTTAGAAGACGTGCTCTAGAGGACCCAGCAAACACCGGGAGTGGGAGATACACCACAGGTCCCTCTCCTGAGCCAGGCACAAGGAGCATAAGTCAAGCATGCAGAAACTGAGTGGGTAGAAGGCGCAGAATTGGAAGCCTAACAACAAACACAGAAGAAATTAGCTCTTTCGGGCATTAATTATCTCATCTTGCCTGTGGCTCAATATGCAACTTGCCCTTAGACAAACTGGTCAGAGGCTGGGTGCGGTGGTGCTCGCCTGCAATGCTGGAGTCTGAGACAAGAGGATGACCAGTCAAGGGTCAGTCCCAGGTATATAGAGAAACGCTGTCTCCGCCTCCACCCTTGCAAATGCATACACTACGACTTGCAGGGAAGATCGTAGCAATGTCAGCAGAGCTTATCACTCTCTTCAAATCCCGCATAGAAATGTGAATGGGACCAGAGCTATCAAAAGGGAGGGGGAAGGCGCAATATAAGTGGAGGCCAGGAACTGAACCACGAAACCCCCACAAAAGGTCGCCATCTTTTTGCATGCCACATTAAAATCACACGAAAAAGCGAGTCCTCTTCCATTTAGGAAGGTCCACCTTCCAGTTCAGTAAAGTACTTTTCACATAAAATAAACCATAGAAGTATTGAGGCCAAATCTCATATGAAGTTAACTCAAGCACAAAAAAAAAAAAAAAAAAAAGAGAGAAACAAAACAGCATTCCCACTAACAGGAAACCCACACCAGAGAGACGGTCTCAGAACAGAACGGAACTGTAACCTATTTCAAAATGACTTGAGATGTCATGCAAGACTGCGGAAAAGCGGAAGAGCAATGCATGTCAGAATTAGAAAGCCCTGTGAATAAAGCAAAAGACTTGGGAAAAGATGAGAAATACATTTTTTAAATTTTTTATTAATTTATTCTTGTTACATCTCAATGGTTATCCCATCCCTTGTATCCTCCCATTCTTCCCTCCCTCCCATTTTCCCCTTATTCCCCTCCCCTATGACTGTTCCTGAGGGGGATTACCTCCCCCTGTATATGCTCATAGGGTATCAAGTCTCTTCTTGGTAGCCTGCTATCCTTCCTCTGAGTGCCACCAGGCCTCCCCCTCCAGGGGATGTGGTCAAATATGAGGCACCAGAGTTCGTGTGAAAGTCATACCCCACTCTCCACTCAACTGTGGAGAATGGAGAAATACATTTTTTAAGGACCATTTTTTTGGAAGTGAGGACACAGAAGGCAGAATCAGCCCAGCCTCAAGATAATGCTTCCAGACAGATGCCTCCAGGTAAAAGATTTTAAGTTGACAGAAAAAATTGCTGAAAAGAGCATGCAGGTGGATCACTGTGAGTTCCAAGATAGCCAGGGACACACACACACACACACACACACACACACACACACACAGAGGAAGTGAGCACACAATATGCCTGAAATATCAACCGAGAACAATCAGATTGAGGGGCGTGTGTATATGTGTCCATAGAAGCATGGCAGAAGGCCACAGGACAGCCTTAGGCATCATCCCTCAGGCACTGTCTGCCTTTGCTGGTTGAGATGTTGTGACAGGGCCTCACTGGCATCCCGGGCTTGCCGAGCAGGGTAGACAGGCTGGTCAGGCATCCCCAGGGATCCACCTGCTTTCACCTCCCCAGCACCAACATTACACAGCACCCATGCCCAGCTTTTTTTTTGTGAGGTTTTGGGAGAGGGCTGTTGTTCTGGGGAGGTGGGTTGTTTGGTTTTGGTTTGGTTTTGGTTTCGGTTTTTAAAGTTTATTATGTTTACAGTGTTCTGCCTGCAGTCCAGAAGAGGGCACCAGATCTCACTATAGATGCTTGTAAGCCACCATGTGGTTTCTGGGAATTGAACTCAGGACCTCTGCATGAGCAGCCAGTGCTCTTAACCTCTGAGCCATCTCCCCAGCCCTCAAAGAGTTATTTTAAGTTGTGGTAGATGTTTGACTTACATGCCTAGTTTATATGCCTATATACCCAGGGGCTCATAAAATCTTCTTGGTTAAAAGGAGGTTACTAGTGGCAAGCCTTTAAAAAGGAGCCCTGATCCAGGTCAGAAAACGAGGAAAACACAGAGATGACTCACCCAAAGGAAGAGCCTGCTAGCTGTTCCTGCCCTCTCCTGATAGATGACTAAGGGAAAACTCAGAGAAGACAGCTTAGGGCCACGCCACAGCTAAGCTGCCAGGGCAGGGCCAAAACCCAAGTGAACGGGAGTTATCTGTTGACTCAGTGCACAGTTGCTGCCTCTCCCTGAGTGAAACTAGCCTGGCTTCCGGGCCACCTGCTCTGTGTGGTAGGTAATAGGGGTGGGGGTGGGGGGAGGGAAGCATAAAAGATCACTTGTTGGTCTTGGTGCCCAGCTGGATAAAGCAACTGTGGGGCCCCAGCCGCCCTCCACCTCCCGGCTGTGCAGAGCCTCACAGAGCTCTTGAAGGAGCTGAGCTGGCGTTCGCTCCTGCTCCGGAGATGACGGTGGTACGTGAGTTCAGCGGACTGTCCTGAAGTTTCAGTTCTGGTTCTCAGGACCTCCTTCATGTTTTCTGTCCCTTAGAGAGGCGGAGGAGCCTGAGAAACGGTCTGTGCCTGAAACTGAGAAGTCTCTTTGACCCTCCTCAACGCCCCTGATGAGCTGGGCCTACGCCATCTGCACTGCAGGCTACAGCCCCAGCTCAACTGTTGTACTTGCTGATACCCCAACAGGACACTCAGCCTTAGGGATAGCAGGAACGCAATACATTTGTGGAACAACTAACTGAGTGAATGTATGGATTTTTAAAAAAAAATAATAATTATTATTTTGATCTCATTTAGAGTCTAAATGTCAATTCGTATTTTTTTTTAAATGCGTCTTCTTTCCCTCTAAAACAGGAGCTCAGAGGAAGAAAATCTAGCATTACATCAGGGCTAGTTGGGAGCTTAGAGCAGGGGTGTTTGTAGTCAGGCAGGGGGTTTCCTGGTCTTTTGTTTAGTTTTGGAGAGTGTCTTGCAGTGGAGCCCAGGCTGGCCTCAATTTCACAATCCTCCTGCCTCAACCTCTCAAGTGCGAGGATTAAAGGTTTATGTGTCCCTTCCTATCAACATCCTGTTTCTCTCAACCCATCAGTTTGGGGCTGGAGAGATGGCCGTTCTTCCAAAGGACCCAAGCTCAGCTCCTAGCACCCATATGGCAGGTCACAACTATCTGTGGTAGTTCCAGTGCTAGGGGATCTGACACCCTCACACAGACATACCCGTGGGCAGAACACCAATGTACATTAAAAAATAAATAAAAATAAATAAGCCATCACTATGCTTATTTATGCGCACATCCTTCCAGAAGCACTCAAGGTATCTCTTAGAAACACTGAAGTTGGCAAAAACAGAACTTGGGCTGGAACCAGGAAAATGACCTTGTTTCTCATTCTGAAGAAATTGTTGTCAACAAGTCTGTTATGGTTCGGATATGAGGTGTCCCCTCTAGGTCATAGTTTGAGTGCTTGTCCCTGGCTGGCACTCATGTTGGAAGACTGTGAAGCCTTTGCCACACGGGTTGCCCTTGGTTCCGCCCATTCTTAGCTTCCTGGTCCACAATGGTGGAATGGCTCCACTCAAACTGCGTGCTTCTGCCATCAGGACAGAGCCACTCTGCTGGGCCTTCCCTGTTAAGATGGTCTGGAGCCCCTGACTGTGAGAAAAACAAAATTAAAAACAAAAAAAAAAAAAACCTTTCTTCCTTCAGGTTGTTGTATCAGTATTCTGTCACAGTAACACCAAAGTAACTAATAAAAGGTCCCTGATGTGGTGCGTCTCTGTGGGTCTTCCCAGTGTCTAAACACAGTGTAGTGATACTCTCTCTGTGGTCTCAAATGTTCACCTATAGTACTAGCCAAGAACCAAGGGACGACAAAGTCAATGCCAAGTTCCACCAGCAGGGAATCCAGGACACGCATAATTAGGAAGACCATTTCTTGGGCTGGAAACATAGCTTAGTTGCTAAAGTAATTACATAGTGTTGTGGTGCAAATAGGAAATGCCTTCAAGCAGAGTGTGGTGGCATGAACCTTTAATCCCAGCACTTGGGAAGCAGAGGCAGGTGGATCTCTGTGAGTTCGAGGCCAGCCTGGTCTACAAAGCAAGTCTAGGACAGCCAAGGCTACACAGAGAAACCCTGTCTCAAACAAACAAACAAACAAACAAACAAAAACAAAAAATGCCTTCAGCTAGCAAGATGCTCAGCAGATAAAGGCACCTTGATCAACTAGCAAGATGCTCAGCAGATAAAGGTACCTTGACCTGAGTTTAATCCCCAGGACCCATATGGTGGAAGAAGAAAACAGATTTCTACAGGTTGCCCTCTAACCTCCACATAATTACCCCAATAAACAAATATAGTCTTAATTTAAAAAAAAAAAAAAAGTCCCTCATAGGCTCGGGTGTTTGAACACTTGGTCCCCAGCTGAAAGGCGGTGGAACCCTTAGGAAGTAGAGCCTTGCTCAAAAACATAGATCAGTGGGGGCAGGCCTTAAGGTTTACTAGCCCTCCCCATTTTCTGTTCCTTCTCCCTCTCTCCCTCCCTCCCTTCCTCCCTCCCTCCTTTTCCCCCTTCCCCCTCTAAGCAATGTGACCAGCTGGCCCCACCATGTCTTTCAGGCTTGACACCATGTCTTCCCCATGTCAATGGAAAGAGCCAGAATAACTCCTTTTTTCCTAAAGCTGCTTCTTATCAGGCATTTTGTCACAAAAAGAAAAGTAACCAATACACCTGCATGCTTGGGGCCCTGGGTTCTAGCCCACTCACTGAGTAAACCAGGCATGGTGACACACCCCTGGCATTCCATCATTTGAGAGGAGAGGCAGGAGGATCAGAAGTTAAAGACCAGCCTGGGCTGCATGAGAGAGAAAGAGAGAGAGAGAGAGAGAGAGAGAGAGAGAGACAGACAGACAGACAGACAGACAGACAGACAGACAGACAGAGAAACAGAGACAGAGAACAAGAGAGAGAGAGAGAGAGAGAGAGAGAGAGAGAGAGAGAGAGAGAGAGAGAGATTTCTTTGCTCTCTGACATGATCCAAAAAAGCTGCGACCATTATTCAAGGCTGTCTTCCAGCTCAAAAGAAAGCACAAAATGAAGTCGGGTGTGGTGGTGCATGCCTTTAATCACAGCACAGAGAAACCCTGTCTCAAAAAAAACAAACAAACAAAAACAAAAATAAAAATAAAAGAAAGAAAGAAAGCACAAAATGGATTCAAAGAAAGAACTGATGTGTCCAGGGGTCATAGCTATGTGTCCTTCAGGGTACCACCTGAAGGAGGAAGTTTTCCCTGACTTCTGCCTATGGGTCTCAACTCCCCCACCCCGAAGACCGTGAAGGAAGGAGGGAGCAAGCAGGCGTCTCACCAGCTTGAGTGTCTCACCAGCTGTCGGTGTGAATGCCACCCCAGCAACCAATTATCCCTCTGTAAAAACACTTCTTTTAGCTAAAAGTCATAAATCTCCCCTTCTAAATGACAGGTTGGTTGTTGCCTCTGCTTTGAGGAGATGTGTGCATGGCAAGTGGTCAGCTTTCACAGGCTAAGGGGGATGTGGGTCAAATACCAAGATCAGAGCTTAGTCCATCCATCACTGGTCTAAGGAGGTCATGCCGGGAATAGATGGCTGCAGAACACATCCATCCTAGGTGATCACAGAACGCTGATGCCTGAAAACTGGAAGATTCAGATCGTCTCTGCTCCCCGCACCCTGAGGTCACCTCAGGCATATTAATTCCCCAGGGCACCTTTGACATTCTCATCTCCATGTTTTTTGTTTTGGTTTGGTTTGGTTTGCTTTGCTTTTTTGAGACAGGGTTTCTCTGTGTAGCCTTGACTGTCCTCAGACTGTCCCCAACTCATAGGGATCCACCTGTCTCTGCCTCCCAAGTGCTGGGATTAAAGGTGTGTGCCACCACCACCCGGCGACATCATGTTTCTATAAGCAATAATAAGTAGTCTTAAGGCAAAAATCCCTTGGAGGCTTTGCCTAAACCAGAGATACACCCATTCATCAGCCGTGTAAAAATGAGTGGGCTGCCTCCAGGAAGCTCGCTTGCTTGCTTTTGCCAATTCAGCAAGCGATTGCTCCCAGCACTATCCCTATTCAGAAGACAAAGCGTCTGGGGACTCAGAGGCCACGTGAACAGAGTGAACACCCATGGTCCTCACCAACACTGAGCAGTCAGCCGCCTGCCTTGTTTCCTTTAACTCTCCTCAATAAAAGCCTGCAATACAATGCTAAGGTCCATCTTAGCACAAACAGTGGACCTCTGGGAAATTCTCCAAGATTATGTACTGCAGGTACAAGCTGTGGGTTTCTAAAAAGCAGTTACACAGTGAATGTGGCCCTTAAACTGAACAAAACCTTTGAACTGGGTTTTCCTATTCTTTAAAAGATTTCTTTTTTTCTTTCTTTCTTTTTTTTTTTTAACTTGTGTAACTGTTCAGCCTGCTTGTGCTCAAGTGTGTCATATGTGTCCTTGGTGTCCCAGGAGGTCAGAAGAAGGTGTCCCATGCTATGGACCTAGAGTTATAAATAGTTGTGAATGACGATATGGCTGCTGGAAACTGAACCTGGGTCCTCTGCAAGAGCAGCCGGTGCTCGCAACCACTGAGCCATGGCTCCAGCCCCTAATTTTACCATTTCTTAAAGACAAAAGGAAATTTGCATACTAATGGGATGGATATGTTTATTTCCGCATAACAAGAAATTTGGCTCACTATTTGGCTTTAATATTTTTAAATTACATTAGTTATATGTACCTTATTTAATATTTATATTATCACTGTATATGCATGTGTGTGTTTGAGTACCAGGACACAAATATGGAGGTCAAATAACAGCTTTCAGAAGTTAGTTCTTTCCTTCTACCACGGGATCCAGGAACTGAACTCAGGTCGTCAGACTTGTACAACATAGGTTTTATCCATTGAGCTGTCTTTCCATTGGCCAAATATTGGGTATGGCGGGACATAGAGCATAGTTAACATTTTTCAGAGTCATCAATAATTTGGTTTTATAAATCAATGCTGAGAACTGCTTCATACAACTCTTTGGACTACTTCAGATATCATTAGAAATTTTCTCCTGATCCCAAACTAAGATTCATTTAGCAGTTTTTCAATGAAACTGGGGTCAGCCACTTAAACAGCAGTTTCAACCATTCTGACACAATATAGTACAAAGTCATGCTAATTTGGAGGCTGGAGAGTTAAGAACACTTGCTACTCTCTGGAGGACCAGCTGATTCCAAGCCACTCACATGGCTGCTCACAACCATCTGTAACTTGAGTCCCAGGGCATCCAATGTCCTCTTCTTGACACCCTTGGCACCAGGTACACAGATAATCAGGTACACAGATAATGCATTGATACACATGCTAACAAAACACTCCTAACATAAAATAAATAAAAGTGATAAAGTGGGGGGGGGGAGGGTGGCACATGTCTTTAATCCTAGCCTTGGACTCGCTTTGTAGACCGGGTTGGCTTCGAACTCACAGAGATCTGCTTGCCTCTGCCTTCTGAGTGCTGGGATCAAAAATGTGCACCACCACACCCCGCACTATCTGTATGTATACCCACAAGCCAGAGGAAGGCATCAGGTCCCAGTATAGATGGTTGTGAGCCACTATGTGGTTGCTGGAAATTGAACTCAGGACCTCTTTTTACCGCTGAGTCCTTTCCCCAGCCCCATTTATCACTATTCTGTTGGTGGTGGTGGTGGTTTTTCTGAGACAGGGTTTCTCTGTGTAGCCTCTTCTATCCTGGACTCACTTTATACCCCAGACTGGCCTCTAACTCACAGTGATCCACCTGCCTCTGCTTGCCTGAGTGCTGGAATTAAAGGCATGCACTACCACGTCTTGCTTGTTTATCACTAGTCTTTTTTTTTTTTTTTTTTTTTTGAAACAAGGTTTCTCTGTGTAGCCTTGGCTGTCCTGGACTCACTTGGTAGACCAGGCTGGCCTCGAACTCACAGCGATCCACCTGCCTCTGCCTCCCGAGGGCTGGGATTAAAGGCGTGTGCCACCACCACCTGGTGAAATTGTGTTTCTGTAAGAGAAGAAAAACATTGTATGTGCGGTAAAAACACTGCAATTTGTAACACAGAACAAACAGTTGTCCCTGAGCTGAGGCATTCTAGGCAGCTCTGGCTGGCATCTTATGATTCAACAACATGTGAAATGCTGTGCCATGTTGTGTGCAGAACCAATGCAACATGGGCAAGCACTGCCAGGAATCATCGGAACCATTGTGTATTTGACTTTTGAATCCCATTTTGGTTACTGCGAGTTCCAAACCCCTTTACTGTTGCCAAAAGTTTCACAGCCCCACGTCCCAGTATGCAACTCCACTATTTAATCAGCTGGGACTCAGGGGCCCTTGCTTGTAAGATGACTATGCACTCATTTCCCATAGCTGAAGATCAAGATTCACCATACACCTGGGTACCATCGCGCCACACACTGGACACACATACAGCATAAGAGAGGAAAAAGGAAAAGTACCCGTAAGGAACCCCAGGTAAGATGTACCACACCATCCTGCTTTCCCTGACCTAAAGGTCTTTATCCCCTCAAGCCATTAGCTAAAAGGAATCATTCCTCCCTGACATCCCCGTGTCAGGTATGCTGCCACAGCAAAATAGATAAGTAACTAGCCTGGCGTGGCGGCGCACGCCTTTAATCCCAGCACTCGGGAGGCAGAGGCAGGAGGATCGCTGTGAGTTCGAGGCCAGCCTGGTCTACAAAAGCGAGTCCAGGACAGCCAAGACTGTTATACAGAGAAACCCTGTCTCGAAAAAACTAAATTAGAGCCGGGCATGGTGGCGCATGCCTGTAATCCCAGCACTCAGAAGGCAGAGGTAGGCAGATCGCTGTGAGTTCGAGGCCAGCCTGGTCTACAAAGTGACTCCAGGACAGCCAAGGCTAACACAGAGAGACCTTGTCTGGAAAAAAAAGAAAAAAGAAAAAAAAAGAAAAAGAAACCTAAATTAAAAAAATAAAAAATAAAGATAAGTAACTAAAACATGGTAGCATGAGAAGTCTTCTGGGATGCTGGCAATTGTGTCAGCTATGTGGATGCTTTATCAAAATTCTTGTCATAGCCGGGCGGTGGTGGCGCACGCCTTTAATCCCAGCGCTCGGGAGGCAGAGGCAGCCGGATCGCTGTAAGTTCGAGTCTAGCCTGGTCTACAGAGTTAGTCCAGGACAGCCAAGGCTACACAGAGAAACCTTGTCTCTAAAAACCAAAAAACCAAAAAACAAAAAAACAAAAACAAAAACAAAATTCTTGTCATACGGGAACCTTTTTGAAAGCGATACCAGGGGCCCCTCCTACAAGCCGACCTCCATACCCTTGGGACTCGTGATCCAGCTCCCACTCCGCGCCCCTCATTCTTCCCCACTGCCCCTTTCAGCCATTCCTTCTAGCCCATCTCCATTGTGACTCCCACCGACCTGCAGAACCGCTCGTACCAGGGACTCCACAGCTGCCGCGCTTGGCTGGGCCCCAGATTGGGCAATGGCCACTAAAGACTGGAACACCCACCCGACAAAGGCAAGACCAGAGATTGACACCAAGAAATACCACAAATGTAATGACTCCAGAAGCCTAGATCCCAGTACAAAACACAAACGCGAAGAACCAAGACACCGTGACTCCTCCAGAAGCCAGGAACCCTATTGTAATATGTCCCGAGGAAAACCAATTTAGTTGCAGTGCATGACGGGGACTTCAAAACAGCAATTATCCATTTGGTCAAGGACCTTAAAGAGGATGGGACTAAATGGCTTAATGAAGACCTAAAAAGTTGAAGGAAATGATGAAAACAATTAGAGACACGAAACTAGACAAAGAAATGGAGTCACTGAAGGAAAACCAAACTGAAACAAAAGTTGAAATGAAAAAGTCAGGAAATCAAACAAAAAGCCAAGAGATCAGAGCATGGCTCACCCGCTCATCAGAGACGTTCCCTCTTGAAGTAGATGGTAGTCACCACTAAGACACGACAGGACAGTGTGCGGAGAGGGAGAGACTTGGGGGCCCCCTCAACCCTGAATGGGATGCCTTTAACAGCCTCCTCTCTCTAGGCTCAGGAATCTAGCTGGAAAAAAAAAAAAGCAGAAAAACTTGGCAATCCAAAGGTGATGGGTGACCCTAAGGAAACAGCTTCCACACACAACAGGAGTGATGCAGATGTGAACTCAGAGTCTGTGACAGGGGTGGGGATCAGGGAGAATATACAAAGTCTCTGCTCGCTTGGAAAGGAAAAATTAGAGTTTTGTTTTGTTTCCAGAGATGATGCCCAGATGACACTGGGCATATCAACCACATTCTAGGCCAGGCCCCATGCCCAGAAGTTGTTGGCCAACACAATACAGACTCCATGATTTTTTTTGTGTGCTTTTTATTTTGGTTTGGACTTTGGTTTTTGTTGTTTCTTTCTTGTCTTATTGGTTTGTTTTGATTTTCATATTTTGTTGGAGGGTCATTTTTGAAAGAGAGAACATGGAGTTGGGTGGATAAGGAGGTGAAGAGGATATTGTAGGAGCTACGGGAGAAGAATATATCAAACATATTGTATGAAAAGTGCAAATGAAGAGCCGGGCGTGATGGGGCACACCTTTAATCCCAGCACTCGGAAGGAGGCTGAGGCATGCAGATTACTGTGAGTTCGAGGCCAGCCTGGTCTACAAAAGCAAACCCAGGATAGCCAGGACTGCAGAAAAACTCTGTCTCAATAAACATAATAATAATAATAATAATAATAATAATAATAATAATAATAATAATAATAATAATAATAATAAAGGAAGGGAGGGAGGGAGAGAGAGATATAAATGAAAATAATAATTTTAAAAGTAATGCCAGATAAAATAGTACAGTTTTTTCCCCCAAGACAGAACTTCTCTGTGTAGCCCTGGCTGTTCTGGACTCACTTTGTAGAACAGGGTGGCCTCAAACTCACAATGATCCACCTGCCTCTGCCTCCTCCAGTATTGAGATTACAGACGTACTCCACCGTGCCTGGCTGATAGCACAGATTTTTAAAGGAAGGTTGTTGGCCAGGCGTGGTGGTACACAACTGTGATTCTGCTACTTGAGAAGCTGAGGTTGGTAGGTTATAAATTCAAGACCAACGTAGACCTTAAACAAATAAACAAATCTATACAATAAGACACAAGGCTAGCATGGTGGCACACACCTTTACCAGCAGTTCTCAACTTGTGGGTTCAGACCCCTTTGGGGGTTGACCCTTTCACAGGGGTCACATATCAGATATCCTGCATGCCAAATATTTACATTACATTTCATAACAGTAGCAAAATTACAGTTTGAAGCAGCAACAAAAATAACTTTACAGGTGGGTGTCACCACATGAGGAACTGAATTAAAGGGTCATAACATTAGGAAGATTAAGGGCTCCTAGCACACTGAAGGCAGAGTCAGGATGCTCTCTGAGTTCAAAGCCAGCCTGGACTACAGAATGAACTCCGCTTCAATTGGATTGGGACTCAGCCAAGGGGGTTTTTGGGGACTGCCACGTTGCTCCATAGCTCAGCTTGACCACTGCTGTTGCAGAGTTTGACCACTCGGTGTCCCCAGTGGACAAACTACTCAACAGGAGGCAGCACGCACTCACTAGGGCAGCCAGAATCCACCCCACCTCCTGAGGTGGAATAGGTCAGAGGCCTCAGCTTAGAGAAATACTGAAACATGCAGGTGACTGACTTTGAGTGGCAGCAGAGCTGGCTTGGCGGGGAGCTGAAATTCAGTCCCCATAGACTAGGAGCAGCCATGGGGTCCTCAAAGGCAAGTCTAATTTGGACAACCACCCAGCCCACACAGTGCCCTCCAACCCAGAATCAATCTGCTAGCCAGGATCCCTTTGCACTTTCTGTTGTCTGTCTGTTCCTCTAGGATGGACAGGCAAGCAGCGGAGGCTTCATTTGTCTTGTAGAACCTAGCATCCTCGGGCTGGCTCAGAGCATATCACCAGCATCTGTTGAATGAAACTCGGACAACAACGCAGTAGTCACATCATCCTTTCGAAATAGAGATGGGCGGGGGACTTCCTCTGAGTCTGGGGCATCAGTTTCCAAGAACAATTGCAAATGTTCCTTTTGATGCTGGAGGAAGCCTTTATGGGGTGGGCAGAGGCACCTGAATGAACCGAGAGCTAACGGTCTCAGCGGAGTGTAGAAGGTGTTGGTAGCCTAGCTAACAGACCAGACACTAGGCAGTTCCATAGCTAACAGACCAGACACTAGGCAGTTCCATTTCCCTTTTTTTCAAATGTAAACAGTGTGGGGAAAGGAAGAGGCAGGCGTCCATACCACCCTTTGATAGGCCCAAGGACCTGACTTACTGAAAACAGGAAACACAAACCACTGCAATTCAGTAGGAATCAACTTGGGCAGCCTTCGCTGGTCTTGGCCTCCAGGCAACCCTCTCAACCACCTCCACCAAGCCTAGACAGATAATGGAGAACAAATGGACCAACCGGCCTGAGGCTTTCTGGAATCCTGGGAGAGACACTCGGGGAAGAGATGGAAGAGCCAAAACTACAGGCAGACATTTCTTGGTGACAGGAAGAGGAACAAAGAACCTAAGAAATAGACTTGAGCAACCATGCAGACACAGGCAGCTGCCCCCAGACCCTGAGAGGATCATTTGGGGCCTATTTCATGGGCCACAGAGATGGAGCCACTCAGGCAGGCCTCTGCCCCATGCATATCAAAAACATTTCCACAAGGGCTGTCTCACTGGGGCCTTGAGTAGATCAGCGCTATCCAGTAGATCTTTCTGCAATGACGGAAATTTCTAGAGCTGGATTTTCCAATATGGCAGCCAGGAGCCATGGAGTTTCTAGCTTCTGTAGTGGACAGGACAGTCCCAGACCAGACTGTGCAGTGAGCAAAGCTGCCTCTCAGTAGGTGTTCCTGTATCCCTCCCACTCTCTCACACAGAGGTCTCATCTCTTACTGTGCCTCCAGGTACCATTAAATGATGTTGTGGTGGGCTTGACTTTCATAGACCAGAAACCTATGTAAGATGCCTTTTGGGGCGAGGGATGTAGCTCAGTTTGTACAGTACTTAACTGGCAAGCACGAATCCGGGGATTCAATCCTGAGCACAGGATAAAAAGACATACATGGTGCTGCATGCCTCTAATCCCAGCATTCAGAAAGTAGAGGGCAGAAGACGAGGAGTTCGAGGTTATCCTTGACTACACAGTCAGTTTAAGGCCATCCTGGGCTACATAACACACTGTCTCAAAATAAAAGTGCGTTCCCCCACCCCATGGGATTGGATTTAATTTCTACCTAGGGTTCACGCTGTCCCATAACAAGCATTTACTCTAAATATTTAAATGTGGTTGTATGAGAGCTGCTCCTTCCTTATTGCAGAGTTCATCCAAGTCTCAGGACTGTTTCTGCTATGTGGCCAACACCCAAGTTTGTGAGAAGGGAGCTATGTGGGCCCTGAGAGGCCGCTGTCTGTGCTGGCATCTAGCTCTGATCTATGCTTTCACCACTGCGTCTATCTTGTTTCTGGGTTATAGGATTCCTACCATCCCTACAGGTGCAGAGGACAAGGCAGAGGCCCACCAGAACTTAACTCATTTAACTCAACTGGTCCATCTGCCCGCATGCCTCCATCATCACCACCACGCCCCCACCCTCGCCACCACCCCACCACCTCTGGTAGATATAAGCAAGGCAGCTGGTCTTTATCAGATACCTAGTATGTTCCAGTGTAGTGGTTTTTTGTTTTGTTTTGTTTTGTTTTTTGTTTTAGGGTTTTTTTGTTTTGTTTTGTTTTTCGAGACAGGGTTTTTCTGTTTAGCCTAGGCTGTCCTAGACTCACTTTGTAGACCAGGCTGGCCTCGAACTCACAGCGATCTGCCTGCCTCTGCCTCCCAAGTGCTGGGATTAAAGGCATGCACCACCACGCCCAACTGATAATAAAACCTTTTTATTTTATTTTATTTTATTTTATTTTATTTTATTTTTTGAGACTGGGTTTCTCTTATAGTCCTGGCTGTCCTGGACTCACTTTGTAGACCAGGCTAGCTTCAAAATCATAGAGATCCACCTGCCTCTGCTTCTCAAGTGCTGGGATTAGAGGCATGTGCCACCGTGCCTGGCATAAAATCATTTTTAAAAGATTTATTTATTTATGTATTTTATGTACAAGTTCTCTATCTGCATGTACAACTGAATGCCAGAAGGGGGCATCAGATCCCAATATAGATGGTTGTGAGCCACCATGTGGTTGTGGGAATTAAACTCAGAACCTCTAGAAGAGCAGACAATGCTCTTAACCGCTCAGCCATTTCTCCAGCCCAATAAAAGCATTTTTATAGTTATCATAAGATGAAACAAATGAGTCTAATGGTACCATTAAGACCAGGTTTGGGGCCTGTAATGAGGTGCATTGGGTAAAGCTGTGTGCAACCAAGCTGGATCACTTGAGTTCAGTCCCTAGGGTGAAAAAAAAGAACTGAATCATAAGAACTGAATTTTCTGACCTCTGCATGCTATAGCATACCTGTGCATCTACACACATACACACACACACACACACAGTGTATATAAATAAATAAAAATTCTTTTGTTTTTGTTTTTTTGTTTTTTCGAAACAGGGTTTCTCTGTGCAGTCTTGACTAGCCTGGACTCACTTTGTAGACCAGGCTGGCCTTGAACTCTCAGTGATCTGCCTGTCTCTGCCTCCCAAGTGCTGGGATTAAAGGCGTGCGCCACCACCGCCAGGCTAAAAGAAAATTCTTAAGCCAGGGACTAAAGGTGTGCACCACCACGCCTGGTTCTTATTTTATTTTGAGGCCTAACTTTATGTGTGTGTGTGTGTGTGTGTGTGTGTGTGACAGAGGTAGGGTGAACAGGTGCACAGGAATGCAAGTGAGTGTGGAGGCCAGAAGAAGGTGTCAGATCCTGTGGAGCTGGAGGTACAGGTAGTTGTGAGCAGCCTGATGAAGGTGTTGGCAACGGAACTCAGGTCTCTGGAAGAGCAGCGCATGACCTTAGCCACTGAGACATCCCTTTAGCCCCCAGACTTCCCTTTTTATTGCTAAAGCGTTCTTGTTGTTGCTGAACACTTCCATTATATGGCGGTACCAGTTTCTTTACCCATTCACAGTGTAAGGATGACTGGTTCTAAAATAAGCCCATTGGTTGGTGTTTGGAAGACCACTTAGAAGAGGGCATATGCCTGTGATCCTAGTCCCTAGGAGGACTCTACCAGGAAGACCTAGGGTTCAAGATCATCCTTGGCTATACAGCAAGTTTGAGGCCAGCCTAAAATATGTGAGACCTTTTTTTTTTTTTTTTTTTTTGGCTTTTTTCATTTTGTTTTTTGAGACAAGGTTTCTCTCTATTGCCCTGGCTGTCCTAGACTCACTTTGTAGACCAGGATGGCCTCAAACTCACAGTGATCCGCCTGCCTCTGCCTCCCAAGTGCTGGGATTAAAGGCGTGTGCCATGAGACCCTTTCTTAAAAATAAAACAATAGCCTGGCAGTGGTGGCATGTGCCTTTACTCCCAGCACTTGGGAGGCAGACACAGGCAAATCTCTATGAGAGCAGACCAGCCTGCTCTACAGAACTAGTTCCAGGATAGCCAGGGATACACAGAGAAACCCTGTCTTGAAAAAATCAAAACAAAAAACAAAACAACAGCAACCGTCCAACAGAGACAAACAAAGGGTCAAAGGCCAGCGGCGGTGAAGCTGGTTCCTGCTGTGTCCAAGCAGGAAAGGGTAATGATTTTAACTGGGGTGGTTAAATAGAAAAAAAAAAAAAAAAAAAGAAGGACTGGGGTGACTTGGCAAGACTTGAAGACAGAGGATGCGGTGCTGAGGGAAGGGGGGGGGAGAGGAAGGGGAGGTGCAGCTTTCTAGTTTGGGCAATTAAGTAGACAGATGGTGGTGTCACTCACTGATTGAGAAGGGAAAAGAAGAAAAACAGGTCTGGAAGTTGAGCTTTGGCGCCGACGTGGTGAGAGAAGTCTGAAAAGGGGATGTGATGTCTCCATTGAGGTTTTGGGTCTAAGGCTCAGACTTCATTTTCCCCATCCACCAAAATCTAGGCAGAGTTTCTCCCAACTCCCAACTCAAGGATGTGTGTGTGTGTGTGTGTGTGTGTGTGTGTGTGTGTGTGTATGTGTGTATCCTCCCTTTGATTAGACCACTTCGCCCCCAAGTCACCCATGTGACCAGCCAGCCCCAGATCTCAGGTCAAATGTCACCTAAACAGAAAAATCCTTCCCCAGGTTCCAAGCTACAGGCAGTGTCAGTACAGCTAAAGAGTCACATTGGCTTGGTTTGGTCTTGATGGGATTGCCTAAAATCAACTTCCAGAGGAAGAGAGGAAGGGAAAGAAAAAAAGTTGCTTAACAGATACTGAAGTTAGGGGGGGAAAAAAACAACAAAAAAAGAACAAGTGCTCGTTATCATGGGGTTACTATAACTAACAATAATTCATATATTTCAAAATTGTTAGAGGGCTCAGTTGGTAAAGAGTCTGCACAGAAGCCTGAAGGCCTGGGTTCCACTCTCAGAACCTGTGCAAAGGTAAAGAGAGAGAATTGTCTCCAAAAGTTGTACTGAGACCTTTACACACATGCTGTGGCACACACACATCATGCACATCCAAATAATAATAGTAATAATAATAATAATAATAATAATAATAATAATAATAATAAATAAAAACATATAATTTAAAAATAAACACAAAATGGAGGGCTCCTGAGTATTGATTGATATCAGTGCAAGGTTGATATCTGGCCTACAAGCACACACACACACACACACACACACACACACACACAGAGGAAGAAGAAAAAGAAAGAGGAGGAGAAAAGATTTTTTTTTAATATTAAAAACATTTTTAATCTCCCAGAAACTCAGTACACATTACCAGTGGACACTCACTTCTCACCGAGAGCTCTGGGGGTCATCTGGGTCAGGCTGTGCTCCAAACATTGGGTCATGCATGGCTGTCTCACACGTCTGTTCGTTCTGTGTTCAGCTGAAGGACTCCCCGCTGTTGGGCGTTCTCGTGGCGAAGGACAATTGCTCAAGAGGTGGGAAAGGGAAACAGTAGCTTGGAGCTGGCTCTTGCCACTTCCACACATATTCTTTTTGGCTCAAGCAAGTCACATGGCTAAGTCCAGTATCAACAGAGTGAGGAAGTATATCCCTCTTTAAGTGGGGAGGGCTAGGCAAAGTAAATATTTCCTGAGCAATAATACAATCTACCAAATGACCGGGGTTTTTTTTTTCCTAGATAGCCACGATGTAGAACAACCCATCCTTTAGGAAATGCCATGTTCTATGAATGAATGAATGAATGAATGAATGAATGAATGTAAAAAAAAGTGCCTTTCAAGGCAAAAAGATTCTCTCTACAAATGAGGAAGCTGGGGATTATGGAAGGGAAGTGACTGGCCCCATGGCCATGGAAACCAGCCTCTCTGGCTCCTTCTGCTCTGTTCCCTACATATAAGGAATAATGCAGCCAAAATGCTACCTTTGTGGTAATCAAGGCCCTGTTACTCACCCTGTCCTCTCACTGAGGCTTGGTGAACTGGTATATAGCCATTCAGCAAGTAAGGTCATTTGCTGATTCAGTCTCATATCTTCCCCTCCCCCCCCCTTTTTCTCTCTCTCTCTCTCTCTCTTCCTCTCTCTGAATCCAGGTAGCACTCTGATTCATCGTTTTCCAGTTTCCCAAGTGTCAAATGCTAAGTGTACGTTGAATAGGTGAGTCATCGCACTCTGAAATTTTTACTGCCTCTGAAGTGTTCTGTGAATTCCGTGGCCTGTCCCACCTGGGCCTGCCCCCAGGGTACAGATGTTAGAACCCCCCCCCCAAGTGTCAAAGGCATGGTGAGCTCCGAAACGAGGGGCAGAGGCATAGGAAATGTCTAGAAAGGCGTGCATCACATAAGCAACCAGCAGCTCTTTTGAAGTGGGGTTACTTAAGACTCTATCCAAACTGCTTCGAGTTGGGTCTTGTGTGAGTTGCTAAGTGGATTATAGCTTGCTTCCATAGGTGTGAATACAGGAATGTTTCTGCTTGCGTAGGCTACAATTGGAAATGGGCGGGACCTATGGATCCGATGGGTATTTCCCATCTGGAAATATTTTTCAAGTTTACACTAGCGTGCAAAAAGCAATTACTTGCTTGTTGATTGGGAAACTCTTGACAATCCTCCTCCTCCAGAATCTACTCCTACACATTTGCCTGAGGCCTGTTTTCAGAAACACTGACTCAATTCCTAACCACTCCTTCAGTGGCTAAGGCTGTGAGTCCCTAGCATGTGCCAAGGGTGGCAGGCGCGGGGGGGGGGGGGGGGGGAGGGGCGGGGCAGGGGGGGAACAGGTGGTGGCCAAACTCAGGCTAGGCCCACATTCATCCCATAGCTGACATGGATGGCGCTGGACCACAAGCCCAGACAGCGCGCTAAGCGCTCCTTATGGATTATCGCGTTTAATCCTTGCGACAAGTTGATGAGGTAGGCGCTATTATTATTACACCGCTTTACTGCTGTGGAAACCAAAGTGCAGAGAGTCGAAGGAAATTGCCCAAGGTCACATAGCCTCGCAGATGGCAGAAGTGACATTTGACTCCAGGGCCGTGCGTTCTACCGTGCTCGCCTGCACCGCTTCCTATTAAGAACTTGTTCACATTCCAAGGGCAGTAAGTGGCGGCGGCGGAGGCGGCGGCGGCAGAAATCACAGCAGAAATGCTCGTGACTACGCAGGACTCTGCCCTGAATAGATAAACACCCTTTCTTCTTTTCAACCCTCCTCGTTTCTGGATGCTACGCTAGCTAGCGCACTAGTGACCTTGGGGAGCCACCCTGAGCCTCTCTTTTCTTGGCAACAAAGAGCAACATTTCTTACCCTAAGGAGTTTGTGGAGGGGCTTGTTTTTTAGAAGATGGTTTCTGCTATCAAACATGGTAGACACTCATTTAAGATAGGCCTGTGTGCTTCCTGATTTCTAGGAGTTGGGTGCAGTTAGCCAAGTGTTTCCAGGAGTGAATCTATCCAGCAGTCTCTATAACTAGGCATGTGCTCGGGGAGGGGGAGCAGGAACAGGAAAAGGCCAGAGACCCGCACTGGGTGAAATGTCAAGGGTTGAAAAGTGGCCACAAAGCTCAATTGAGGGAACACTGGAATAAACAATCCCCCAGAAGGAGGCAGCTCCGTTCGTCATCTTTCCTGTTTTTCCAGCTTGGCCCGCTTCCAAAACCTCATCTTAGTCTTGTCAGGACTTTGGCCCTCTGCCTCAGGAAAGAGCCGCCAGGAGGCCTAACACGAGCCAAGTCTTCAAGGAAGTGATGTCTTTTGTGGGTCAAGAGAAAGCGAGCAGCTTTCTGGAAGCGAGAAGGTGGCGAGGACAGAAACAGGCAGGGCCTAGCTAGCCAACTGCTCCTTGAAGAATGAGGCAGAGCAGCCTTCTCTCACCTTTCCCCACAACTTAAGCCAGAAACATCTCCCCCTGACTGCACTGGGGACTTCAGAACATGGGCTGTAAGAAACATTAGTGCAACTTAAGAGAGAAAGGTTTTTTGCCTGGGGGGGTGGGGGTGGGGCGCAAGGGGGTGGGAGGCTCACAGGGTACAGTCCCTAAGGTAGCAGGGAAGTCCTGGTAACAAGAGTAAGGCAGCTAGACACATTGTATCAGCAGTCAAAAAGCAGAGATGAATGGTTGTGTCTCTCTCTCTCTCTCTCTCTCTCTCTCTCTCTCTCTCTCTCTCTCTCTCTCTCTCTCTCTCTCTCCTTTCTCCTGGGATCCCATCCCAGATTATGGTACCACCCACAGTGGGTGGGTCTTACCAACGGAGTTAACCAAATCAAGATTAGCCCTCCTAAGCATGCCCAGAGGTCTGTCTCTAAATTAATTCCAGACCTCATCAAGATAACAACAGAGATTAACCATCACTTTGATCACATGGCAAATGGTGACGAGACAATCTGAAAGAGTTAGCTGCCTGTCTGTGCAGTGCCAGATACTTTTAACCTGTTATATCACCCCATTGTCTCCTGAGCCCCAGACCAGGCTATCTACTCTATCTTGGGCATGGCCATTTGAGTGCTCTTGTGTTTCTGAAACTCTGAGCTGTCCTGAACTGAGCATCTTCCTCTCCACAGATGTCTAGTTCCCAATCACAGCTTTCATACTCCGAGCCAAGACCATCAGCCTTCATGTACCCATCTCCAGGACCACGAGTCTGACCTCTGACTCTCTCCCAGCCACAGGCTGTTCTCTGCTCTGAGATTTGTAGTTCAGAATTCATGCTAGCGAAATTAATTTTAATAACACTTGAAAGCCAGTTTTTTTTTAAATGTAATTATTTCAACATGTAATGAATGCAAACATTATTGACATTTTGGCGCCGGATACGTGCTATTCTTGCAGAGGACCTGGGTTCAGTTCCCAGATCCTACATGGCAGCTCACAACCATCTGTAACTCCCTAGTTCCAGGGGCTCCAATACTCTCCTGCGGCCTCTTCAGAGACTGCATGTACTTAGTGCACAGACATATATGCAGACAAAACAGCCATAACACATGCAATAAAGATAAATGTCTTTTAAGCATTATTGACGTTTTGTTTCGAGATCTGTTGTGTATCTTATACTAATGTAGGCCATCTTTATTTGGACAACCCAGTAACAAACACTACAAGCCAGTGGCCCCCAGATTTAACCACACCTTTAAAGAATGTTTAAATCCATTTCCTGCCCTAGGGTCAGCATATCTGAGAAACATTCTAGATATTGAGGGGAGGGGGGGATGACACGGGAGATAGTTTAAGTCAAATAAGTACTGAAAACAGTAACAAAGTGAAACTGAGTTTTCTACTTTAAGATGCTCCCAGAGTCCTCTCTGTGCTCCTGTGACGTGTGATACTAGAAACAGAACAGAAAGCTGTAGCATTTCCCTCAACTTACCCGAGCTCAGAGCTCAGCTTTCAGAAAACACTCCTGGGAGCCGGGGCCAGAGGAGCACACACTTGCAAATGTTTGGGACACATCCTTGACACAGTAGGTCCAAGGATCCCCACAGGAGGAACCTGAGACTCGGGGAACCACTGTTAGTGAGCCTGCACTTGAAACATGACTACTGGGTTGACATACTCTGGGAAGCTAGAGAGGACAGGACTGGAAATGGCTGGTTAAAGTTCCAGCATGTTTTAATTGAGCGTGGGGGGGAGGGGAGAGGCAGGGGGGCGGTACGGGGAGAGTAGTGGGAGAAGCCTGGTGGTGGTGTTTCATGCCTTTAATCCCAGCACTTGAGAGTCAGAGGCAGGTGGAGCTCTGAGAGTTCGAGGCCAGCCTGGTCTCCAGAGCTAGTTCCAGAACAACCAGAGATATACAAAGAAAAGGGGTGGGGGGAGGGTGTGATCATGGTGTGTGTGTGTGTGTGTGTGTGTGTGTGTGTGTGTGTGTGTGTGTGTAAGCAGTTTAAAACTAAAGCGAGAGAGTGGGGAGATGGCTCCACTAATAGGATTTTTAAAAGTAAAATGGAGCCGGGTATTGGTGGCACGCACCAATAATCCCAGAACTTGGGGGGCAGAGGCAGGTGGATCGTTGTGAGTTCGAGGCCAGCTTGGTCTACCAAAGCAAGTCCAGGACAGCCAAGGCTACACAGAGAAACCCTGTCTCGAAAAACCAAACCAAACCAAACAAAAGTAAAATGGATAAAGGCCTGGCTACATAAGCATCAGGACATGATTTTGAATCCCCAAGTTCTCATGTAAAAAGCTAGACATGGCAGCATGTGCCTATAATCCAATTGCTGGGGACAGGAAGCCAAGAGTTAGAGCACTAGACAGCTGAGATGAATGGGTGAGCTCTGTGTTCAATAAGAGACTGTCTCAAAAAAAATCAGATGGATCGTGGCTAAGGAAGACAACCTGATGCTGTGCTGACCTCTGGCCTCCATACACACACATATGCATACACCCATGTGTACCTACATATCACACACACACACACACACACACACACACACACACACACAGGCTGGAGGGATGGCTCATCAAGTAAGAGCACTTGCTTCTCTTCCAGAAAGGCCAAGTTTTATCCCCAGCACCCGTATGGCAGCTCACAACCATCTCTATCTGTAGTTCCAGGGCCCTCTTCTGGTGATGAACAGACATATGGCAAAACCACCCACATACAAAAAATAAAGCCACCTAAAACCAAGTTACCAGAGTAGTCTTGCCATGCAATAGGCGACTTTGTGAGGTGAAGACTTTTCTCATCACTGAGAGCAGTCAAGGCTCAATGGCCCTGTTGAGTAGGTAGGAAGCTCCCCGCAGAGTCTCTTAAGTGGGGAGAAAAAAGCAGTAGTGGGAAGAGACTTTCAGCATCAGAGGAAGTGACCAGACATGGCCTGAGTGACCAGACATGGCCTGAGCCCTTTCTTAAGAACACAGTAGCTGCCGGGTGTGGTGGCACATGCCTTTAATCTGAACACTCAGGAGGCAGAGGCAGGTAGACTTTCGTGATTTTGAGGCCAGCCAGGTCTACAGACTGAGTTACAAAGCAGCCAGAGTTATGTAGTGATCCCGTCTCAAACAAAACAAAACAAAAAACAAGAACACAAGAGGATCTAGAGGCTCCAGAGCAAAATCAATGTAAACCTCAAGTCCCTCGGAGGCTCCAGACACTCAGCTCAGTCCACAGGACTCTTGATCGATTAGACACAGTCATCTGGCCACTGACAAGCCAGATGAGCCAGTGACCTCTCACAGCATGTGTCTGGGTGGTGGTCAGGAAGATGTTTCTTTTGAAATTGCATCGGTAGGACCAAATCAGGCAAGACCTATCTCTACTGTGGAAGTCACCAGAATAGAAGTCACCCTCAGGGGTGGGGAGGGGGATTATGGTAGGGAGGAAGGGGGGAGGGGCTCTGTCTGGCAATGTTTAACTTTTTGATTATGTATAGGTCATGCAGGTGTATTGTATTCAGTTCGTGGGTGTCTGTGTGTGTTTGTGTGTGCGCACCCATATGGAGGTCAGAGGGCAGCTTTTCAGGAAGGTCGTTCTCTCCTCCATCTTGTTTTTAAGGCAGGGTCTTTCTTGGTTGCTTCTGACACTGGGCTGCATACTGGCCCAAGAGTTGTTTGATTTTCCCTGCTTGCTATGGTATTACAGATGTACACCATGACATGTGGCTTTTTTTTTTCTCTTTTGTTGAGACAGGGTCTCCCTGTGTAGTCCTGGCTGTCCTGGAACTCACTGTGTAGACCAGGCTGGCCTCAAAATCCCAGAGATCTTCCTACCTCTGCAAAACACTAGGATTAAAGACCTGTATGTATCACCATGCCAGGCCTCATACTTGGCTTTTTGTGTGGGTATCAGGGATTGCGTTAAAGTCACCAGGTGATCTCCCTATCCAGAACTCATTATGTACATTTTTTTCATATTATGTATTGCTAGACTATCATAATTGCACTATTCAACTAAGAGGAGAAAGAATCATGTGATTTGAAAAGTAAAACTTTTCAGGCTAGTCTGAGATTTGAACTAGGGAGAAGGGGTAAATCACCAGCCAGGTGTTGTTTTTCCCATGATGGTACCTGAGCAGTGTGCTGCAGGCTAAAGGGCAGCTAGAGGTTAGCTGTGCTGCAGAACGGTCCTCAACCATCAAAATCCAGAGAGAGAGAGAGAGAGAGAGAGAGAGGAATTAAACCAGTTACCTGCAATACCAAGAGCCCATAAGTAGGATACCTGATGTACTAAGAAGCTGAGGCCTTTCTGAACTGGGTTCTGCGTCACCATGCCCAGGATGGCTTGAGGAAAGAGTAAAGCACTGTTAGCTGTCTTCTTCCTTCTTGGATTTCGGTTGTGACTTGGGAACCAGAGCTGCTCGGGTCCACCGTGAGGACTGCTGTGTTGCATTTAGGGCCAGGAAGGATTATGGAGGCAAGCAAAGCTGGGCTGAGAACGGAAGGGGGGGAAATGAAACCCTGCCACAGCTCACATGTGCTCAAGCAGAGAAGCCACCTGTGGTCAGTTGAAGTGTGGCTTGGGTAGAGAGAGGGTGCTAGAGCAGCGACGTGGGTAAGTAAAGACGGTAGGTTTCAGGTGGTGGATCACAGAAAAGCAGCAGTTCAGAATGACGTAGGCTCCATCCTAGGGCGAGGGCAGCGTGGGTCTAGGGTAGGAAGAAGGCAGGCTTCAGATGGTAGACTCTAGAGGTCAATAGCCATTAATAGTTTACAACCAGATGGGCGTGGTGGCACACACCTGTCATCCAGCACTCGGGAGGCAGAGGCAGGCAGATCTCTGTAAGTTCGAGGCCAGCCTGGTCTACAAAGTAAGTCCAGGACAGCCAAGGCTACACAGAGAAACCCTGTCTTCAAAAAAAAAAAAAACCAACAAATAAATAAATAAATAGTTTACAACCATTGTGTGGAGGAAAAAACTGTTGACTTTGAACTATGAGGCTGCAAAGCAAGCAGCCCTCAGTTCTCTCATCTGTAAGATTGGGACCGTAATAGTTCCTTCCTCTTGGGGTCACTGAGAGGATGAAGTCAACTGATGCATAAACTGTGTACAGCTGAGCATAGCCAGGTGCACAGCGACTCAGGAGGCTGAGACATGTGGAGTGCTTGAGTTCAGAGGTGCGTAGCCAGCTTGAGTGGCGGAGCGAGAGGCCCATCACAAAACCAAAAATGTGGTTTAAATCGTGTCCTTTACTGAAAATAAATAATAAGTGTTGACAATATGAGAAGAAGAAACTCCTGGCTTCTGAAAGGAGCTGAGGAAGGCCATCTGGAGAACCAGCAACCACCAGAAATCCAGAGGGGGAAGGAAGCAAGAGAGACAACCCTCCCCACCCCCACCCCCACCCCCACCCCCCCCACCCCCCACCCCTGAGGAGAAGCTCCGAGGCCAGAAACACATGCATGCCTATGCAAAGTGCTAAGGTTACGCATACCATGTTCTGGGTTGAAGATGGCCCATAGCGTATCAGAGTCTCAGAGGGCCTGATAGCACATGTGAATGTATACATTTTAAAATTACTTAGCCTAAAAAGGGAAGCAGATGAGACTAGAGGCCCATTCTCATGCATGGATGGAAGAAGCTAAGCTCATGAACCAGGACATTCAGTGGGGTAAAGAAAGCAACCAAGGAAACAGAAGGAAGGCTTAGAGAACCAAGCAAGCTTATAAGGGGAGGGGATGGGGTTTAGCTGAGCTGTAGCTTAGGGGGTCCCAGGGGCTATAGGCTGAAGTTTGAATTGATGGGCAGATAGGAAAACCGCAGATCTGGGGGTGGTGGTGGTGGTGGTGGTAATAAAGACCCTGACTCTGGTTTTGCTTCTGCCTTGCTTGACATATCAGAAGGTAGTGGTTGGCACATGCCTTTAATCCCAGCGCTTGGGAGGGAGAGGCAAGGGGATCTCTGAGTTCAAGGCCAGCCTGGTCAACAGAGGGAGTTCCAGGACAGCCAGGGCTACACAGAGAAACCCTGTCTCATAAATGAAAAACAAAACCCCAGTCTTCATCGAGATTACATGATATGGCCAGGTGGTGGTGGTGCATGCCTTTAATCCCAGCACTCCGAGAGGCAGATGCTGTGAGTTCGAGGCCAGCCTGGTCTACAAAGAGAGTCCAGGACAGCCAGGGCTACACAGAGAAACCCTGTCTCATAAACCAAAAACAAAACCCCAGTCTTCATCGAGATTACATGATATGACCAGGTGGTGGTGGTGCACACATATGGCCAGACATGGTGGCTCTACCTTTAATCCCAGCACTCGGGAGGCAGAGGCAGGTAGATTGCTGTGAGTTTGAGGCCAGCCTGGTCTACAAAGAGAGTCCAGGGCAGCCAAGGCTACACAGAGAGAAACTCTGTCTCAAAATACCTACTAAATAAATAAATAAATAATAAAAAAATTAAAATTTGCATCATATGGCCAGGCATGGTGGCTCCACCTTTAATCCTAGGCCTCTAGAGACAGTGCTAGAGACAGGCTGATCTCTGTGAGTCCCAGGCCAACCTGGTCTACATACATAGTGAGTTCTAGGTCAGCTGGAGCTACATAGTGAGACCCTGTCTCAAAAGCAAACAGAATGGGCAAGTGCCTGAAAAGTAATACACAAACAGGTAAAATAGATATATTTAAGCATCTGGGAGACAACGCAGGAGTGATGGGTGGGAAGAACCAAGTCCAGTGGTTATCATCTCAGAGCGGTTAAGTACAGTTTAACTGAGAAGGAGGTGGAAGACAAAAGTGAATGGGCCATTGCGATATCTGAGGGGAAAGGCTGAGGGGGTAAGCAAAATTATCCCCAAACGCAAAGAGCCCAGGCTGGTGGGCAAGCATGCAGGTAAGCATCAAACAGAGACCAAGGTGGCTAGTAGGCAGTGTCAGCAAGTGTCAGATAAGACTGCCAGAAGGACTTCTTGCTCGTTTTTGTTTTTTTGAAACAGAGTTTCTCTGTGTAGCCTTGGCTGTCCTGGACTTGCTTTGTAAACCAGGCTGGCCTCGAACTCACAACGATCCACTTGCCTCTGCCTCCTGAGTGCTAGGGTTAAAGACGTTTACCACCACGCCTGGCTAGGACTTTGGTCTTATGAGGTGGCACATGCCTTTAATCCCAGCACTAGGGAGGCAGAGGCAGATGGATCTTTGTGAGATCGAGGACACCAGCCTGGTCTACAAAGCATGTTAGACAGCCAGGGCTACACAGAGAGAAACCCTGTCTCAAAAATAGAAAATGAAAAACAAAAACAAACAAACAAAGCAGCCGGGTGTGGTGGCTCACACTTGTAATCCCAGGAGGGGAGACAGATCTCTGTGAGTTCAAGACCAGCCTTGTCTACTAATTGAGTCCAGGACAGCCAAGGCTACACAGAGAAAACCTGTCTGGAAAAAACAAGCAAGCAAACAAGCAAACAAACAAACAAACAAACAACGTTGACTTTACTGTAAGTGAGATGGGAGTCACTGTAGTGCTTTCTGTAGCAGTGTGGGGATGCTGCTTTCTCAAGTGATCACTCTGAGTCAGACGTTCACTTGTTCTGGATGTGGCATGGACCAGTGGGAGGAGCACAGAAACATAGTACACCACTGGGAGGCTCCTGCATTACACAAACTGGAGATGATGCAGATTTGGGTTAATGTGGAAACAAAGGAGTGATGAGAGGTGTTCAGCACTTGGGCATTTGAAGGCGATAAACAGGATGTGTTGACAAGTGAGCTAGCAGCAAGCACCAAGGAAGCACCATGGATGCCTCTAGGTTTTGGCCAGAGCCATGAACAACAATGGTGAAGACCAAGGAAGTGACAGGTGCTGGAGGAAAGAGAAGTTAGGTTTGGGGCCACATTATGCTTAACAAGCCCAGTAGAAGTGTTGGCTAGGCAGCTGGATATCCAAGTCCAAGTCCAAGACCTACAAACAGGGATCTAGTTATAGACATAACTTAAGACTCATCAGAACTGGTGCTTAGCATGGTAAGAGTGAGCCAGATGCAGTGGCACACACCTGTAATCCTAGCACTTGGGATGCAAAGGCAAGTGGATCTCTGTGAGTTTGAGGCCAACCTTGTCTACAAATCCAGTCCAGGACAGCCAGGGCTATCCAGAGAAACCCTGTCTCAGAAAACAAACAAATAAACAAACGGAGTGATAAGAGGGAAGGAAGCAGTGACACAAACAGCAAAGCGACCTGAATTAAGCCCTAGGCCTTTCCAACACGCAGAGCTGGTAGCCTCATCTGTATATTTGCTCTTAGATGCAGACATTCTGCAAAGGTTTGTGCAAATACATTCCTGGTGGTCTGTCTCCTGGCTCAGAACATGGATGCACAAGAAAGATAAATAGATTTCAAATAAATTGTGTTGCTAATAAAAATGGAAAGGGAGGGAAGGAAGGAAGGAAGGAAGGAAGGAAGAAAGGAAGGAAGGAAGGAAGGAAGGAAGGAAGGAAAAGGAGCAGAAGAGCCATGTCCAGGATCATTCAGGGTCATTGAGGGTATTTGGAAACTATAGCATTGTCTTTTTTCGATCAAGTGTGTATGGCTGGACTCCCTGAAAGACTCCTGTTGGATTCCCTGTCCTGGGGGCTCTCGTTCAAGGTTCCGGAAGGCTATGTTGTAATTGACAGGTTGCTCCGTCTATCTCCTCTTCCTCCAGGTGGAGGGAGGCCATGGTGAACTCTGACCCACAGTAGCACAGGCAGAGCCTGACATCAAACCCGCTTGGGGGCATGTCAGAGTAACTTAACTGCGCTGCAGAAGTTGACAAGGGACACCTCTGTCTTCCTGGGTTCTGAGTGCCTTCCCCACAGCTTCAGTGCCAGAGGCCATTGCTAGTACCCAAAGCAGAGTCCTGGAAAAACAGGGATGTCTCTTGCAGGCCCTTTGGGAGAAAAATATCTTTAGAATCCTGAAAGATAAGCCATCCTGAAAAACTTGTCCCCTAAGTCAATCCTCAGGGTAGGGGCACAGAGCTTTGGCTTTTTAGGAACAAAGAAAGCTGTCTCCTCCAAAAGAAATTTTCTCCTCTTTCTGTCCCGGAATCCCTGATATTAATTGGACTAGCGTTTTTTGTTTTGTTTTGTTTTTAGGAAGTTGGGCTGATCCCATAACCTGGAACTGGAAATCAGCAGACCCTCTTTCTTATTAGACATGAGTGTGTCAGTGTGTCTTGTCCACCATCATCATCAACAACACCAACACACACACACACACACACACACACACACACACACACACACACACACACACACACACACACACACACACTTTCTTGGCCCCAGGCTGCTCCAGTGACTGCTGCTTTACATTCCTCCCTGTTTATAGTGAAACTTTCTGAACTACTTGTCTAAACTTGCTGCCTCTACTTCCTGCTCTGCTCCCAGGCCTTCCCAGTGACCTCATCTGCTTGCATTACTTGAGGTATATTACTTCAGTGCTGTCAACTTCCAGTCCCTCTCCTGAGCTCAAAGCCTTGTGTCCCACTGCCTACCAGACATCATGACTCAGCTAAAACAGTCTAAGTTTTGCTTTAAGCTCTGCATAGGCAGAGCTGAGTCCATTGTCTTTTCTCAAACCAAGTTGTGCTGGCTAATTTTTTTTTTTAATGTTTTTTTTCCAAGACAGAGTTTGAGTTCCTGTCCTGACTTCAGTGATAAACAGTGGTGTAGAAACATAAGGCAAATAAACCTAAGTTGCCTCTGGTTGTGATGTTTCATCACAGCAATTGTAGCCCTAACTAAGCCACAAGGCCAACTCCCAGTACTCCTTATTCTTGTGATTTGTACCTCCAACGGCATCCTTCACTCCTCCCCAGCCCCTTCCCAGAAATGCATCATCAGTTACTGGGGTCAACTCTAAGCCATGAATACCACCCACCCTCCACTGCCAATTTCTCTTCGCCCTCAGGACTGTTTTGCTGACCCGGGCTGTCATTGTCATTTGTAAATGAAGAGGGGGGTTTGTGTGCACATGTGTGTGAAAGGTGAGAGTCAATGTCACATGCCTGACTAAGTCACTTACATGAGTGGTTTTGTTTTTTTTGTTGTTGTTTTTTTGTTTGTTTGTTTGTTTTTTGGTTGCTTGCTTGCTTGGTTGCTTGGTTGCTTGGTTTTGGTTTTGAGACAGGGTCTTTCCCTGAACCTGGAGCTTGGCTTGCTGACTTTACTAGGTTGTCGGGTCACCAAAGGGATCATCCTGCCTCTACTTCCCCTGTACTGGGATTATAGGCGTGCACCTCTACACTCATCTTATTTTATATGGGTGCTGGGGATCAGCCTCAGCTTGTTCCACAAGCACTTTACCACCTGAGCAGTCTCCTCAGGCCAACATCATTATTTTTGCTGACATGAAAACGACCGCCCTTCCTAGGGTCTAACAAACAAACCTTCAGTCTTGGCTGCTTCAGATCTGCGTTCTTACTATAGGTAATATTATCTGATTATGCGTCCCCATTGTTGGTGCTCATAGCTCCTTCCTGTTGTGGTGCTAGTCCCTGAACCCAATTCAAAAGATCGTACATGAGTTGGGCCCTGCTCACTGAGCCAGCCTTGCAGCAGTCAGCTTTTCTGTGCCAGTAATGAAACATGACAGACTGAATAGTAACCTTAAAAAGAAGGGGGCGGGGGGCTGTGTGTGTAATAATAATATAAATGTATATGTAAAAATGAAGTATAATAAAAAGAAATTGAAAAAAAGAAGGAGGGCTTAGTTGGGTGGTGGAGGCACACGCCTTTAATCCCCTTTCAGGAGGCAGAGGTGGATGGATCTCTTGAGAGGCCAGCCTGGTCTTCGGATCAAAAAAACCTAATTAACTAACTAAATACACGTCAAAAATGAAATTCAACCCACTTGGCGTCTCACAGCGAGTCTTCGGGAGCTCTCAAACCCTATCCAAATTCTAGGTCTCATTACTCACAGCCTGTCTTGATACTCCACTCCTAGCCATGCTGAATAACCAGGAGCCCCCAAAGCTCACAACTTCCAAGTCTCTCCTACCAGGCCCCTTGGCCTCCAGTACGCACATCCCTTACACACCCTGTCTGGTTCACCCGCCTTTCTTTGTTTGTCTGTTTTGTTTTGTTTTTCAAGACAGGGTTTCTCTGTATAACAGCCCTGGATGTCCTGGACCTCGCCCGCTTTTTAGACCTCGAACTCACAGAGATCTGCTTGCCTCTGACCCCCTCTGTGCCCCCCAATCCCCGACCCCAACACTCCCCCATTCCCACCCCACCCCCTCCAGAGTGCTGGGATTAAAGTAGAGCATGCGCCACCACCACCTGGGCTCACTCACCTTTTAACCTGCTAACTTCTGAATCTACCTCCAGGCCTGAGCACAGATGTCACTTTTGGATCAGGGGCTCCTCTGAAGGACTTTACAGCAATCATACAGCATTCCCTCCCCCTGACCTGCCTCCCCCAGCATAAGAAACACTCATTTCCTTTGTCTACCTTAGCTACCACATCTGTACTTCTTAAGAACAGGCATCTTGCCATTTTTAGTTCACACCTTCATTTTGTTCTAGGTGTAGGGCTTGGCCCATTGGTTTTTGCTTGTTTTTTGGTGTTTGTCTAGGATGAGGGGAAAGCTTAGTTAAGGGGCAGGGTATAAGGAAAATCCAGGGAGGGAAAGGCATATAATTTTAGGATGTCTTGGTAGATTCCACAGAGGTAATAGCTACAAACGGGGTATGGAGAACTGGACCAAAGGGTTATAACTCCAGAGGATATAAGGTTTTGAGCCTGAGAACTGGGCAGGGCCAACAGAAGGGACAAAGAGGCTCAGGGAGAAAGCTGACCTCAGGGCCTGAGGGCTGTGGGAGTGTCAAGTGGGCAGGAGAAAACGATAGAGGAGTAACTATTTCAGAAGGAGTCAAGATTAGAGAGACGCTCGTTTGCGAGGCTGTCTGTGGAAGTCAACTTAGGAGCTGTATAAAGCTGCCAAGAAGAGATACGGAAAGAGAGGAGAAGGCTGAGGATACGCTGGGAAGACGGCTTGGCTGCTAGAATGTTGCCTCAGAAGCCCAACCAAGGGCCTGGATGTAGATCTGCAGAGCCCACATGAAGCAGGGGCTGGCGTGATTACCTTGACTAGCACAGCCTGCCTCTGCTTTCCAAATACCACCGCCTTCCCAAATACCTCACAGAAAGGTGAAGGGAACAGAGACCTGACGACAACTTGGGAAAACAGGGTAGGGACTCAGGGTCTGGCCTCCACGGTTTACTTAACTTACTTTACAGCCTTTGCCCATAAAATGAAGGAAGCACTAGAAACTATCCCCTAGTTATTAAAGAGGATTAAATAAGAAAAACTCTCAGAAGCACTTAGCCCAGCAAAGAGCTCCAAGCAATTAATCAATCAACAGAAGGTAGTTTTTTTTGGTTTTGTCTTATTTGTTATTATCAAGACAGCGGGTTTCATCATGTGGCCTTGGTTGGCCTGACACTTACAATGTAGACCAGGCTGACCTAGAACTAATAAGAGATCCGTTTGCCTCTGCCTCCCAAATGCTGAGATTATAGGTGTGTGATATCATGCCTGATCTCTGAAATACTGTTTTGGTTTTTTTTTTTAACAAGGTCAGGGAGGGAACCAGGAAGAGGGGAGCAAGTGAAGTTAATGCTACAGGGACTTCTGTAGAAAAGGCTGTCCCTTGTAGTAGCAAGGCTCCTGGCATGGTCAGAGGAGGGGGCTAGTATAGGACTTAGAAAGCTTATTTTTATTTTGATTCTTTTGGTTTTTCCGAGACAGTGTTTCTCTGTGTAGCCTTGGCTGTCCTGGACTTGCTTTGTAGACCCAGGCTTAGCTGTCATCATCTGGCTAAGTGAAGTTAAGTCCTCCTCTTCTTCTGGAGGAGTCACACTGAGTCAGCTTGGGGTTTCTCTAGCTCCCAGAATCTTTGGGTGTTTCTCTGGAATCTCATGCTTGTCTTTCTGCTTCCCACTGCTTGCAGCTTCTCTAGACTGACACAGCAGCAGGATGGTGACACACCAAGTGGCACACATACCCTTTGAGGAAGAGTGAGCCAAAGGGGCTGTCACCTGGCCCCTGGGCTCCACTCTAGATGGGTCCAAATCTTACTGCACTGTACCTTTATAACGCACATCTCCATGCTCGTCCCAATAAGCTGCTGTGGTGTAAAGACCTCGGTAGGTCTCCTCGCTAACCTGCCCTTCTCCTCTGTCAGTTCCACCAAACCACTCACTGTTCACCCTTTGGTGCTCACGGTTTTCAGACATCAGTTAAACCTATCTCACTGCTGCACTGTTATGGGAAGGACCCTCCCACTTTCCCAGACTCATTCTGTCTCATAGCCTTATAGTTGACTCTCTTCTTCATTGGGAACCAAAGCTATTTATGCCCATAATTTTCTGCCTTTGTCATTTTTTTTTTTCGTGCAACATCTTCACATTGTCAGAATTCCACCCCCTCATCTTTCAGAAATGACACGCAACTGGATGATTTTTTTTTCTTCTTCTTAATTTTGTCCCTCCAAATTTTTCTCTTGAGTTGTATGCGCCTCCATTCCAGAGCTCCCATAGTTGTTGGTAGTTTGTCACGTCTCCCTTACTGTTCCTTGTATCTTAAGGTAACAGTTGAGGAATATGAGTTTCTCATTATTAGATTAGGAGTTTTTTTTTTTTCTCAAAAGGAAGCTTAGTCTTGCTTGTATCTGTATTTACATGGCTTAGCGTGGGACCCATCTACCTCACAGGACCCATCTACTCCTAGTATAAACTCTACGCCTATTCCTTAGGGAATAGTGCTTGAATGAATAAATATTCTTATCATAGCAGGGATAGCTTGGGGAAGGAAGACAACAGAGGGCTTGGACCTGTAATCTCAGTACATTACGAGGTTGAGGCAGGAGGATGGAGAAAGACAATGGAAACACACAAGTGGATTCGCCTACACCCTGAGCCATGTGGCAGGCTCCTAAATCCTAGCTACCTGAGCTCCTCTCACTCTGCAATTCAAGGCTTGGATCTTTCCCATTAGCCTTTCTTCTTCTTTTCTTTCTTTAATTCATTCTTTCTTTCTTTCCTTCTCTTTTCCTTTCTTTCTCTCTTTCTTTTCTGTTTTTGTTGTTGTTTTCCGAGATAGGATTTCTCTTGTGTAGTCCTGACTGTCCTGGACTCACTTTGTAGACCAGGCTGGCCTTGAACTCACAGAGATCCACCTGTCTCTGCCTCCAGAGTGCCACCACATCCTGCAGCCTTTCCTTTTAATTTAACAATTCTCAAGCCCTGCTGAACAGCTGTTGTAGTACCAGGAGGCAGCAGAACATTTCAGGTTGCTCCTGGGATCAACAGCATGGAAAATTTCCATGGGTCACCAAGCAGGTTCTATTTTAGAGTGTCCACATCTTACCAGGGCAGTGGATCCCTGGACAGGGCATCATGTCAAGGGGGTGAACTGCTGGGAAACCGTTGTCAGAGAACTAGTAACTTCAAGACTATACTGGCACCTCAGTGTCATACTTTCAGGAGAGCTAGGTATGGTGATGGCGGCACTTAGGAAATTCAGGGCACAGAATCAAGAGTTCAAGGCTAGCCTCAGCTATATAGTGAGTTCGAGCCCAACCTGAGCTGCGTGAGACCCTATTCAAAAAGTTAAAAAAAGCAAATAAAAACAAATACATTCAAAAAAAAAATGTCAGGAGGGGTATCTGGGTCTTGAAACATGAAGATCGCAAGGTGGAGCAAAAGTGTAGCCGAGGCCTTGAGAATTCCTTGACTTGAGAATAGATGGAGGTTGAGTATCCGCCATATGATCCATCCCAGCTTACTGAAACAAAAGGAGCAATGTATTTCAAGGTACCACCAAGGCATCACACATCATAGTGAAGCAGACCCACAGACCTTCACCAGGCTCTGCTCTGTGCCTATTAGCACTTTCTTGTCCTCTCTCTTCAACCTCTCCCAGCATCCTCTAGCCTTGACAAAACGTACTTAACTTAACATGCTATAGGATCTATTAGCAAGAACCGCATTGAATTTAGAATTGAGACTGTCGAAGAGGAACCACAGCGCATTTGGGGCTGTGTATATGGTCCCTCCAGCACCTTGCGAGTCTGGAGGAATGACCCTGGACAGCAGATGTTCAGGCACGATGACAAGTGTTTAATTTTGGGTTTTGGGTTTTTTTTTTTGTTGTTGTTGTTGTTTGTTTGTTTTCTCAAGACAGGGTTTCTCTGTGTAGCCTTTACTGTCCTGGACTCACTTTGTAGACCAGGCTGGCCTCGAACTCACAGTGACCCACGTGCTTCTGCCTCCCGAGTGCTGGGATTAAAGGTGTGCACCACCACCGCCCGGCCCACAAGTGTTTAATTTTGGAAGACAGCAGTTGGGCCAGGCTTAGTGTAACTCACCCAAGAAGCAAACAGATGTGGGCCAAATCTTGATCAGCCTCGTAGATCTGGTGTCCTGAGTTCATTCATTCCAAAGACCGAAGTCTCATGCAGCAGGCAGGAGGCAAGAGGAGGAGGAGAGGAGGGGGAAAATGAGGAAATAAAGAAGCGAGGGGGGAAAAAAGGATTTCTAGACTTAAAGATATTTTGGATAGGCGGTATTGGCATGTGCCTTTGATCCCAACACCTGCGAGACAGAGGATGTAAGTATCTGAGTTTGAAGCCAGTCTGGTCTACAGACAATCTCAAAAATTCAAAACCAAAGGGGGGAGGTAGGAAAAGAAAGAAAAGAAAAGAAAAGAAAGAAGCCCCACAGAGGTGGCACATGCTTCTAATCTCAGTATTTGGAGGCAGAGGCAGGTGGATCTTTATGAATTCCAGGCCAGCATGGTCTACAGAGTGAGTTCTGGGACACTCAAGGCTACATAGAGAAACCCTGTCTTGAAAAAAGGAAGGAAGGAAGGAAGGAAGGAAGGAAAGAAGGAAGGCAGGCAGGCAGGCAAGCTGCTCTTTCAGAGGACCAGGGTTCAATTTCCAGCACCCACATGACAGTTCACAACTATAAGTCCAGTTCCAGGGAATCTGGCACCCCTCACACAGACACACATGCCATGTAAAAAAAAAAAAATTTAATTAAAAAGGTGTTTTGGAGACACTGCACACCGTGGCTCTTTTAAGAATCACAGGTATCAGCGTACTGAAGACTCTAAATAGGACTCTGAGAGAAGCTCTAACTTTAAGTCATAATGGTGTATGCATTTGTGAGTGGAGTGATCTTTTTTTGCGTAACATCTACAAATCATCCATCTTTCACGAGTCATACTCTGGAAACAGGCCCACGTCATCAGTGTCCATCTGCTAGTTATTTTCATGAAGGCTGAGGTGGTCTTTCAGTGAACAGTCTTGAGTTAAAGCAGTATTTTCCAAACCTCATATATTTGCCTTTGACCTTTCTGGAGTATGTCTTATATTCCCTCTCTGTACTATTCCCGGATTTTTTATTTTTTAAATAAAGACAGTCTTATGATGTAGCCCTGGCTGGCCTGAGACTCACTATGCTAGGTTGACCTCAAACTCACAAAGATGTCCTTGTCTCTCTGCCTGTGGAGTAGTGAGTTAATTAAAGTTGTGGGCCACCACACCCAGCTGGATATTTTTATTTAAAAGTAATCACCTAAGTTTTTTTTTTTTTTATCTTTAACCCAAACAATTACTACGATGGGCTTCATGTGGTAGTTAAGTTTTTGCTCACATACTTTGAAATAGATACACAGCAGTAAAAATGCAAAAGTTCGTCTGTGCAGGACCAAAGTCCTCTCAAGTGCTATGCCCATGTGTGTGGGATTATTGTTTGGAGAAGAGAGCGGCCACGTGGACATTGCTAGCCAAACATAGAGGCAGAGGCGTTTAGTCGCTCACCAGATGATGGGTAGCCATGACTGAGTCTAGTGTACCACCCTTGAGATAGAGCATGCCGGGGCCTGGAGTCTGTATCCAGTCTAGCTAGTCTTCCTGGGAGTGACCTGGAAAGCAAATGAAGATTATCCCAAGGGGATTAGCACTAGGGCCTGGAGGGAAAAGCAGAGGAAGATAGCACTATTTCTCTCTCTCTCTCTCTCTCTCTCTCTCTCTCTCTCTCTCTCTTTATATTTGTTTGTTTTTTTTTTTTCAGGATAGATTTTCACCCTGCAGCCCTAGCTGTCCTGCAACTAGTCTATAGACCAGGCTGACCTTGAACTCATAGAAATCCTCCTGCCTCTACCTCCAAAGTGCTGGGATTAAAGGCATTCAAGGCAATTGCCACCACTGTCTGGCTGTACCAATTTTCTTGAAGGCTGAATTACTGCAGCCTAATTGCAGTCACCGGGTGGGAGCCAGATGCCTCCCCTGCTGGCCTGGGATTGCTTTTGACACAGGAAGGCTACGAGGACAGACACTAAACCAGGCAAAACTAGTTCTGGCATATGGTTGCAAAGGAAGAGCACCGGAGTAGGGCAGACCTGAGTTCTGATAAACCCTGGAGGATACACATTGTCTACTTGCCCTCAAATAAGGTCTTTTTGTGTGTTTGGAACAGTCTATTAAACACAATTATCACCATTGTCCAGATGAAGGAACTGGGGCTCGGAGTGGTTAAACAACTTGTCCAAGGAAAGCAGAATTCAAAATCAGGTTGGGTTGACTACTTCCACAGCTGGACTAGTAGTCACTGCATTGCTTTGCTTGCATTTGCTAATTAACTAGGACCTCTTCTGTCAGAGGATCTCTAGCTGAGTTCTGGAGACTTCAGCGCTAAACGAGATAGACAAGTCTGACTTTGCACTGACTTTGCATTATATAGAGGAGACAGACAGGAAGTCACTAGCTCCCCTATGAGTAATTTAACGATCCGGATAACTGTTATAAAGAAGAGAAACATGGAAGGCGTGGTGGTGCACGCCTTTAATCCCAGTATTAGGGAGGCGGGCAGGCGGATATCCGGAAGTTCCAGGCCAGCCTGGTCTACATAGGGTTAGAGGGCAGCCAGGGCTGTTACACAAAGAAACCCTGTCTCAAAAACAAAACAAAACAAAACCCCGAATGAACGAACGAACGAATAAACGAGAGACACTTTATGAGAGGCACAAGTGATCTACATGCGGAAAAGGTGTGGGGGGGGCGGGGCGGGGCGCGGGTTGAGTTTTGAAGTATTCACAAGAATTAACCCTAAGTGCTTACCACTCGGTAAGTTTACAAACATCTTCCATTTTTTATTGGTATTTTGCAGTGCTGGGGATTGAGCCAGAGTAGAGATGAGTTGAGGCCAGGACGTGTTAGTGAGGCATCCAAGTGTTGATGTTACTAGGGTGACTGCAAGTCACTTATCCCTGACAGCTTGGTAAGGGGAGGAGGTCCACACCTAGGCCTGTGAGGATTCAGGAGAAACCTTAGAGTCGGCTGCTACTTAAAGGGTAGCTCTCTCCTTACCTCTCTTCCAATAGCATGCTTGGGGTACAGCCCTGGATAGAACCAGGATCCATTTATTTGGGGGTCCAATTCCCTTTGGTCTGGAGCATCAACCCTCTCACATCAGCATAATTTCTGGCTCACAGTAGATGCTCAATAATTATTTGTAGACAGAATGAATGCAGTAGGGTAGCTGTGAGCCAGGGCTACACGTATGAGTCTGTAAACTGGAGCTAAACCTGACTGGAAAATTAAAAAAATTAAAAAAAAAATGTGTGTGAAGGAATCTACAAGTTTGAGGTCTGGACAAAGGCTGGGAGGAGACTCCGGCTAAACGCCTTAGGGCCGCTGGTGAACTAAGATCCTGGCAGCCAAGGTCTGCACGGATCAAACTTCTCTGGCTCCAGAGACGCAGACGCTGGGAGCCTCAGACCCAGCCCAGCTCAGCTGGGTCCCGCCGCGGCCTTCAAAGGCCTACCACGTGGGCGCGCCGCTGTCCCGGGGTTGAGAGGCGGTGTCCGCCGCGCTGAGCCTGCGCACTGCCTTAGACACCGGCGTACCGCCTCCCGAGAACCGGAGCCCGGAGCTAAGCGGAACGCAGAGGGGTGGGCGGAGTCAAGCCCGTATGCAAATGAAGGGCGGGACTTGCCAGGCAAAACCGGCTCTGCCTTGGAGACCTCACAGAGACCCGCCGCAACCCTCAGCCTTGTTTCCACGAGCTCTGACGTCGCCGACGTCCCATTTAAAAGCGGCCGCGCAGG
The DNA here is from genome assembly GCF_964271855.1 of Acomys minous. NCBI lineage: Eukaryota > Metazoa > Chordata > Mammalia > Rodentia > Muridae > Acomys > Acomys minous. The sequence goes on along the minus strand of NC_140485.1, from coordinate 74,355,474 downwards.
CGCAGTGAGGGGAAATGCGAACTTAGGCTGTTACACAACTGCTGGGGTCTGTTCTCGCCGCTCGCCGGCCCGCCCGGCAGTCTGTCAGCGTCGCCGTCGCTGCCGCCACCGCCGCCGCCGCCTCCTCCTCCTCCTCCGCTGTCCCGGGAGTCTCGGGCCCGTGGCTGTCGCCGCCGTCTACTCGTGCCTCTCGGGAGCTCCGTCCGCCTGCTCAGGCCGCTCCGACCGTCCGTCCGCGTCTCTTCCCCCGCGCTGTCTTTGAGCCCGCAGCAGCGCTCTCCCGCCGGCCGACATGAGCGGGGACCATCTCCACAACGACTCCCAGGTGCGACCCGCCGGCGCCCCCGCCACCCCTGCCTCGCCGCCAGCCGCCGGGCTCCCGGCCCCAGCCCCGGCCGCCGCCGCCGCCGCCTTGACAGGCCCGGGTCCGCGGCGAGGGGCGGCCGGCTGGAGCCGCTTGGGTGGCCCGACCCCGGACGGAGCCGTCAAGTTGGAGTTGGGGCGGGGGGTGGCAGGCCTGGGGAGGCCGTTCAAGGGGGCTCTGGGTTCCGGGGCGCCGGGTGGGCCTGGCCCCCCGGCCGCGCGCTCTCCGCCCGCAGCCCCCGGGGCTTCATGTGCCGGTTGTTTCATCTTCCCTCCTTTTCTTTCCACAGATCGAAGCGGATTTCCGATTGAATGGTGAGTGTGTACCCCCCTTCCGCCCCCGCCCCACCCCGAGTGTCCCCCAACACGCCGCTGGCTGCCTCCCCCGCGCCGGGCCGGAGCCGGGCAGAGGACAGACATGGCGTCCCAGAGACTAAGTCCCGGTTCCTCGCTCACCGGCCCCATTGTTCCCATCGGGCCGCCTCTGGACCCCCTTTCCCGGGGTCCCAGCGCCCCCAGATCACGGCCTTCCCCAGAGGGGGCAACGGAGACCCCGTATCGCCCGTCGCTGAGTCTCGGGCGGCCTTTCTCCGCCGGGATTCTTCCCGGGAAAGTCGCCTTGTCGACGGTCGGGACTTAGTCTCTGCGCCATTTTCTTTTTCTCTCTCCTCTCCTTTCTGTGCCTGTGTCTTTTCTCTCCCTCCCTCGGCTCCTTCCTTGAGCTGCCCAGAAAGAGCCTTCTGCAGAGCAGAGCCATATAAATCACAGACCTCACCCGAGAAGGATGGCTCAGAGACTGAATTACTTTTTAAAAAAAAATAATAGAACTTTATATTGGAAGTTATTCCGCTTTCTGCTTCATGTTTGCTTGCCTTTTTTCTGCTTCCAGAATGAAAGATTCCCTTAGGCAGCTGCTGGAATTTTGTGTGTTTGCCCCCCCCCCCTCATTTTTTTTAATGGTGAGATGTTAATGATAGCAATTATGGTTCTGAAAACTAAAGCCACCTTTTGTGGAGTTCTTTGTATTTGGGGATTGTTTTCCCAAGTTGTGTTCTTTGCAAAGATAACCTCTCCTTTAAAAAGTTTTCAAGTTGTCTATGTGTCACCTAGTGTGAGTGTTGGACTTGACCATATTGATTTTCTTTAAAAAAATATTTAAAAAGTATTAGTGATAGATTTTTGTATTGTGGGTAGGGTTCCTAAGGCAGTTTGTTTTAGAGACACAGTTTAGTGTCCTGAGAATAGACTGTCTAGCTGCTCATTTGGATATGGTATGCTGCTGGCCTTTTCTTTGGAGCTATAGGGAGGTTTTTTTTTGTTTTTTTTTTAAAAGAAGACTATTGAAACAAAGAGTGGCCAGCCCCCCCGCTCCTGTCTTCCTGTTCATTCTTCTCAGAAGCTGCTGTTTTTCAGGAATCAAGCATTAACTAGCTTTCCCCACATCCTTATGCTTTTTTGAGCCCTTTCCAGTCATTTGTTTTAAAATATTCCCACTAAAGTTACCCAGGGAAGAATATGTTGGTGTGTGTCTCCTTCTCACCACCCGTGTAAGAAGCTCACACTTACGGACTTTCCAGCAATCCTATTGTGGTATACTGGAAATACCCATTAACTTGGATGGTTGATGATCCTGTTCAATTGAGTTTGGGTTTTGGGGAATTGAGCCAGTGGTAGAAGCCCTAGAGCCCATGGTATTGACCTGCCCAACTAAAAGCAGTCGTAGGTTTATATTTTGAAGTAGGACATCCAAAGAGAGATGGCACTTAGTCAGGAGAGAATCTAGACAAAATAGCCTTACTTGAGCACTTCATATTTCCCAGATAATGTGCTTAGTGCTAGAATTGAAACTGTGACCACATCTCTGTCTTGCTCTCAACTCAGCCTGTTGGGGGAGTCATATTAGTTAATTACAAGGTAGGTGTTGGAGTATATGTGTACCCAAAATGCTTTAAGAGCATGAAGGGCTTAATTTTATCTGGAGGTGGGGAAATTTCTCAGAGGAAACTGTGTGTTGTATAAGACTAGGTGCTGAGAATTGTTGGGGGTGGATTGTGTCTTAGGAGTCTTTGTCCATCCTGTTAGGCTTTTAGAGGAGGGAGCTGAGGCCTCTTCAATTTAGAAAACCATCAAGTATGGATAAACTTCTTTGGGAAGAGGGCAGAGAAAGGATGTGGTAGGTGTGAATGTAGGAAGTGGTTTTCAGCTCTGCAGGAATGTAGGAATTTAATATAAAAATTATTTGCTTTTTAATTGGGCCTAGTAAGAGATACATTATAATGAAACAAAATTGAGCCTTTTTCCTCATCTGAATAATATAAAGGAGCTATTGAATATGTGCATGACTATGGGCTGGGTATGTTACCTGTGCATTTTTATAGAGAGTAAGTTAAACGGGCCTGTGTTAACTTTCAAGATATATTTATATTTTCAAACAATGATATTTAATATTTATTGAGCACTTAACTGTCAAGCTTGAATGCAACTCTTTTTCTGGGATCATCTAATTTATTCTTTGGGGGGACCCATATGAGTTTCCTGTTATCTCCATCTGATAGATGACTAAACTGAGTTTACTCTAAAGCCATGAACCGAGCCTCCATGGATGTAGTAGGGATGATATTGTTATGAAGTTTACTGTTAGGGATAGAAGAGCTAAAAGGAGAAAGAGAAGTATTGATGGCATGCCACTTGCTTTTTACCAAAATCTGGAAGAGAAAAGCACCCTGGTGCACCAACTTCTGACGCTGCAGTGATCGCCTTTGTGGGTATTGTCCAGATTTAGTGTCAGTAACTGCTAGCTCTATCAAGTAATATACTTTTACTAGCAATTAATCAAATAAATATGAAAAGACAACTTTAAAAAAAAAACAACTAGTTTTTAATACCCTGGCTTCTTAATTGATCCTTACAGTGAGAGAATATTTACTTAAACACTACATTAAGTGAGCCTGAACAATTATACACATTTGTTGCAAGTTCACTAAGTAAAACCACATTATCCCTCATTTTGCTTGCCTGAATGCTATGTAAAAGATCCTCCCCCCCACTGTGAAGCTCATATTTTTTTTTTATAGTGCTTACATTTTGTGTGAAATTTAGGTCATTCTGGGCCATACTCAACTGCTGTGAAAATGTTATTTCTGTAGTATATTTGTATTTAAAATATCAGCAATGAGCTAGGAGTTTCAGACTTCCTTTTCACCTGAATGAAATAGACTCCCTTTGTCAGTCGCACTAACCATAGTGAGGCTGAGTCATTATTACAGTGCTGTGCAGGACGCCTGGCTGTGCAGTTGATAACATCAGCTTAAGGTGCTGTTTCAAGAACCTGAAGAAGTTTCTGGAGTTACAGAGATCCCTCCTCTCTCCCGAAGCAAAGTAGAATACTTTGGTGACACGTGTGGACTCTGGGTAGGCTTAATGGATGAGGGGAATTGATTTGATTCTAATAGTTGTGCTTTTCTGCTTGCTGTTTGTTGGATGTGAGTTGGGACAGGCAATGAGAAGGCTCTGAAAATGTGCATCACATTTTAAAGCTGGAAACTGGTGGTCTCCAAATGAAATCTAGAAATCTTCATTTTTACTCTTTAGCCAGACTATTTGATGGCCTTTTGAAAGTAGTAAGCTGCTGGTATCTTGGAACATATCAGATCTCACAAATTTCAGCCTGAGTATTTCTGATAAAACAAGAAAATCTAGGAGTTACTTAAAAAAAAAAATCAGACCCTCCCCCTCCCAAAAAAAACAAACCTAATGGTTTAAAAGAAAAAAACTGGGTAATGTTTGTAACCTTTTAACTTCTACTTTTCTTTGGTAAGTAGATGGTGCAAAATGGAAGCTCACAACCCAGTTGGTCCCTAAAACTTAAAGCACAGGGCCAGGAAAGTTGCGTCTTTCTCCTGTCAGCATAAAAACCATTGATTTTTGAAAGTTTGAAAAAATCCTGATTTACTCTGGGTATAGTGAAATAGCTACTTGTATGAGTGGCAGGGAGTGTTTTGTTTTGTTTTTTGAGACAGGGTTTCTCTGTGTAACAGTGGCTATCCTGGATACCCTTCATAGACCAGGTTGACCTCTGCCTGGGTCAGTGCAGGGATTAAAGGTATGTGCTGTTGCACCCAGCTGAGTGACAGGGATTTTTATAGGTGTGTGTGTGTGTGTGTATGTGTATATGTATATGTGTGTGTGTGTATATATATATACATATATGTATGTATGTATGTATGTATATGTTTATATACCAAAGTTAGGCTATGAGATTTTTTTGTTTGTTTGCAATATGTCTGCATTTTCTATCTGTACATATGTTAGGAAAACTATATATATATATATCAACAGTTATCTTATGTTGATTTTGGCATGGGAAATGATTTTTTTGTCATTCTTTGAATACGAGTCATTTTAGAAGGCCACATTATTCTGAAATTCTATTTTTCATATTAGTTGGGCATGAGTGCATAATGTGCATTACAGATCTTCAGTAGCTTTTGACATTTATTAGATGCCAAGTTAACTGACTTTCTTCAAACCAGTCATTTCCCCAGAAGTGTGTTGTGTGAGGGATAACATCTTTCTCCTAGGAGACTATGATGAACTTGGACTGTTCTAGGCTCACTTTGACATGGAGTCCAAGTGTAATTACTTTGAATGTAGGTGTAGTTTACCTTGAGACTATAAACACTGGTAATAACTATTTGGTGTCAAACCTAGAAGTTTTTGTTGTTGTTTTTATTTTGTTTTTGTTTTTTTTAGAAAAAGAAAAAAATAACTTGAAGAAATAATAAAACAATGTATTTGTTGGCCCTTAGAAGTGGAAGTCCTTGAATGAAATTGTGTGTCTTGTGTTTATCTGATTATCCCTTGATTACTGTTAATCTACCAACTTTGCAAATCTAAGGCATTTGAACAATTGAGAATTCACCCCGCCCCCACCCCCCTCGAGACAGGGTTTCTCTGTGTAGCCTTAACTGTTCTGGACTCACTTTGTAGACCAGGCTGGCCTCGAATTCAGATTGCCTCAAACAGAGATGCGACTGCCTCTGCCTCCCTAAGTGCTGGGGTTACAGGTGCATGCCGCTGTGTCTGGCAAGAATTTACCTTAAGATGTCAAGTTTAGAAGTTTCAGACTTATAGTCAACGGAGTATTGTGTTTAAGGGAAGACTTCAGATTATGTTTACCTTAAGAAGTAGTAAAGTGGGTGTTGTCTCTTATTTTTATTTTTTGTAAGTCTGAAGTTTGAGAAGCACCTTTATATTTCTGTGGCTTCAGGGCAATAGCTGAAATAAGGGATTCTAACTGAAGACACTAATTTGGAAGAATTAGTTTTTTCCCTCCCAACTCTACTCTTCTACTTCCTCTTGACTATCTGTGCCGGTAGTGTGCTGTGCTAATAGTGTGGGCCTTGACACTCAGAAGGGAATAAAGAAGGGTGGAGAGAAGCACACAGAAAACATTTAAAGCAGAAACCCATTTAGATATTAGAGTATTTTGGTAGTGTTAGAGGAAATGTCTCAGTTTGTAAGTAGGTATTATTTAACATGGCATCTGTTCCGTTTGTTAAGAAATATCCTAAATACATGCTTTCAAACAGGTGTCACTGTTATTTGTGGTAATAGTACTTCTGGGGTACATACAGATTAAAATAATGACTTAGATTGCCCATAGCAAATTTTGAGTTAATTGTCTGTTACTTCCACCTTGAAATTTTGGTGAAGAGGCAACTTTAGTGTTTATTTCTTTTTGGTAGGTACTCGTTTTTATTTAGTTTTTTTTTTTTTCTTTCTTTCTTTGTTTTTCGAGATAGGGTTTCTCTGTGTAGCCCTGGTTGTCCGGTACTCATTTTTAATTTGTTGTCTTGTTTTTAGAATATTCACGTTTCTACCATTTTTCACCTCTTCATACCATCTTGAAACTTTAAGAGATATTTTTGAATTCTTTTTTTTAAATCTCTTTTCTTTAAAGATTTATTTATTTATACATATGAGTACTCAACTTGTATTTATGTTTGCATCACAGAACAGGGCATCGGATTCCATTATAGATGGTTGTGAGCCACCATCTGGTTGCTGGGAATTGAACTCAGGACCTCTGGAAGAGCAGCTAGTGTTCTTAACCACTGAGCCACCTCTCTAGCCTGATATTTTTGAATTCTAACAGCTTCCTGTTTTATTTTGTTTTTATAATATTTGTTTTGTGTGTGTACTTGCGTTTTTTTAGTGGGGTGTGTGTGTGTGTGTGTGTGTGTGTGTGTGTGTGTGTGTGTGTGTATGTGTGTCTTTGTCTTTAAAGCCACAGTGACATGTCGTCAAAGGACAATTGTCCAGAATCAGTTCTTCCACCTTGTGGGCACAGGCCTTTGCCATTTAGCCATCACAGCCCCCAGTTTTGTTTGCTTGAGACAGTACTATCTACATATCTCTGGCTGTCTTGGAACTCACTCTGCCTCCAAACTCATATATTTGTCTGTGCCTCCCAAGTGCTGAGATTAAAAGTATGCACCACTACACTCCATGAGATGTCTTATCTTTTAAGAGCAGGAACTGGGCAACCCATGCTCCCCGCATGTCAAGGTCTTCTAAGCCAGTTTCAGCAACAAAGACAATGCACCTCTTCATGCAAACTTTGTCTCTAGACTCCTATGGTCTTCAGTCAGAATAGCTATGTGCTCAGAGATCTAGCCGCCTTTCTCAGATATAAGGGCTTAAACCTGGTGGCTCAGAGTGCCACAGAGTGCTGGTGGCTGCTTCTTCTTTTGCTCTCCCGAATTTCATTTCTCTGTGTGTGCTCATTCACTCTCTTTCGCCCCTAGTATGCTTTGGAGAGAAACAGACCCTGTCCCTCATAAGGTGCTCCTGTGCTGCATACCATAACCATTACACCTTCTCTGCTACTTTGCCTCCTATACACAACTGAGTGGTCTTGTAGTCTTCATTCCAGGATATCTTTCTAATAAAAAATGGCAGTCAATACAGCGCAGAGTAGAGCACTTGCCCTAGTATGTGCAAGGCTCCAAGTTTAGTCTCCAGTACTACAAAAACAAAAAACAACCCCTAAATCGAAGCTTATATTATAGAATTTGTAGTAGAGCGCATATTATTAGTTATATGAGAGGATAGGTGTTTTGGGGACAGACATTTCCACAGTGGCTTATAAGTAATTAATGCTGAATATTGAATTGTTTTGAATTTTTATTTTTTAAACTACTACTTAAAGGAAATGCAAGTCATTTAGGAATGGTACACTAGTGTCCATTAAATTACACCTAATAGATCTTAATAGACCATATACCATTGATCAGGAAGATCATTGCAATAGGCTCAGACTATAAAATTAATACTCACTTAAAAGTAGGTCATAGTAACTGTGGAGATTAATGAATGGGGTCTAGTGTTAAGAAATCCTTAAAGCCTTCGAAAGGTTTTGCCATGGAAAAATGGTTCTTAAAATATTTGGGAAAAACTAGGAAGATGAATCTGTCTGTTTTTCCGAGACACAGTTTCTCTGTAACAGCCCTAACTGTCCTGGAACTCACTGTGTAGACCAACCTGGCCTCAAATTCAGAGATTCACCTGCCTCTGCCCTCCCTAGTGCTGGGATTAAAGGTGTGTGCCACCACTGCCAGGCTAGGAAGATGAATCTTAATGCTGTATGTTGTATTGACCAGTTTGTGATAGATAACCAGTTAAGGGGGTTCATTTCTCAGAGAAACTACTTCTCCCTCTCTCAGTGGTTAAAGACCAAAACATTGATTTTTTTTTTCCAGTGTACATTTGTAAAAGCTCACTGCCAACCACTTCTAGTTTAAGTAAGTAGCCATAGCAGGTGAGGTGGTGTGTGCTTATGATGTCAGTACATGAAAGCCCAAGGAAGGAGTACTAGGAGTTCAAGGCCATTTTTTGGCTATATAATTTGAGGTCCTGCTTTAAAAACAAAACCCCCCAAAATTTGGAAAAACAAAGGAAGGGGATGCAGGCTATCCAGATGAGACCTGATAGGCTGTAGTAGGGGAGGAGGACCCCACCTGTCAAAAGGTCTAGGGAGGGGAATAGGACGGAAAAGGGGGAGGGAGTGTGGGAATAGGATTACAATCAGGATGCAATGTGAATAAATTACAATAATAATAGATTTTTTAAAAAGATAAATTAGTTCATTGAGGATTTACCTCAATAGAGATAATGAATGGCTTTTGCTGTGTCTTACCAGAATCCTATCCCTTCTGTTTCCATTTTTATAAAGCCATTTCATCTTGGTTTTCTTTTTGCATGGGATAACTGACTAGAGCTCAGAGAACTAGAGTTTGCTTTATTTTTTAAAAATAATTATTTTTACTTATGTTTCTGTCTGTCTTTTATGTCTATCCGTCCATGCCATGTGTGAGCAGGTGCCCTCTGGGGCCAGTGGAGGATGTAGAATCCCCCAGAACTGACGTTACTGCATGTGAATGCTGGGAACCAAACTTAGGTCCTCTGGGTTAACAGCAAGTACTCTTAGCTGATGAGCCATCTCTCCAGCCCTACAGTGGTGAACAGCCCTACTGTTTAAGTAAACAGTAAAATACTGAAATCTAGTCTATGGGTCATTAAATTAGTTGGGGTCTTCATCTAGTAATGGTGTTGGTTTAAGTGGGAGATTATGAGTAGAGTGTGTGGGAGTATAGTTTCCTGATCAGCGCATTAGCATTTTCTGAGAATTTGTTGGAAATAGAATTTCTTGGGCCTTGCCTAGACCCACGGCGCTCCGATTCTGAAATGGAGTCTCAGCTATCTGAGTTTTAAGCAGAGTTCTAGGTGATCTGATGCATACTGATGTTTCAAAGCTTGTGGAGTACAACCAGATTTGAAGTTCGACTTTGTTGAGCCTCATACTTTTAAGCTGTTGAGTTTAGATTGTTTTAGATCAACTCTTAGCTAGCTAACCTTCAACATGTCACAACTTACCCTAATGTTCTTATCCATGAATTTGAGAGCTATGTCTGTAACCCCAGTATTTAGGAGGCAGAAGCAGGGGTATGCAACTTTGAGCCAATCTGGACCACAAAGCCAAATGCTGTCTTCCAACAAAAATAAAAGCAAAAGAAAACAAAAACCCAAAGAAGTAAACAACTAGGCCTGGTACTAACATATCCCCTGTATCAAATTGTTGACAAGCATAAGATAAACTGGCAGATCATCATAATCTTCTGGTTAAGTTCTTTATAGAACTTGACCTGACATTTATTTGTACAAAGCCTAAAACTAGTTTTCTAGTAATTTGGCTGCTTAAAGCTATGTTTTTATTTTTTCTCTCTTTTTGCCCCCACAAAGCTCCATGGCTGGGGGTGTCATTACTTGTGCAGTGTTTGTACTTCTGTAAGGTTGTGATACTGAATAATTCCTCATGAGAAAGGACTTTCCAGAGCATAGACAATTTGAGGAATGTGTTCTGATTTCCTGCTAAATTCACTAGTGGACCATAGCATGGCTGAACGTTTTAATCATAATACCTCAAAGAAAGCCATCTTGGTGGAATCAGCAGTGAGATAAAGAACCGTTAACACCTTAATGCCTTTATGGCTAGACAGAATATGGATTTGGGGCCATTGAAATCAAAGGCAGTTTAGACTAAGCTGTGGACACCTGTATAGTCTAGGCAGGTTGGAAGTTAACTTTCCCTATTACTTAGCCATTGAGCACTCAGTTAATGGAAGTGAAGCCTGCAGGAATGGGCTTAATCCTAATTGAGCTGGCCTGAGAACATAAATGTCCAGGTTAGGTGAGTCTACCTCCTGGAAAAGGAGAAGCAGTGCGGGGATGTCTGTGTGAAAATGAGTCATACTACAGAGACATGGATGGAGGCAAGAATAAAACAGTCTAACTTTAAGCATTGTTCTTAGAAGAAAAGGATGAGTTAGTACAAATGGGATTCATTGTTCCTAAGGTAATATTTCAGTTGAATATCCTCTGCAGACTCAGGTTTTGACTTTCCAGGGACATTGTGCAGAAGTAGTCTACTTAGTAATGGCCCAATTCTGTAGAGTGTGCATGTAGGAAAGATGCCTCAGCTTCAATGGGTGGGTTAGAATGCTATGTAGGGAGTCAACACAAAGGAATTCGCAATAGCCAACTATGCTGAAGAGGTTACACAGTAGAATGTTTTGCTCCCAACTTTCTAGATTAGCAAAATCCAATTCTGTACTGTCCAGGATGTTAGCCATATCAGACTTTTAACAGGGAAGAAAATACACTCCTTGATCAATAATCCCAAGGGGGGAAAGACACAGGTATGGGCTATGTCCCTAGAACCATATGGTAGGTATTCTTGAGGAGTCTTTAGTTGATCAGCTGAGATGAAAGACCCTTCTTTAGGGTCTTAGTTTGTCATAGTGATTTGAGGGTTGTTTTCCTAAAGGGATTTCTGGCTTCTCACCACGCACCAGCTTGTCTACCACCACAGGTCCCTTTAGTCTCTTGTCAGTCAGATTCTCTATTATCCCACTGAGCAATTTTCTTGAGTCCTCTCACCTTCTGTGTCACATGGTATCTAGCCCCAACTGTGACATGGGACAGCTGTGCCACCTAATGAACACTTCTGCATGTCACTGCCCATCTTGGTAGGTGGCACTGTGCTTTTATGTAAGGGCTCCAGGGCCATGACACAGCCAGGCTTCACAGTTACGGTGTGCTCCCTGAGTACACAAAGGCATCTTTGCTGGTGGCAGAACTGAAGTGCAGCAGCTGTACCTGCTGCTTTCTATTGTGGTGCAGATATTTATCCTCAGCAGTGTGTCATATCAGAGCCTGAGAGGCTGGCCTGCTGTAAGAACTCCATCTGCGCCCGGGCACCTGGCTTTCATTGGCATGGAGCCTCTCATAGTTCACGCTCAGAACTTGGCTAGTGTATTCTGCCAGGCTGGCTCATGGCAGCTGGTAGTTGGTATAGCAGATGCCCAGGAACAGCTATAGTGTTGCAAGACACCAACCTGCAAGGTAGTGTTGTCTCCCGCCCCAGCCTTGCCTTCTATTTTATTGAATTTAAGCTAGTCACATGTGGTGGAATCCTTTCATATTGGACAGCACAACTCTAAATAAATAGACACAACCGAAGAGATTAAGGCTTATATTTTGCTTGCAAAAGATGTTTGGGTCTCTTGTAACTTTTCAAGAAATCTGAAGACCAGTGTGAGTAGTGTATTGCAGAGTTTAAATGGATTTCCCGCCTATATGCTCGCGTTGCTTTATTGTAGATGATGTGCTAAGAGAACTTACCACTTAGAAGCTCAGGCAGATCTTTGCTCTCCCTGACCCTTCTAGTGCTGAAAGAGAAAATTTATAGTCTTTTGGATAGAATGAATTCTTGTTTTTATCTCAGTGTCCCTATGAACTAGTTTATGTGTATTTGGCAAAATAGGTTGGCTTAAATTTAGTTTCATGGATCAATATCTTTTAAAATGGTTACTGTTTGCTTATAACGTCATTTGAAATTCTAAGCTTCTAGCATGTTACCTGTACCAAGTATACTCACATTGTTATAGTTAATAATACTATAAATACTGCACTATAAATTATAGAGAATCTTAAGATTGTATCTGGCATGTTAACTCTTAGTAAAAACAGGTTAGAGCTATTCCATCCTGTCCGGTTTGTTTTCTTAGAGCCCTTGGCATGCCTATGTTGAGTGTAGGCAATAGCTTGTAAATAATTGTGCTCACAATTAGCTAAGACATATTCATCTGCTGAAACAAAATGGCATTATAACCTTGGCTGCTGAGGCCACTGACAGTAGACACTTGAGTAAATTATGTAGAGGTTAGAAACACAAAGCCGGGCGGTGGCACAGGCCTTTAATCCCAGCATTTCGGAGGCAGAGGCAGGAGTTTGAGGCCAGCCTGGTCTACAAAGTGAGTCCAGGACAGCCAAGGCTACACAGAGAAACCTGTCTTGAAAAACCAAAACATCAGGTTTTTGGAGATTAAGGTAGGAAACGCTTAGAAGTGAAACAAACGGCAGATATTTCATCAGTTATTGTTACTTAAGCAATGTCTGAAGGGCTCTGCATTTTCACCTTGTTGCTATTTTTCCACATTAGAAATTAAGGCTTACATGTTAATTAGCTCACAGTTGTGTAATTTTTAACTAAACTGTAGCGCAAGGAGTTTATCCACTGTTTGATACCTCAACCTGAGTTAAATGTGAAACAGAACAAGGTAAAGGGAAGTGTGAGTAACACCCTCAGGACATCACGGGTGCTGTTAATGCCCCTCAGACTCTGCTTCTGTTTGTGATGCATCTTAAGCAGATTGATACTGGGCTTTTTTATGTTGATTGATGTTTTGTCTGTGTGGAATTAGCGTTAGAGACAGGTGTGAGCTGGCCATGAGGGTACTGGGAATTGTATCCAGGTCCCCTGGAAGAGTAGCCAAGGGCTCTTAACTGAGCAGTCATCTCTCCAGCTGCCTCCCCTCCTACTCCGTTTTTGAGACACGGTCTCACTATGTAGCTCTAACTTGTTCTGGAACTATGTAGACCAGCCTCATCTCAAAATAACAGATCTACCTACCTTTGTTTTGTAATTAAAGTCATGCAGCACCACCTCTGGCTTAATTCTTCAATTACTAAAGGTATGCATGCTGCGTGTATGCTTGTGCTATGTCTATATTCATTTGTTTTATGGTACTGAGCGTTGAGCCCCCCAGGGCTTCACCCACACTTGCTATTCAAAGTGGTTTGCTGCTAAACTACATCTCCAGCCCATGATTTGCTTAAGAAGCTGATCCTTCCAGCTTTTTTCTTTGCTTTTCAATTGCAGAATTCTTAGAGCCCTTAGCCAGGAACTCCCTGGTTCTTCTGACGTTGATAGATCTGTTAATTATGTCCTAGAGTTTTGAAAACATTCTCAGTGAGAATTGTTGTAAAGTAAGGGCTCCTCTATGGATTCATTTGAATTAGCCACCATTAAAATGGACCTAGACCGCTCCGGGTGGTGGTGGCGCACGCCTTTAATCCCAGCACTCAGGAGGCAGAGGCAGGCGGATTGCTGTGAGTTCAAGGCCAGCCTGGTCTACAAAGTGAGTCCAGGACAGCCAAGGCTACACAGAGAAACCTTGTCTTGAAACCCACCCCCCCTCTCCCCCCCAAAAAATAGACGGAGCATAAAGCAGCATTCTTAAAGTGTGAATTGAGACAGTTGGAAAGAGGGGATGGAATTTTTTCACTGTTCTTTCCTACTAATGACAATAAGCTTTTAGGCTTGTTAATTCCTGGGGAGATTCCCACATTTCTGATAAATGACCACACTCCAGGATGTCAGTCTTTATCACTAGAGACCAGTTCATTATCTGTCTTAAACAAAAACAGTCTATTAAAGCATTAGAAAATACAAGTGCATAGTATTAAGTATAATGTTGATTTTTGTGTAAACTCCAGCTTTGGGGATGTGATTCCACAGGAGAAAGATACAAGTAAGCTTTATAATAGTAGGCAATAAATGCCGTCTTTAAAAAAATAATCAGTTTGTTCTGTCAGTTGGTTTCATTGTCTATTATGCTGTTTTGTGGTACTGAGAAACAAAACCAAGGCCTTGTACATGATAGGCAAAGTGCTCTGCCATTGAGCTACATTCTAAGCCAGTGTTGATAGTGCTTCAGCCCTTTAACACAGTTCTTCATATTGAGTGACCCCCCCAACTTTAAAATTATTTTATTGCTACTTCATAATTGTAATTTTGCTACTGTTGTGAATTGTAAGATAAACATCTGATATAATATGCAACCCCTGGAAAGTGGTTGCTCAGACCCCAAAGGAGTTGTGACTCACAGATTGAGAACCACTGCTAAAGCCCTTGTTTTTTACTTTATTTTATTATTATTTTTTGGTGGTGGTGGTGGGTTAGACAAGGTCTTGCTATGTAACCCCAGCTAGCTTGGAATACATTATATAGACTAAGCTAGCCTCCACCTTCCAAGGGTCCACCAGTCTTTGGGGTTAAAGGCATGTGCCACCAAATCCAGGAGGGAACTATTGTCTTTTTTGAGACACGGCATTAAGTATCAAAGGCTGGTCTCCAATGCTCAGTCCACTTGTCTCTGCCTCCTGAGATTACATTTAAGAGCCATCACTGTGGCTCCAATATCCATTTTGTGAGCTGGTTGTATATATTTGTATGTTAAAGAGGAATAGTGATTTTCTTGGACAAAAGTTATGTCTTGCCATAGGAGTGTTGAGATAACAGTGCCTGGATCTGGATCTGGTCTTTTATATAGAGTTCTCTGGGTGTGTATAACACTAGTGCATGTTGAGCCATCTCCCTGGACCAGCCTGGGGAATTCCTCAGGCTTCTAGATATAGGATTGTTAGAAGAGACCAAAATTGTAGGGTTTGTTTTGTTTTTTGTTTTTAGTCTTTTTCAGGATCCCAGTGTAGGGAAAGAAAAAAAAATTTTTTCCTAGATAGGGTTTCTTTGTGTAGTCTTGGCTGTCCTGGACTCAGCTTTGTAGACCAGGCTGGCCTCCAACTCACAGCAGTCCACCTGCCTCTGCCTCCCATGTGCTGAGATTAAAGGTGTGGGCCACCACACCCAGCAGGAAAGAAAAATTAAGCACATTTTTATCCAATGTTGCCCTGTCAGACAAGGTACCTAGGGCATGATTGCTGCTTTGAGTCCACATATAGAGCCAGAACTCTTAACTTGTATGCAACGACTAAGCTCAATTCAGGTCTATATAAATAAATAATGAAGATGATTAAATGATGTACGCTTGTAATTTCTTAGAAATTAGCCAGGAATTCTGTTGAAATCTATTTAGTTGGTTTACTTCATTCATACACATATGAGCCCCAACTATTATTTCATCTATCAAAAAGGAGCATTTTTACCAAGTACACAGATGCTAAGTTTATAATGAGCAGAGATGCGAAGCTCCTGAGAGCTTTTCTATGCTGCCTTCTCTTTTGGGTGGTGAGTACTGAGACAGGGTTTCTTTTTGTAGCCCCGCCTGTGCTGGAACTCTCTCTGTAGACTAGGTTGGTTACAACTCAGATCTGCCTGCCTGTCTTTCCAGTGCCAAAGTTAAGCCAGGTATGGTGGTGCACGCCTTTAAAGCTAGTATTCAGGAAGCAGAGGTAGGTGAATCTTTGCGAGCTCGAGGCCAGCCTGGTCTGCAAAATGAGTCCAGGATAGCCAGAGCTACACAGAGAAAACCCTGTCTCAAAACCAAAAAGAAAAAAGAAAGAAAGAAAGAAAGAAAGAAAGAAAGAAATAAAGAAAGAAAGAAGTTTGTATCCAAGGACATACACTAAAGATAGAACAAGAATTTGATCTTTTTAGCTATAGAGCAAGTCTGTTTTCTCTAGCCTCTTTTGGAGCTCTGTGGTAGGGTTTGCCTATGATTGCTTATATTCTGTCTCCTTTTGAGGTGGAGGTCTACTCAGGGAACCTTTGGTTTCAGTCTTTTCAATCTTGTGTCTCAGCTTCTGAGTAGCTAAAAGGACAGTAGGTATACTTTGCCTCATCCATCTTATTCTAAGGTTTTGCAAAATGTTTTGTGAGTTTGGCTTTCTTTCTCATATAATTCATATGTCTGATTTTCATATGGAAAAGAAAGTTTTATTTGGCCAGGTGAGGCTAGAGGGAACTTGGCTTACAAACCTCTAGCTTTATTGTCATCTTGAGATTAGATAAGCTTTGAGAGATTTTATTTTCCAGTAGGTCAAATTTTGTCAAGATTTATTTGATGCAGATATTTCTTATTTCTATATATTTTGTTTCCTTTTTGCTTAAGAGGAGTAGGACTCTAGAACTACCAGAAAAACAAGTATTCCAATAATTTAAAAAAAATTTTTTTGGGGGGGGACCAAATGGCTTTAGAGAATGAAACATAAATAACTAGGATTTAATTAATCATTTGTGGTGTTGGGTTTTGAACCTCCTTACAAGAATCAGATCCATCATTTCCTTCCAGGAAGTACATTTCATATAGTTTTTGATCAGTCAAGAGAGGATGGAATTTTCAGCAGTACTAATAGTGGCTAGTTGCCTGTTCTTATTCCATTCCTCTCCCCCGCCTCCGCCCCCAGGATATTTTTGTGTAATCCTGGCTGGAACTCCCTCTTAGACCAGGCTGGCCTTGAACTCAGAGATCCACCTGGCACTAGTGAGATTAAAGCATGTGCCACCACTGTACTCATTTCTTTTTAACGATTTATCTATTTATTATGTATGTATACAATGTTGTGTCTGCATGTACAAACTGCATGCCAGAAGAGGGCACCAGATCTCATTATAGATGGTTGTTAGCCACTCTGGGAATTGAACTCAGGACCTCTGAGAGAGCAGCCAGTACTCTTAACCTCTGAGCCATCTCTCTAGCTCCTGTTACTCATTTCCTATTGCAAGACTGCTTGCTTCTTAATTTCCTCCTAGCTTCTAGTACAACTTAGCCCAAACTGTTTCTTCCATCTGAGATGCACCTAGTAGAAAGAGGAAAGTAACTTAGAAACACAAAACAATAATAAACATAGAAATATAACAGCAGCAAGACATTCAAACAGTTAATAGCACCAATACAATTAAATTACTCTTTGAAAGTTGATAATATAGGAATTCTGTTATAATTTTTCAGAATAGACTTAATTTCTTCATTCTTTTGTGTCCCTTGTGTTAGTCTGCCTTCTGATTCCTTCCTTTTACCTGCCACTTGTGTTTCAGAAGTTTTTCAAACTCGTAGCATTGTTGTCATCCATTCATTCTGTTTCTAGACTGTAGAGTCTAGAGACATCTTGGAGATACGTCTTCAGGTTAAACTCCTAGTTGTAGCACTGGTGGGTAAAAGAAGGGATGAAACACATGAGCCGATTAGACATTGTGGGATTCTCCTGCCTCAAGAACTGTGTGCACCAACTAGGCATACTTTATTTTTAAAAATGTCATTTTAAGCAAAGTGTGTATCTAGTAAAGATTAGCGGTTACCTTTGCTGAAATGTGTATATTTCCTTTCCTTTAAAATTGGCCACATGGGGGCTGGAGAGATGGCTCAGAGGTTAAAGGTTAAGAGCACTGTCTGCTCTTCTAAAGGTCCTGAGTTCAATTTACAGCAACCATATGGTGGCTCACAGCCATCTGTAATGTGATCAGATCCCTTCTTCCGGCCTGCAGGTGGACATGCAGAGCACTGTATACATAATAATAAATAAATAAATATTTAAAAGCTTGTCACATGTTGAGAGTCTGCATGTTGCTGGCTCCTGTTTTAATGTATCTTTCTCTTGTACATTAATTACATGATTGTATCCTAAACTCTTTGAAGATAGAGTTGTCTGATTAGTCGTTAGTAGGGGGTTTGGACTTGAGAGTACATGTAATGGTTGTAAATTAGCCCTCACAATATAATCCTGAGTCTGGTAATGCTAAGAATCCCTTTTCTTGTCCTCATTAAACATCAAATCCTGTATAATGCTAACCAGAAGCTGTTCCTAGTGTGGGAAAAGATGGAGTATCTTTATCATTTGGAAGTTTGTTTCTTTCTGCTTTATTTTTAAATGTATGTGTGTGTGTGTGCCCTTGGAATCCAGAGCCAGTGTTGCAGGCAGTTGTGAGTTCACTCAACATGAGTGCTGGGAACTGAACTCAGGACCTACAAGTTTCTTTGCTTAAAAGCCCTTTCAACTTAAAGGAGGCATGCTTTGTGCAATGATGATGATGATGATGATATCTGGTGTTTTCTATCTACTCATTTACTTATGTGTCTTTCTAGAGTAATTGTATTTAATTGACAGTTACACACTTCTGTTTTTTTGAAGACTTTAGGGTTCTTTCTGTGGTTTCATTTAGAGTTTTCAAATGCTAAGAATTGAAATAGGTGGCGCCTCTGCATATAAGGCCTGCGCTTTTGCGTGGGCTCAAGCAGAATGCATATGCACAAGCCATTGGGTGGCTGAATTCACAGTAAATAAGGTTTTATGGTGATATAGTACACAGTGGCTGGCACTGTGCTCAGCTGTCAGTTAAATTTATTGCAGTCCTTTTTGCACTTGACAGGTACTTGGAGTGTCACAATTATTTTTACAAGTATTTTAACAATATCTATTCTTTGACAAATCCCAGGAAGTATAATTAATCTTTAAAGGCACTAGTATATTCTCTGCAAACAATGTTTTCACCATGCATGATAGAGCTCGCTTTACTTTTTACTTACTGCCTCCTCTGACCACAGACTTGGTCAGGGTTCCCCCACTATTGCCTTAAATACTTGGCTTCAGTTAGCAAATAAAGTCTCACTATTTGAGTACAGCTTTCTGTTTTCATTAGGGCCTTTTGTCCTTCCAACTTCTAGGATCTAAGAGAATGTTCCTGTTCTCCTCTTCCTCTACATTCTTTTCCCATGAAGTGCTTCTATTGTCCTGATTTTTTCCATTGTTCTTAATCTCTTTGCTATCACTGTTGTGTGCATGTTTGTATGTGTGTGTTTTCTGGGGTGTTCCCCCCATCCCCCTTACACATTGCGTTTCAACTAGCTTCCCTTAAGTATGGTTTTCTTTCTCAGATTGAAGTAGCTGTCATCCTAGAGTAGAACACTCTGACCCTGGGCTAATATTATCTATTAAACTTCATCTTTTGGTACCTAGTATGGTGGCAAAGGTCTGTTATCCCAGTATTCAAGAGGCGGAGGCAGGAGGATCTTGAGTTCTTCAGTCAGCTTAGCAACAAGACCTTCTTTGAGAAACTCAAAGGCCGGGGATATAACTCAATAAGAAAACAGTTAACAGTGTAAAATAAGACTTTGCATTTGATCCCTAGCCCCAATCCCCAATTTTTTTTTCAAATTTTTTGTCTCCTTAATACAATTTCTCTCTTGGAATTAGGCTCATTTTCTTCCTTTACATAATAGCAAAACATAAAGGATTGGAAAGGGAGGGAGTTCTTAGAACTAAGGGCATGATCTTACAAATATTAATTTTTCTTTCCTTGGGGCCTGGTATAGAATAGACACTCAGTTATAAATATCACTTACTTTGCTGCAGGTCAGGAACACTTAATTTTTCTTTTGTTTGTTTTGTTTTTTCTGTGTAGCTTTGGCTATCCTGGACTCAATTTGTAGACCGGGCTGTTCCCGAACAAAGAGATCCACCTGTCTCTGCCTCCTGAGTACTGGGATTAAAGGAGTGCGCCACCACCACCCGGCAGCAATACTTAATTTATATATAATGTTATTATTATGAAGCATGCTACTACACATTTAGTAGACTTAAGTTAGATATAGTGTCACTTGCTTCATAGTCTCAACTTCTTGGGAGGCTAATTCAAGAATTCATTAAATGAAAAAAAAAATCTCTCATAAAAATTGCATATCACCTAGAGTTATCTGAAGGCTAAATTGGACTGTGAGGATTTGCTTCCAAGATAATTTCATGTGGCTGTTGGAAGGAAGAATTAGTTCCTCACCACATGTGTCTGAGTGTTTCTAATGTGGTAGTTAGCTGGTTTCCACTAGAAAAAGAGAGCAAGAGGGAAGTTCCAGTGCCTTTATGAGCTAATGTTGGGTGCTGTATACTGACATTTACTTGTAGAAGTGTGTGAGAGGGTAGATACACATTTGCAGGGCAGCATCAGATGTCTTTTGTGTTTTGTTCTTGTTTTTGTATTTCGAGACTGGGTCTCCCTGTGTTAGCCTTGGCTGTCCTGAACTCACTTTGTAGATTAGACTGGCCTCGAACTCACAGCGATCCGCCTGCCTCTGCCCTCCAAATGCTGGGATTAAAGGTGTACGCTACCATGCCTAGCTAGCATCAGATGTCTTCATCAGGCTCTCTCTGCTTTATTTTTTAAAGATTTGTTTTATTATTTGTCTGTGTATATGTATGCGAATAGATGCCGTTGGAGGCCAGAAGAGGGTGTCAGATCTACAGAGGCTAAAATTAAAGGAGGCTGTGAGCTGCCCCTAACTTTAGTGCTGTGAACTGAACTGTTGTCATGTCTTAAAGAGCAGCAAGCGCTCTTACTACTGAAACTTCTCTCCAGCTTCTTTTTACTTCATATTTTTGAGATAGAATTTTTCACTCTCTTGGGAGTTCCAGGGGTCTGTCTCTGTCTTTCCAGAGTTGGGATATATGTGCACAGCAATAAGCCAGATTCAGAATACACAGTATTGTGAATTTCCCTTATGTGTTCTTAAAAAGACATCACAAGAAATGGGACTAGGAAGGGAACCAGTGGAAGTGGGGATAAGAATGAATAATGAAGGAATATTATTATCAAAGTACTTTATATGCATATTGAAATGTTTTAATAATGCCTAGGATGTAGGTAGCTCTGCTAGTTTCCCTAGTACTGCTGTGATAGTTACCTTAGCAAAAAGTGGGGGAGAGACAATGTAATGACAGATCTTAATATTTTATACAACCAACATACATCAAAACAAAACAAAGAACCGCAGCCCTTACCTCTAAGAGAATTAGAGGGGGTAAAGAGCAATTAATGTTTTAGTAAGCAAAGCTCATACCAAGAGAAAATTGATTAAATCAGTTTTTACTAAAATTTTACAGAAAAATTAATGAAATAACTTTTTACTACATTTAAAACGTAAGTTTCTTTAAACTGGTTATGGTGGCTGCAGAGATAACTTAGCAGTTATGAGCTCCCACCCCCGACATGGAGGCTCACAACCATCTGCAGCTCTAGTTCCAGAGAATCTGATGTCCTCTTCTGGCCTACAAAGGCATTTCATACACATGGTACATAGACATCCATACAAGCAAAATACCTATATACATAAATTAAAATAAATCTGTTTTTGAAAAGTGACTAATTTAATTATGATAGTTCACTTTTGTAATCCCCAACACTTGGATGTTTGAGGTTGGGGGTATCTATCCAAAACAGCAATCCAGCGACTAACAGAAAATATCCATAGTATCATAATACATGTGGGCAAAAAATTGCACCCCAGAAATATATAAAGGACCTGTAGAGGCAAGTGGATCCCTGTGAGTTCAAGGCCAGCTTGGTCTACAGAGCAAGTTCTAGGACAGCCAGGGCTATACAGAGAAACCCTGTCCTGAAAAACCAGACCCCCCCCCCAAAAAAAAGGGGGGGGAAGAGAACTTGTGTGACTCAGTAATAAGATGTACACACTTACCCAAACACACACACACACACAAATACTGCAGTGGGAGAAACTGCAGTAAATACTTAAAGTAAGAATAGTCAATAAGCACAGTTCTTTAAACAATCATTTAATCATTAGAAAAACAGGAATTAAAAACCACAGTGGTTAAGAGCACTTGCTCTTGTAGAGGACCTAGGTATGGCGGCTTATATCTGCAATTCCAGTTCCAGAGGATCCAGTACTCTTATGACCTCTACAGGGACCCAGCGTGCGCGCACGCACACACACAGTGGATTTACATATATGCAGGCAAAACACTTATGTATGAAGCATTTTAAAAAGCAGTGAGGCAGTATATATGTCTTAGTCACTTATTTTGCTGTGAAGAGATGTCATGATCAATACAACTCTTATAAAAGAAAGCATTTAATTGGGGTCTTTTTATAGTTTCAGAGGTTTAGTTTATTATCATTATGTGAGGGAGCTGGAGAAGTAGCTGAGAGCTACATCTTGATTCTGATCTGTTGGCCAAGAGAGAAACCCAGGGCCTGGTGTTGGCTTTTGAAACCTCAAAGCCCACTCTAGTGACATACTTTGTCCAATAAGGCCACACCTTTTAACTTTTCCAAAAAATGCCATTCCTTGATGATTAAGCATTCAAACATGAGTCAATGGGGGTTATTCTTATTATAGCCACCACAATATATACACTTTGTAGAGTAGCAAAATTTAAGGTACTAAAGATCATGTGGGCCAGGCATTGTGATATACTCAGGAGAATGGATCTCTCAGTTTAAGGCTAGCCTGATGTACATAGAAAAGCTCTTGCCAGACAGAGCTGCATAGCTTTACCTTAAAGAGAAACAAAGGTAAGCCTGATAATTCTAGATGTTGCTAGTGATTTGCATCAGGTTAGGACTCCAACAATAGTTCA
This sequence comes from Acomys minous, assembly GCF_964271855.1. Taxonomy (NCBI): domain Eukaryota; kingdom Metazoa; phylum Chordata; class Mammalia; order Rodentia; family Muridae; genus Acomys; species Acomys minous. Next base: position 74,333,100 of record NC_140485.1, on the reverse strand, counting down.
TGGAAATATATGATAGTCTATCACTTAGGAATATATAGTTTAGCAGTTTCCTATAAAGTTAAAAGTACATTTTTTATATGACTTGGCAATTTTATTTTACTTCATTTAAAAGCAAATATCCACCACGTGAGTTGTAAATTACAGGACATCTATGTAATGGAAGCTAAATGAAACCATGGAGGCAGCTTAGTGGCTGCTTGCTTCCTTCTCATTCATATGTTCCTGAATTTGAGGCAGGGCAATGGAGCGTATTTGTAAAATCTTCCTTCCAGAAGGATGTTCTTTTGTGGCCACTTTGGCATTTGACTTCTGTTTCTATAGCTGTTTGTTAAGGTGGGCAGGCAAAAGATAACTTATGATTCCTTGTGACCAACTTGTCTCTTATGGTTGCAGATTCTCACAAACACAAAGATAAACACAAAGATCGAGAACACAGGCATAAAGAGCACAAGAAGGAGAAGGAGAAGGACCGGGAAAAGTCTAAGCATAGCAACAGGTAAGGATCGACCAACAGGGCTCCTCATTCAACAGGGAATTGATCGGCTTCCACGGGTAGGTATCAACTCTAGATGAAGCCAACAGCACGGGTAGCAAAGCAAGAGACTGTATTTGCTGAAGAGAATGCTTTGATAAGTCAGGCCTCACTTGGGATAAGATTGTTTAGATCTAAAAAAACAAAGCAAGCAGTTTAAGAAAAAATACATTTCATAACAACTGAAGTATAGATAGAGCTATTGTAATAGACTGCTTAGTCAAACATGCAGAGATTGCCTTGGTAAAAGCGATTTGGTGTCATTGATTCCTAGATTTTAAAGCTATATTTATATTTTAAACTTGATGTTTCAAAACTATTTCATTAGTTTGTCTTATTGTCAGCAGACAACTTAAAGACAATATTTATATCCTTTTGTAATAAGTGTTGGTTTTTGTTTGTTTTGGTGTTTTGAAGCATGGTTTCTTTTTTTCTTTCTTTCTTTTTTTTTTTTTTAATTTTTTTTATTTTAAGGTTTTTGAGACAGGGTTTCTCTGTGTAGCTTTGACTACCCTGGGCTCGCTTTTGTAGACCAGGCTGGCCTTGAACCCACAGCAACCTGCCTGCCTTTGCATTCCAAAGGTGTACTTCACCACGCCTGGCTCTGAAACATGGTTTCTTTGTGTAAACTTAGATACCCTGGAACTAGCTCTGTAGGCTAGGCTGGCCTTGAACTCACAAAGGTCCACCTGCCTCTGCTCTTCTGAGTGCTGGGATTAAAGGTGTGCCACCACCACCTAGCCAGAAACAAATTTTTTATGAATCATTAAAATAACCAGTTAAGTTTTCTCTATGAGAACATTTCTTCCCAAATCATGTACTCATTTTGTTTTTTTCTTATCACCTAGTCATATTAGTTTGCATTTTATTTACTCTTAATATTAATCTCAGCATTTGAATCAAGTTTTGGTTCTTGTGCATTTTCAGCTTACAATTGTTCAGCTAATAGTTTTATCTACCAAAATAGATTTGGAGAGCAAAGACTATTGCCAAGGCTAAGGAAACACTTTTCATGGTGATACAAAAGACATAACAATTCTATTTTCTGTATAGTTTCTGTAGTATTATCAATGCCTTAAAATATGTACACACAAACTATTAGAATTGAGAGGAGAATCATTATTACAGCCAGTGATTTTACTCTTTTATTTTCAGTAATTGTTAGTACATGTTTTTTCTACATGCTAGTACATGTAGAAATCACTAAGGATGCCTGGGTGAGGGTTGGGGGTTAAACAACAGCAACCACTAGCTGAGCATGGTAGACCAACACCTGTAATGTCAGCATTCCAACAGTCTAAAGCAGGAGGATGACCACAGGATTGAGGCCAGGTCTAGGCTGCATAGTGCAAGACACTAACTCAAACACTTGAAAGTAATAAAGTGCAGTATTGCCTAATTTGACTTAATTGACATTTCCAGAATAGTGACACCCAAGCATTAGAGCTGTGTTTGAGAGCTGAGATAAATCATACTCTGCAGCTAGCCCTTCTTAAAAACAGTTTGACTCCTCCATGCCTTTTCATCTTTTTTTTTTTGCAAGGTTCTCATTTCCTTCTAATGTGCATAGTAGTTCCGCAGCAGCCTTTGGTTGCCTTCCTCTGCTGTTTTCCCTTGTGATTTGCCTTCACCTTATACTGTGTATTGAGCCATGTAAACTTCTCAAATACAACATCTTTTCTGATATCACTAGGCCTTATAATACGCCATGGCTGTTTGTAGAATAAATACCATGGTGCCCTACACTCTCCATTCCCCTACTGTACTAGGGCCTTAAATGCTAGGCAACACAACATCACTGAATTGTGTATATCCCCAACCCTTTTTTTAGATTGATAAAGAGATGGGGTCTCAACAAGTTGCCCTGACTTGTTCTTTTGGAACTTGCTTGGTAAGCCCAGGCAGGCCTGGAATTTATGATTTTACTGCTTTAGCTTGCCAAGCATCACTATTACAACTGACCTTTCTTGTTGTTCCCTTTCTTTTCTTTCTTTCTTTTTTGTTTTGTTTTGTTTTGTTTTTTTGAGACAGGGTTTCTCTGTGTAGCCTTTGACTGTCCTGGAACTCACTTTTTAGACCAGGCTGGCTTCGAACTCAAGATCTGCCTGCCTCTGCCTCCCGAGTGCTGGGATTAAAGGCGTGCACCACCGTGCTCCGCCTCTTATTGTTCTCTTAATACTCGTTTTAGTAATATCTTTCTAATCACTCCATATTATTAATTTTCTATGTCTTGGCCTAATTATTATATGGTCCCACGAATATATTTTTTTCATGGTCATTACCAGGCTTAGGTCTTGTGAGTAATCCTCATATGAACAGTGGTACATGAACTCATATCTGAAGTCTTGTTTTCAATTCTTCTGGATGTATAGATCTAAGAGTAGAATTATTAGATTATGTCAAGCCATCATTGTTTCTTTTTCCTTTTGAGATACTAGGGATTGAACCCAGGTTACATTCTACAACTCAACTACATCTACAGCTTAATTAATTGTTTTATGCTGCTGTTCTGGCTGATGTATAGTGCAATAGGAAAAAAAGAGTTGTTTCGTTTTTTTCACTTACCATGAAGGAATTTTATCATTGGTAGTGATGGGAGGCATATTTTATAAGTCAGATGATTTTAATGTGACTAGAAATTTGTTGGAGAAAACATTTAAAAGAAAGAGGTTAATATTTAAAACAATCCTTTCAAAATGATTTTGTGTTGACATATAACTTCAACCATAACTTATTATAATGAATAGAAAGGATAGCATAAAGTAAATGTGTAACCAAGGACTTAGGGATCATACTTTCTTCTTATCCTGTTTTACTAAAATCATTTTGTCAAAATAAAATGTCTCGGGCTGGAGAGATGGCTCAGAGGTTAAGAGCACTGGCTGCTCCATCAAAAATCCTGAGTTCAATTCCCAGCAACCACACGGTGGCTCACAACCATCTATAACGAGTTCTGGTAACCTCTTCTGGCATGCAGGTGTACATACAGGCATAATATTGTATATATAATAAATAAATCTTAAAAAAATAAATAAAGTGTCTCCTGTGGGCTGGGATTAAAGGCATGTGGCAACACCACCTGGCTATTGACATACTTTTTTGAAAGGCTACAATAATTCTATAGCCTTTATCTTAGAATTCTGGCCTGTCCACTAATATATATGCCCCATGATTTTCACTAGATTTCCTAATCTTTTTCTCCAGTCAACTTCCTCCTCTTCATATTAATATGTGCTTCAGATGGTCTTTGTGGAGTGCTCTACAGATGTGAGAAAATAATATTTTGCTCATCTATCACAATTACAGTCTTCTCTGAGTAAGCACACACAGATTTAGGCAGCTTTTCATTTATTTGTTTTGTTTTGTTTGACAGAGTTTCAAAATGCACTCACTATGTAAACCAAGCTGATTTAACCCACAAAAATGACCATGCCTCTGTCTCCTAAGTATGGAAATTTAAGCCATTCCTTACCATGCCCAGCCTAGGTTGAGGCTGGTCTTGGTATACAGTTTGTCTTCTAATATGCTTTTCTTTTGATGGAAATAATGAAGAAACCAGTGGTCTTTTTATCAGAAAGTAGCATTGAAAGAATGTGGTCTGAGTTTGTTTACTCATGACTAAGTGTGGCTGTGAGACTCTTCATTGATCTGTGGTTTAGTTTAGGAGGATAGTTAAACGATAGCTTGTAAGGAAGCTTAAAGCTACTTCTGTTTTGACCATTCCCTAGACAGTTTTTGCAACAAAGTAAGTAGGTTATAGTCTATCTAATACAGTCCAGTGTACTGCGTTCCTGTTTTTAGTTTATTTTCTGACCAAACTAAGCTAACTCTGTGACTGTTATCCTCCTTTCAGCTATTACTGTGAGGGAGCAGGCATTTGGAACGGACTTCTGTGTCCCCTTTTCTAGATGGTAGCATCGATTATTTGTCAGCAGATTGCACTTGGAACCCAAGTCCAGGAATTACATTTCTGTGGAATGATACTACTCTAAATAGAAGAGTTAACCTTTCTTTCTTCTGGTGCTATGGGCACAAGCCTGACAGGATCCCGCCTTCGTTATTTGGTTTCACTTAAGGGAAAAAACAAGGGAGCATATATTGAAGATGACTTGATTAGTTTGTTTGTGTGGACAGGAGCCTGAGGTCATGTGTACAAAAGTCATAGTGCTATCTAATAAGGAAAGGTTGTGACTCCTACATCCTCAGTAGATTATTCATTATAGTCAAAACAAAACAACTAAATAAACTCCCTGCATGAACAAAGTGTAGCAAACTTACCCAAGTACAAGCACTGGCCCCATAAGTATGTTACAGGTTCCCCAATTTAAAAAATATCAGCTCATTGTCCACTGCCTTTCTCTTTGGACTCCCAACTTTCTCAAACTTGTCACTAAAAGCACTAGCCACATCAAATTCTAATCTTAAGAAAACCTCATCTTTAACTGTCTCCAGTGTTTTGGCTTGTGACATTGCTTGGTTACACCAGTCACATAAAATTATTTAGTTATCTAGCCGGGCGTGGTGGCGCACGCCTGCACGCCTTTAATCCCAGCACTCGGAGGCAGAGGCAGGTGGATCACTGAGTTCGAGGCCAGCCTGGTCTACAAAGCGAGTCTAGGACAGCCAAGACTACACAGAGAAACCCTGTCTTGAAAAAAAAAAGTTATCTATCTATTTATTTGTTGTTTGGTTGGTTTGCCTAACCCCCTCCCCCACCCCCCACGGTTTCTCTGCGTAGACTTGGCTGTCCTGGACTCACTGTAGACCAGGCTGGCCTTGATCTCACAGAGATCCACCTGCCTCTGCCTCCCCAAGTGCTGGGATTACAGGTGTGTGCCACCATTCCCGTCTTTATTTTTTATTTTATTAGATTTATTTTATGTGTATAAAATGGATGTCTTGCCTTCTAATATGTATGTATGTGTACCAAATATGTGCCTGGTGCCTTAAAAGATCAGGGCATCAAATCCTTTGGAATTGGAGTCATGTGGATGATTGTGAGCTGCTATGTGGGTGCTAGGAACTAAATGTAGGTCCTCTGGAAGAGCAACAAGTACTCTTTACTGTCTCTCTAGTGCTCATTGAGTTTTTAATAATGCATCGATGGCCTTATGTTGGTGATTGTGTGTGTGTGTGTGTGTGAGAGAGAGAGAGAGAGAGAGAGAGAGAGAGAGAGAGAGAGAGAGAGAGAGAGAGAGAGAGAGAGATATTTGGCATAAATTACAGTCATTTGGAAAGAGGGAACCTCAGTTGGGAAATTGGCAAAATGCCTCCATAAGATCAGCCTGTAGGCAAGTGAGGAGGGTGTTCTTCATTAATGATTGATGTTAAGGGCTCAACTCACTGTGAGTTATGCCATCCCTGTGGCTGTATAGCAAGGCAGGCTGGGCAAGCCATCCAGAGCAAGCTGGTAAACAGCGCTCCTCCATGGCTCTGTTTGGCTTCTGTCTTGGCTTCCTCCAATGGATTGTGACCTGGAACATGTAAGCCAAATAAACTTTTCTTCCCAAGTTCCCCACCCCCACCCCACCCCACTGGACTTGCTTTAGGTTTTTTTGTTTCGGTTTTGTTTTTCAAGACAGGGTTTCTCTGTGTAGCCTTGGCTATCCTGGGGTCACTTTGTAGACCAGGCTGGCCTCAAACTCATAGAGATCCACCTGTCTATGCCTCCCTGAGTGTTGGGATTACAGATGTGAGGCACCATGCCTGGCTTCCCAAGTTCCTTTATTTTTTTGATCGGTGTTTTGTTGCAACAATAGAAAGCAAACTAGGACAGAGGAGTAACATTTACAGTTCAGATTTTTAAAAAACATTTTGAAATAAAAGGACTATTTTTCTAGCTCCCAACGTGATACTGGGCTTGTAATGTGACCAGAGAGCTCCTGTAATCATTCATAATCAGGTTTTCTTTAATATTAGGTGTGATATTGAAAAGCACCACAAAACAAAAGGTCATGTCATTCACAAGCTGTGTCCTAATCTAAGTATCTTGGCTTCTTTGCCCCCTTCTCAGTTTTCGTTGGCGTGGATAACAGTACCTGCCATGGCAAGCTTCTGTATTTGTTTATGTACATGATAGCTCATCATAAACTGTAACATGCCAAGTAATTAGGATAATGATGGCAACAATGACAATTACCACAAAATCTAATAGAAGATCATGTAGATAAATGCAGCTGTCAAGTTTTTTAGTTGATTTTAATTCAGCAGTTAATTATTGATACATCTAATTTGGAGCTGTGGCATTTTTAGTTATTTCTAGCCTTACTGTAGTGAATGCTTTCTTTGCTATTAAGATTTCACAGTGGAGGCAACTTATTGTTTTTTTGTTTTTTGTTTTTTTTAGATGGGATTTTTCTATGTTACTCTGGCCTTCCTAAAACTAGCTCTGTAGACCAACAGGCTGACATCAAGCTCAGAGAGCCTCCTGCTTCTGCCTCCCAAACACTGTGATAAAGGCATGTACCATCAGGCCTGATTCAGAACTTTTAGGGTTTGCTGCATTACATAGTTGGCAAGTATTAAGGGCTGGGTCCTGTTCTCAGAAGATGAGCAGAATTCTGTTAAACCTAATATTGTTTGTTTGCTTTACTTTGTTTGGGAAGTAATAGAATGGTCGAGTTTATGACTCTGGAGACAGACTGAGTTCAAATCCCCAGTCTTTCTCATTAAGTGAAAAAGTTACTTAATTAAATGGGAAAGTTACTTCTGTGCTTTGATTTCCGGATGTGTGAAGTGGATATACCAGGGTTTTGTTGTAACAAGGTGTATATGTATTAGGTGGAACTATTCTGCTATCTGCTAAACACTATAATTTTGATCATAAGGAACAGATTTTGTTGGCTTTCCATGGCCAAATGTAGCTTCACAACAGTATCAGACTCAGGGTTCTGCGTGGAGCCCACCCTCTTTTAATTTTTCCTAAAGAACCAAACACTTTTCTTGTGCAAAAGAGAAATGTTTTACCTTCCTGGCTTCTTACTGCCATCCCTGCCTTGTCCCTTCTCACACCTTGCTTCTAAGTACCTTAATGAAACCCTGCCCTTCTTCGCTATTGTTTACTTGGCTCATCTGAGAGTCACAGACCAGAAGGCTCACTATTGTCACTTTAAAAATAGCATGGCTCCTTTCTTAATCATCATCTTCACCATTATTATCATCATCATTGGAATTCAACTGTTTGAAGCATAAGACAGGCATGACCATTATGAAAAGAAGGCTCTGCTCATTATTTTTTTAAAGATATATATATATACACACACACATATACATACATGCTACAAGAAGGCACCAGATCTTATCATAGATGGCTGTGAGCCACCATATGGTTGCTGGGAACCAAACTCAGGACCTCTCTCCAGCCCTGTTATTTTTCTTTTTAAAATTATTAGTTCTTAGAGAATTTGAGGTGTTTTTTTTTTTTTTCGAAGACACAGTCATCTAGCATTTTCTTTCTGCTCTCTTTTCTGCAATGACTCTTGAGTCCTTAAAGAAGAGGATGCAGGGTGTGTGTGTGTGTTCCATGTAGGGCTAGACATGCTATCTATTATCTGTTTACTTTCTTTAACATGGCTTTGCTTTTCAGCGGGTGTGGTATAGAATCTTACTCACAGAGGAACATGAGTACTGAATTAACAGCCTCTGTGCATAGCCATTCATTAGGAATTTTCTTCTCTAAAAGTTCCTTCATACTGTGGGGGTAAATTCATATTTCATCCAAAAGTGTAACCATCACAATATCTAGGTCCTCAGCATATCTAAGATTATTTTTTAACATATGTGTTTATCTTTGAGTTCCTTCCTGTGTTTGCTCTTAAGCATTTCTTTTACTTACTTAGCCTCTGAACTCTGTTTATTGGTCAAAGTGGCCATTCTCTAGCTTCTCAACTGCTGCTGTTGTAGCCTTTGGTGGTTAAAACCAGCTTTGTGACTTTGACATATTGTATTATTGGAAAAGTGGCAAGATTAGCATAAATAAATCTCTTGGCCAGGAGATGGTGATGCACACCTTTAATCCCAGCTAGGAGTTGGGAGGCAGAGTTTGAGACCAGCCTGTTCTACATAATGAGCTCCAGGAAAGCAGAGCTATGGAGAGAGACTCTGTCTCAATACCCAAACTATCCTTAACTGTAAATTATCTGAGTTTAGCTAGTGTAAAATCCAAACCTAGTTTTTGATTTTTCAAGCAGTTGGAAGTAGAGAAAACTTAGTTCCTTTCAAAAATCAAGTTGGTATTTCATCCTAGGGGGATCTTTGAGTTTTCTACATAGGTTCCCCGTGGGTTAGCAGATAAAAAAGTAACAATTTGTGTATGTGTGTTGTTTTACTTCCCTAGGATGGTCTTGATATATGATAATATTGTCAGTCTCCCTTAAATGATAAATATTAACTTGAGTGAAAATGTGATATCTGGGGCTGAAAAGATGGCTCAGCAGTTAAAGAGTAGTCACTACTCTTTCAGAGAGCCCCATTTCAATTACCCACATAATGGCTCACAATCTTCCATAGCTCTAGCACCTCTGACACCCTCCTCTGTCTTCTTCAGATATCAGGTGTGCATGTGGTGCAGAAGCAAAACACCCATATCCAGTAAACAAACAAACAAATTATTTAAGTGGAAATGTTAGGTGTTCCAAACTTCTAAATGGAAATAACCAAGTTCTAGCACTGCTTCTCTCTAACAGAATTTGCATTAGTTTTAAAACTGCCTCTTTTTATATACACTTTCTCTGTATAATAAATTAGTCTAAAAGAAAATAAAACCTACCTGTCAGGATTATTACAAAATTGAGTAAAATAAGGTTGTTAAATCAAGTACAGCCAGGTGTTGTGCACACCTTTAATCCAAGCAAGAGCCAGCAGAGCTCTGTGAGCTTAAGGCCAGCCTGGTTTACATAGTGAGTTTCAGGCTAGCCAGGGCTACATAGTAAGTCCCTATCTCAAAGACAAGCAAAACCCCCCAAACACTCAAATTAGCTCTTGCACGCACGCACCATCAAAAACTAAGCACAGTGTTTGGTTAGACAATGGTGCAGGGAGAAGATAATATTCCTCATTAAGATGACTGCAATTGTTTACAGAGTTTGCTTTTATATAAAATTTGTGTCGGAGACTTAAGACTTAAGTTTTTAAAAAAATTATGGTATTTTTATAATAGAAGCTAAACATAGTAATATCAAAACCATTCATATTATTATGTGAATGACACAACGAGTCCAGTTTTAGTCTCAGCAATGTATAACAGGTTAATTTTTTTGTTTGTTTGTTTTTGTTTTTTGAGACAGGGTTGGGACCTTGGCTGTTCTGGTCTCGCTTTGTAGACCAGGCTGGCCTCGAACTCACAGCAATCTGCCCGCCTCTGCCTCCCGAGTGCTGGGTTTAAGGGCGTACGCCACCACGCCCGGCAACAGGTTAATTCTTTTATGCTGGTTATAGGATAAAGTTTTTGATAAAACATTGTACTTTAGTAGAAGCATGAGAACAAAATGAGTAGAGTGGTGTACTGTGGTTACTGTGTGCCATTAGCATTCTCTGTGTCATCCAGCCTTCGTGAGCTGATATAAATAACAGCTGATGAGAGTTGGAGGAGAATGTACACGAGGGAGGAATGTACAGACGATACAAAGTGGGCATCTCTTCCCATCTCTGGTAGTCCTGTATCTGCTAGTCTTTCCCTTCTGGTTTTAGAGTTTATATTTTACAACCCAGATTCCTGTCTTAGCTATGGCTACCAGATCTGTGTTCTGTGGCTTTCTTTATAGACAAATAACCTTTTAGCTGGGCAGTGGTGGCACACACCTTTAATCCTAGCACTGGGAGGCAGAGGCAGGCGGATCACTGTGAGTTCAAGGCCAGCCTGGTCTACAAAGTGAGTCCAGGACAGCCAAGGCTACACAGAGAAACCCTGTCTCGAAAACCAAAAGAAAAAAAAGAAAACACAGTGTTTAGAGGAAATTTTTGGGCCCCTTGATCATTGCTAGTGAAGCCTAGCCTGCTTTATCTGCCCTGAGTAAAACAAGTAGCATAGGAACCTTATAGGTGATAAACCTTATAGACCTGACTATCCCTACTGATTGGGCTTAGTGCTAGCACTCCTGCACCTGGAATGAACCCCTAATTCAGAACACCTGAACTTGAGTTATGTTTTGCTTAGTTGTGGAACCCAGCATGCTGCAATGAGCAAGTGCCTTAACTATTCAGCCTAGTACACCAAATAAAATTACTATCTACATTGTTCTGTAGTGTGTGTTTTTTTGGCTACTAATTTATTGTCTTTGTCTACATTTACAGTCAAAGGCATTTTGCATAGTCTTGTTGGCATCTGTCAGTATTCTGAGTGTATACTTATAGTAGTCAAACAAATATTCCTTAATAGTTACATAATTTGATATAACACAATTTCCTCTCTGATCATTTAGTTTGTATTGATTTTGTCATTTTCTTTTTCCTTTTGGGTACTATGGTAAGTTGCAAAATAAACATCTTAGTGCGTAACATTATTTCCCTAAGCGAAATTACTGGGAGATAGATGCTATATGGACATATGTGATCATTTTAATGACTTTTGCCTTATAATGTAGGATAATTTTATATTGCTACTAATATGACCACATATTATTTTCAAAGCAAGACTTGAAATAATGAACACAAACTTTGTCCTTGCTTTCAGATGGATCTTTTCTTACTGTGAGGAAGAGGCAAACAGAATTCGTTCTTCTTGGTGTGTTGGGCCATTTGCTTTATAACATTTTGACTCGAGTCTGGCATAGCCACCAAATACATTTTGAGTAAATCCGATTGAACCCTCTACATCAGATATGACTGTTGGAGATAGAACTTTCATTGTATTTTATATTATTAGAAAATTACAGAAATAACACAGCCTGCTGTATACTCTGTCACTTTTTAAGAAGGTTCTGGATTTGTTCACTTGCAAAGCTTCCTATGCAGTGCTGTAGAATTTTATCTACCTGCTTCTGTGAGACCTAACTTAGAAAAAGCTTAACTCTCCCTCTTCCCCCCAGCCCCCATTTTAAAAATTCTGGTTTTCTTTGATATACAGGCCAAAGCCTGGACATACTTTCCCTAACACTCTGGCTTTCTCGCTTGTTCTCTATGACACTCCCCATACTCCTTCTGCCATGAGCTGCTTGTTTACTATGTGGCTACTTTTGCAGACCTCCATTACTGAGCATGCTGGCCTAATTCAACAGCATGGGTTTCTGCCTTCTTCTTTCTGCCTTTCTCTGGCAGGTAGCAAGATACTTTACGTGTGCCCTAAGCTTCCTCCTGAGTCTGTTTCTAAAAAGCGTTAATGAGAATAAGAATCCAAAATTCCCAGGTAATAATGAGGCAACTATGAAAGCATCTTTAAAAAGTTCCTGTTAGGACAGGAAACAAGTGGTCATGTTTAGGACTTAGCAACTTTATTTTTAAGGGACTTGATTGACTGCTGAGTCAACATTTAAAGGGGCACCATCCCTCAAGTTTCATTTGGCCCATGTCACGCTTACAAAGAGTCAAGAATGAAGCAAGGTTATGCCATGGATGTTTTCTCCTTCCCACTTGTTCATGTGCCCCTAACACAGCAGTATAGTTGCACACTGAGTACACTTCTTTGTCCCTCCTGGTTCATCATGGGCTCCTGTCCCAGCAGGCTCCTGTACCTAGGAGCTGAGGGGAGATTTAAAAAAAAAAAAAAAAAGAAATCCAGATGACTTCTTTCTTTCTTTCTTTCTTTCTTTCTTTCTTTCTTTCTTACTTTTCTATGTACATTTATATTATCAAACATATATACAATAAACTTAGTATTTCTGGTTACACTTGGTGAACTTAACCCAGGAGGGACTTCTGATAATAGCCTTTTGTCAGGACCATCTAAGCATTACAAGTTTTCATGCTTAATGTTTTTTGAGTTGATTTGTGGTCTTTACTCTAGGCTAACCCTTTATGTCTTATTTTTAACAGCGAACATAAAGATTCTGAAAAGAAACACAAAGAGAAAGAGAAAACCAAACACAAAGATGGAAGCTCAGAAAAACATAAAGACAAACATAAAGACAGAGACAAGGAAAAACGAAAGGAGGAAAAGGTACAGAACTTTCCCTTTGGGGAGAACAAAAGGGAGTTAATAATGGACTTGTATTTTGATTGCTTTAGAAGCAGGTAATGAAAGCACCTCTGTTGTGTGTCTTTGTATATATACACATATACACCCTTGGCCTTGGGAGTAAACCTGGTCTGTGTAAGAAGACTTGAGAGTTAGCAGAGGCAGTACTGTAGTTACTGCCCAGCCCACTTGTTCTTTGCAGTGTCTCACTAAACTCCCTACTTCCTTCTCAAAAAAAGACTTTAGACTCTACCTTTCTGAAACTATGAATTACAAATTTACCACATGTCTTTCATTCATAATACAGTAAATCTGTTTAGTTTACACTACTATGAAGATATAAAGTTTCTGGAAACATCTTTCTGTATTAGGGAAAATTTTGTTTTTGAAGAAGTCCTAAAGCTTTACTAGATGTCTTTTTTGATGAAAAGACTGAAGATTCTGGAGCTAGGTGTATACTTAGTTGCTGGACTAAGTTTGACTAGCATGCAGGAAGTCTTGGGTTTGATCCCCAGCACCACCTAAACCAGGTTATCTGTGCATGCTCCCAGCACTTGGGAGGTGGAGACAGGAGTAGAAACTAAAGGTCATTTTGGACTACAAAGTGAGTTCAGGTGATCCCCAGCTGGATTGTATACCCTGTCTCAAGAAAGATTGAAGATTCTTGAATATAGACTCAGACACTGGGAAACAGAGACTGTGGAATAAGACAACTCCTTGTTTACTCCCAATTTGCAGTCCCCATCTTTCTCAGAGGCAGCAATGTACTGATTGTTTTGTGCTTTTCCAGAGAGACCCTGTGGCTGTGGAGCTGAGAAGTATCCCTTTGTGTGTGTGTGTGTGTGTGTGTGTGTGTGTGTGTGTGTGTGTCAAGATATTTGAAAGATTTGTTTTTTTCTGACAAGTGTGAAAAAGAAAGTTGAAGGAAATGGGATATATAAACCAGAGAGAGTAGGAAATAGACTAGCCCACTTTGTTTCTTTAATCTGCTCTGCCAGGGGCAAATTTTGAGAAGTGAATATATCTATTGGAGAGATGAAATCAACTATTATTTTAAAATAAAAAAGTTGCTGTTTTGAGGAAGGCCTTTCTCAATCAGTTTCACCTAGTATGGTCAAAAACCAACCTTGGGAAAACATCTTTAGTTTGACCGATATCAGTTTTGCTAATAAGAAGAGACAGTCAAGGATCAAGATGTCCCAAATTAGCCTGGCATGGTCTTCCTGAACATTCAACCCCTGTGATAATCAGCATAATGAACAATATTGAACCTGTCAACATTCTGTCTTGGAGAAGGGTAGGGACTCATGGGGCCTCACTCCTCTTTGAAGACTTACCATCCATTAATGGCTATTAAAGGAAGGAGAAACAGTTTCTCCAGTGGTATAGTTATTGGTAAGGTCCCTATCTCTATTCCTGTAAGCAACCCTGATTCAACTCAGTGGGGCATCCAAAAACAAAAAATAAAAGACAAAGACATGGCAGTAGAAGGGACTATTTAGGAAGGGGATCATTGGGAATGGAGACATGAGTCACAGGTAGATCAGAATGCCTCCGCACGAACTTGTATAAATATCATAAACCTGTTTTATATATAATTAATGAATGCTAATAAAATATTTTTAAAGCCCCACAAATTGATGGCAATATTCTATTTTGTTTTAGTATTTAATACCTTTAAAGCACTTACTGAGTTGCTGTGGTTTTTACTTTGCAGATCAGAGCTTCTGGGGATGCAAAAATAAAGAAGGAGAAGGAAAATGGCTTCTCTAGGTAAGGCCTTTTGCTATGGCAGCTGTTTTTTTAAAGTTATTCTGGCTTTTTTTTTTTTTGGTTTGTTTGTTTGTTTTTTTAAAGATTTATTTGTAATATATATAGTGTTCTGCCTTCATTTATGCCTGCACACCAAAAGAGGGCACCAGATCTCATTATAGATGGTCATAAACCACCATGCGGTTGCTGGGAATTAAACTCAAGACCTCTGGAAGAGCAGACAGTGCTCTTAATCACTGAGCCATCTCTCTAGCCCTACATGGTAGTATTTAAGCTTTTTCAATATGAACTGAAGTAGACACCTTGGTGGGTCAAGAGAAGTCAGTAGTAAGAGCACATGACCTAGGCCAACTTGGGTTTTTACAGTTACTCATTAGCAAGAGTAAACAGCACTCTCCCAGGAATTTACTAGAAATGGAGAAGGCTGGGAGATTAAGAATTTTAGAAATTGAGATATAGGCATACCACGAAAGTTGCCACTTTAGAGTGTATATAGCTGTGGGCAGTTAGTGTATCCACAGTGCAACCTCACCATTCCCATTTCAAAAGAAACTAACTCCTTGGTATTGATTATGGAATTTCTTAGTCTACAATAGATCCTTCCTTCATAATACTGTAAGTCTTAACTATAGAACCTTATTGGACTTAGTTTTAGGAATAAATACTCATGTAAGTAGGCATACTTAATAGATGTGTATATAAGTGTATATTACTTACAGGCCGTGTTTTTACCCTCTGCACTCCATCTGGTCTATTTTTCTGTTTTCAGTTTTCTGAAGTAAAGCCCTGAAATCCTTTAGATTCAGAAGATCATTTAAGATCACAGTGTAGCTAGGCATGGTGGCGCACACCTTTAATCCCAGCACTCTATTCCAGCACTCAGAAGGCAGAGGCAGGTGGATTGCTTTGAGTTTGAGGCTAGCCTGGTCTACAAAGTGAGTCCAGGACAGCCAAGGCTACACAGAGAAACCCTGTTTTAAAAAAAAAAAAAATCAGTGTATATTGTGATGCTTTCCATGGAACAATAGAATAGGCTTGTTAGGACTTGGTCAGAAAGCAAGCATTTGCCTTATTGACTAGGACAAAGAATTTTGAGAGGTTTGCTTACTTGAGACTTCAAACTGTCAGTTTGATTTGATAGATGAAAAATTTGAGACTCTGCCATGTATCCAGGTCCTTTAGAGAAAGAGAGGCAGATGCCCTCTACAGGGATGTTTTATAACTGGTTTAAAAATGTAGACTAATAAGGTTGAGGAAGGATTCTAAAAACTACCGTAGGAATTCTGTTTCTTAAATAATTGATTGAGGCACATGATGCCTAATCTGTGCCAAGAGAGCATGCAAGAATTTTGTTAAACTAAAATCTGAACAGATTATATAGGCTTATGTTACGAGTTCACTTAGTACAGACTTGGGGGTTAGAAGGTCAGGAACACGTGCTTCTCCGAGGCACTGTCCTCTGACTTTGCTGGACCTCTTGCCAACAGATGCTTCACTAAAACCTATTAGAACTTCTTTGAAATCCCCACTACATGCTTAAAATTCACATGTGACACTTGGGATGGAACATTTACTTTCAGCCAGTAGATGTGGCAGTGTTTCTTGTAGATCTTCAGGAGTAGATAGATCTATCAGGAGTAGATAGAACGAACAGCTGTGAAAGTGGCATTTGGGGTTTGGGGAAAATGTGCTGAGATAAGGAGAGCTAATCTTTTAAACATTCAGATTTTTTTGCAAGCAAAGGAATATAATGCTTTTGGGAAGAGGGGAGGATACAGTATCTACTCTTAACCCTGTGAATATATTTTTACAGTTGAGACTAGATACTCTTTAGATCCAGCTTCATTTGGGGAGGTCATCTTCTTTACTGAGTTAAGGCAGAGAGGCCTCATATGAAGAGGTGTGCTAAGCCAAGCCAGGAAAGACCATTCTAAGGTTTTTGAGTGCTGGTCCTTGTGGGCTTAATATTGTTGTTGTTATGATTGCTGTAAGATAGTTGTGCAACATGATCTTCTTCCTCATTGTTTGTGAATGATAGAATCTTCTGAAGTCCACACTGGCCTAAACTCATTATATAGCCAAGGCTGACCTTGACTCCTGCTCCTTAGTGATTGTTGCAAGTATTGGAATTACAGACACGTACCACTGTACCCAACTTAGTTTAAAAAAGAAAAATTAGATTGAATAAGTGTATGGATGAATGTTTTATTTATATGTTATATCTGTGCGTGCACCATGTGTACGCCTGATTTTCATGGAGGTCAGAGGATGGCGTTGGAGTCCCTGGAACGAGCGTTATAGGTGGTTGTGAACCTCCATGTGAATGCTAGATGAATCCGGGTTCTTTGCAAGAACAAGCGCTCTTAACAAGTACTGAGCCATCTCGCCAGACCTCCAGCTTACGCTTTCTAGTTAGTATAAGTTTCTCAATTGCATGGTTCTTTGCTCAAATGTACTATATAAATATATAGTACATCTATTTAAATCTAGCTTCTTTGGGTTTTTGAGACAGGGTTTCTCTGTGTAACAGCCTTGGCTGTCCTGGACTCACTTTGTAGACCAGGCTGGCCTTGAACTCAGAGATCTGCCTGCCTCTACTTCCTGAGTGCTGGGATTAAAGGTGTACACCACCATGCCCGCCTTAAATCTAGATTCTTAAAAGGAGAAAAAATGTGATAGTCCTTTCTTCTCCCTTGCCTTTAGACCTCTTTCTTCTTCACACTCCTCTTCTACTTTCATGAAATTTATAAAACTTTTATTTTTATTTTATGTGTATGAGTATCTTGCCTTCATGTATTTGTATATACTATGCACACATGCCTAGTCCTCACAGAAGTCAAAAGAGAGCATCAGATCCCTTGGAAGTGGAGGTTATTGTACCTCTGTGGGTACTGATAATTGACTCAGATTTTCTGGAAGATCAAGAAGTGCTTTTAACCACTGTGCTATCTCTTCAACCCCTTTCATGCCACATTTTTAAAAATTGAGTGTTTTTGCATAAAAGAAAACATGTTTGTTTTTCTATTTTTCCTTGCAAATGAGTTTTATTCATCTTAATGGGTGAATAAAATTCCTTTGTATATACCTTATTTTCTTTCTCCATTCATCTGCTGATTGGCATCCATACTGGTTCTGTACCTAGACCAGTGTGGACAGTGTAGCAGTAACCATGGACATACAAGGATCTGTGCTGTGTCGTGCTGACAGAGCTTCTCTTGCATATGCACTCAAGACTAGTGTAGCTGGGTCACACCATGGTTTGGTTCTTAGGTATAGTCTTCCATAGGATCTTCACAGTGCTGTACCAGCTCACATCCTCACTAGCATTTGGCTTTCTCTTTTTGCCGGTTATATTTTGAGACTATGTTCACTCGCCCATTTATTGATGGATGCTTCTTAGAGTTCTTTGTAGATTATTGTCAGATATATAGTTGGCAAAGATTTTTCACCTATTGTAAGTTGTCTCTTCTCTGTTTTTTCTTTGTGTACAGGTGCTTTTTAATTTTATGCAATCCCATTTGTCTTTTTTTATCAATTCATAAGCTATGGGAGTTCTTTCCAGAAAGTTCTTGGCTTATTCATGTCTCTATTTTGGAAGTGTTTCCCTCAGACAGTTTTAGAATTTAGATATTACATGAAAGCCTTTGATCTGCTTTGAATTAGTGTTTGCACAGGATAATAGATAAGGGTCTAGTTTTCCCAGCATGATTTGCTGAGGAGACTGCCTTTTCTCCAAATGCTTTTGACATATCTGATGATAATTAGATGGCTGTAGCTTTGTGGGTTTGTTCCAGAACCTCTTTTATTCCATTCGTGCTTGTTTTTTGCTTTTTTTGTTACCCTGGTCTCTCATATAATTTGAGATCAGGCACTATGCTTCTAGTGTTGTTCTTTGTGCTTAGGATTGCTTAGTTTGAATGAGATCTTTTGTGATAACATACATTCTATGATAGTTTTTTCTAGTTCTGTGAAGAGTGTCAAATTAATATTTTGAGGGGGATTGCATTGAATCTGTAGATACTTTATGTTCGTCATACTAATTTTACCTATCTGCAATCATGGATGGTCTTTGAATTTTCTAGTGTTGTCTTCAATCTATTCAGAGTCTTGAATTGTTCATTGCTTTTGTTAGGCATTTTTCTACTTGTGTGTTTGTTTGCCTTGCTTTGCTTTTGAGACACAAGGTAGCCATCACTGGCCCGGAACTCCCTATGTAAGCCTAGTTAGCCTAGAACTCACAGATTGCCTGCTTCTTCTTTTTGAGTACTGGGATTAAAGATGTGCACCACCTTACCTATGTGTGTGTATGCATGCACTGCATGCTGCATGTGCACACACATACATAGCATGCTTTGCATGCTATACCCACTGGCACCTATGTGGTGTCAAAGCACAGCTTTTAAGAGTCAGTTCTCTTTCCACTATGTAGGGCTCAGGAATCAAACTCATCAAGATTGGTAGCAAAACACCTTCACCTGCTAAGACATCTTGCTGACCTTGGTTGGTTTTTGTTTTGTTTTGTTTTGTTTGTTTTTTTCTGTTTGTTTTTAAGCTATTACCTGAATAGCAGTCCTATCCACCATCTCAAATTTCCTTCTTGGCAAGATCATTATTGGTGTATAAGTAAACTATTAATTTTTCTGTGTTAAGTTTCCCCCTGATCGAAGATTTGTGTCTTCTAATAAGGGCCCATATTGTCTTCAAATAGGATGCTTTGACTTCTTTCTTACCTATTAGTATCTGTTTTGTTTCTTTGTCTTACTTTATTGCACTACTTAAGACTTCAAGCTGTATGAGTAACAGTATAGGGAGTAGACTCTTGTTTTGTACTGATTTTAGAGGAAATGCTTTCAGTTTTTCTCCATTTAGTATAATATTGGCTTTAAGTTTGTCATATTGGCCTTTATTATGTTGAGGTATGTGTAAAAGTAACTTTTATTCTCCTGGCTCAGTTATTGTCTGGGAGGCTTACTACCTCCTTCTGCCTGCCTACTCCTGGAAGCTTCTAACCTATGAGTAATCTAACCTAGGCCTACAATGTTTTCTGCCTTTGAGACTTACTGCTTAATGAGCTTACCCTTACTTGTTCTTTCTGAGCTCCGAGCTGGCTAGTTCAACTCAGCTGTTCAGGCTCAAACTCCTCTCCCAATGGACTTATTTAATGTAGCTTCTCTTGGCCCAGAATTGCTCTTCTTGGCCTCAAACTATCTAAGCAATCTGTTCTAATCTTCTGGCTTCTTATTTTCTGGCTCATTCCATCTTTACCTGAGTTCTCTCTCTGCAATCTACCTGTCTATTACTGTCCTGGTAAAACTGCCTGCTCTCTCTGTAAAATTGCCTCTTAAGTAGCTTCCTTTTCCTGTCCTCTGAGAGTTGGGCAAATCCTATTTTGTCAAATCTTCTCTGATTCATCACCTTTTCTGCCACTCAGGTAGACATCATTTTCAAATATGGGTGCTTATTCCTACAAGCTAACTTTACTTTAGGATTAAAAGCATATACCACCACACCTGGACCTAAGCTTTTCTTTACCCGATACTTGCTGTATACTAGGCTGGCCTTGAACTTAGATCTGATTCCTTCTGTCTCCTGCATCAAAGGTGTGTTTATATTCCAGCCAGATCACATAGCACTAGAAGGTTTTTAGATGTGATCTCTTGCCAGAACAGCTATGTTCGGAATTAACATTCCTCTGCAAGTATGTTGCTTTCTTTCTTTCTTTCTTAGAATTATTTTTTTTTTAATATATATTTATTTTGTATACAGTGTTCTGCCTACATGTAGACCTGCACAGCAGAAGAGGGCACCAGATCTCATTACAGATGGTTGTGAGCCACCATGTGGTTGCTGGGAATTGAACTCCGGACCTTTGGAAGAGCAGGCGGATCACTGTGAGTTCAAGGCCAGCCTGGTCTACAGAGCGAGTCCAGGACAGCCAAGGCTACACAGAGAAACCCTGTCTCCCAAAAAAAAAAAAAAAGACCTCTGGAAGAGCAGCTTACTTTAAATTTTGGGTGTATGGGTATTTTGGCTGCGTGTAGATGCTGCCCAGAGTCTAAACAAAGGCATCATCCCCTGGAATTGGACTTGTGTGCTGCTGTGTTTGGAATTGAACCTGGGTTATCTGGAAGAACAAACAGCCAGTGATTTTTAACTGATAAGCCATTTCTCTAATCTTGCTTAAAGATTGTGTGTGTGTGTGTGTGTGTGTGTGTGTGTGTGCTTGTGTGTGTGCGTGTGTGTGTGTGTGTGTGGTGTTTGCCCTATAGCTGAAGTTGGGGCTGTTGTGAGTAATCTGATATGTCAGATTCAGATCCTCTGAAAGAGCAGCAATATGCTGTTAACCACTGACCCTTCTCTCTCTCGTCCTTGTATTTATCTATTTTTTTAATCTTAATTTTAGAATGTTAAAGTTTTCTTTGTTTTTTGTCTTAATCTCATACTCTTCTTATCCTAGCCTCCAAAGTATGTTCTTTCTTTTTCTTGGCTCTTGTCCTTCATCATTTTGTACACAGGTAGTTTCTGATCTACTATCCTACCCTGAAGTCTGTATTGTCTTTATTTTCAGAAGGCAGAATTTTAGCAAAAGATTTTATACATGTTTCTATGTTAAGTAACAAACCTAACCAGAAGTTGGAACAGTGGAAGGTTTTTTTTGTTTGTTTGGGGTTTTTTGTTTGTTTGTTTGTTTGTTTGAGACAAGGTTTCTCTGTGTAGCCTTGACTGTCCTGGACTCACTTTGTAGACCAGGCTGGCCTCGAACTCAACAGTGATCCTCCTGCCTCTGCCTCCCGAGTGCTGGGATTAAAGGCGTGCGCCACCACGCCGGGCATGGAAGGTTTGACTTAGATTGAATAACTACTTTTACTCTAGTCCTTGCTTAACAAGTAGCTTTTTGCTATAATTTTGTGAATATGGTCTTTTTTTTTTTTTGGTCACTGAATAAATACATGCTACATCACCACTTTAGCATGCCAGGCTTAGGTTGTCAGTTTTGTTTTTTTTTGTTTTTTTTTTTTTTTACTTTCCATGTAGAGGCTTTATTTAGTTTTTTGATTGTTAAAACAGTCAGTTTGGGTCATTTGTGGGGTCATATACATAATAAATCCTTCATGTAACCTTAAAAAATCAATTTAAATTTATTCCTATGATGATTTGAGCCCTACTGGCAAAGGCAACTAAATTCTAGTGAGGGGGATAAATGCTTAATTTGGAATAAGGTCTTTGATCCTGAATCTTGATATTATCCATTTACATATTAAATGAGAACAGTATTAGTTTTCATAATGTTAAATTTTTTAAAGACATGAAAGGTTTTCCTAAGCTTGTAATGGAATACAGAAGTGACTGTAGAAAATAATTATGATATGTACATTAGCTTTTCTTTGATAAGATGACATATGCCTACTGTCTTGGTTACGGTTACTATAGCTCTGATGAAGCATCATGACCAAATGCAGCTTGAGCAGGAACCGGATGCAGAGGCCATGGAGGAGGTGCTGCTTACTGACTTACTTGTCATAGTTTGCTCAGCCTGCTCTCTATAGAACCCAGGACCACCAGCCCAGGGCTGACTACACCCACATAGACTGGGCTCTCTCACATCAATCACTAATTTAGAAAAATGCCCTATAGCTGGATCTAAGGGAGGCATTTTCTCGGTTGGGGGTTCCCACTTTCAGATGACTCTAGCTTGTGATAAATTGACAAAAACTAGGCAGGGCACCTACTTTGTGTTGTTTAAACATAATTCTAGTATTCAGTAACTAGCTGTTTTGTTTTCTTTCTCTTTAGTCCACCACGGATTAAAGATGAGCCTGAAGATGATGGTTATTTTGCGCCTACAAAAGAGGATATAAAGCCACTGAAGAGGCCTCGAGATGAGGATGAGTATGTATTTCTAGAGGAACATATAAAGAAATTTCAATCTGAGGAGAATGTTGATGCCTTATTGACTATAGCAAAAGATTGGAATCAGCCTTGTTGATCAGAATATGCTGCTCAGCTCTAAAGAAAAATGAAGTTAAAATTTTTGTAGGAATATGGATAGACTTAAATGTATAATATTAAGGAAGGTCACACAAACGCTGAAAGAAAAAAAAAACACATTCTCTCCTGAAATTTACTAATAATCTGTGTATAAATGTAAACAAATGTATATGTGAGCACTGTATACCTTGAAGAAAGAGAACAGGAAAGGTTAAATAGAAAAGGGTGAGGAAAGACTGAGTGAATTATGAAAGAGCGTATAAAGCTTGTTGATTTTGCTTGTTGTGACTTCTCATGGATTTTTTTTTTTTTTTGGTTTTGGTGAAGGGTAAGTGTATATAAAAATACATTCAATACTGGAAATGTAAAATTGAATGAAGCTCTAGAACTTCATTCTGAATGGCTACTCTAAATATAAATATAAATGAATTCCTTATCTTAAATATATTTATGTTTATAAATATATAGTAATATAATATAGTTATAAATATATAAGAATACACACATATTATAAGTATAAATGAAGGGTTCATTGAGTTGAGTCTGGATAATTTTAAAGTTTTTTTAAAAAATAAAAGTTCATAAACATTAAAAAATGAATTGGAAGAGAAAAGATACTTCAAAATTTTTTAAAAGAAAAAAGCTATTTAAAGAATAAATATATGTATCTCTATAATGAACAAAAACTGCATTAATTTGTATTTGTGATTAATAGACTTTGATTTGTGAGAAGTGGGTTTGCTAAGCAGAATATTTTATTAGGTTATGTGAAGTATGTCTTTTCTTATGAAAAAGTTAATGCATATTTAATATAGTAATTTCAAATAATATAGAATTAGTGGAAGGTATTTAAATTATTTTAAGCACTTAGAAGTTTTTCAGTTTTGCACCCCATGTAAACTGAGAAATTTTGGGTGATAGTGCATTCCCATAAGACCAGCATTTGGGAAGTGGAGAGAAGAGGGTCAAAAACTCAGTCATTTTTGACTACATAGTGAATTTGGGGCTAGCTTGGGCTACATGAGAGTCTACCTCACTTTTTTTTTTCTTGTAAGATCTATGCCTTTTGATAGATAAGGGAACCTTTAATGTTTAGAGATAATGCTCTTGTTATTTAAGGCTTGCATCTACCTCTTCCCTATATTCACCTAATGATAATACATTGTTTACTAGTTTTAGTATGTAGCTTACTATATACTCTGGATAATCAAAAGATTTATGATGTAATGGCTGGTGCTGTAGCACAGTTGGTAAACTGCTTACCTTGTAAACATGAAGATCTGAGTCTGATCCAGAGCCCACATACAAATCCCAGCTGTGGAGCATGCATAGAATACTAGGGCTGGGAAGGCAGAGACAGGAGAATCCCTAGGATTTCCTGGTTAGCCAGTCTAGCTTAATTAGTAAGCTTAAGGCTCCTGAGCAACCATGTCTCAAAGGAGATTGATAGTGTTCCTTAGGATAGCAGCGGCTGTTCACTGGCCTCCAGATGAACACAAGCACTCAGATATTCGTGCATACAGCACTTAAAAATCAAACATATAGCTGGCGTGGTGGTGCATGCTTTTAATCCCAGCAGGCAGGGGCAGGTGGATTGATTTGAGTTTGAGGCCAGCCTTATCTACAAAGCAAGTCCAGGGTAGCCAAGGCTACACAGAGAAACCCTGCCTCAGAAAAAAAAAAAACAAAACAAAAATAAAATAAAATAAATACAGCAATGGCTTAGTGGTTAAGAGTGCCTGCTGTTCTTTTGGAGGACTCAAGTTTGTTTCCCAGAATCTATATAAGGTAACTCTTTATAGCATTATATCTATTGCTCTCTATTTGTCAGCTTTATTTTTTTTTTTTATGTCTATGAGCCTGAACATTTGTATGTGAACCACATACATGCCTGGTACCTACAAAGGGCATCAGATCCTCTAGAGCTATAGTTACAGACAGTTGTAAGCTGTTCCATGTAGGTGGTGGTAACTAAGGCTTGATCCTCAGCAAGAACAGCCAGTGCTCTTAGCAGCTGAGCACATCTTCCTTCAGTCCTTAGTCTGGCCTTTACTATTGTAGGATGCCCAGTCACGAATAACAGCAGTCACACCTGCTATGGACACTTCAAAGAGTTGGGAGATCTTAATCCTATAGGTGAGAACTTTTGAGTCATAGTTGCATTAACTACATATTCATGTTCCCTTTTCTAGTGTTGATTATAAACCTAAGAAAATTAAGACAGAAGATATCAAGAAAGAGAAGAAAAGAAAATTAGAAGAAGAGGAGGTTAGTAAAGGTTTTGAGGCGTATGTTTTAATAAATCAGCTTTAACTAGCACGTACACATCATGATGTGCATATGGAAGTCAGGACAGCTTTGAGAAGCCGCTTCTCTTGGAAATCGAACTGGATTTATTAGGCTTGACAGTGAGTACCTTTACCTGCTGAGCCATCTCATTGTTCCTAAAACAGCTCTTAAGGCCAAATAAGTTTTATGAATTTATTGGTGTGTTGTTGTAGTAACAGAGGGGGGAAGAGTTTTACAGGCAAGTTGTTGCCGTGACACTGAGTGTGCCAAGATCTTGAAGTGACCCAGAGTATCTTTAAGTTATCTTTGGCCACCCTTGAGTCTACTTTTTGTCTACTCAAAGCTGTGTTGTTAACTGAGACTTTAAAGCAATTATGCCACCTGCAGGTATGCAGAAAACATTTGGCTCACAACTCTTAATCATTCTGCCTTCAGAGTGCTTTATCTGATAAAGCATACTTTTCCCTTACTTTAAATAGCTGCCCTAATTTAGAGTCCCTCTTGGTCATAGGATGAAATCTAAGCTATTCAGCACCACTCCTCTCAGTCTAGCCTTTGCATCTTGTGCCTTGCTATGTTTTGTTCCTCCTGAGCTCACCTTGCTCAGGCCAGATTGGCTGCTTCTGTTCGTTTTTCTTACCAAATCTGTGCTTCAGAGCTTTGTATGTAGTATATACTGTTCTTCTAGCTGGAACACACTTCCCTTCTACTGCCTTGTAATCTTCCTTAAAAATCTTACTTTAGTTTAAGTGCTTTTTTACCTTTTTAAAATTTTTGGGTTTTTTTGAGACAGGGTTCTCTGTGTACCCTTGCCTATCCTGAACTCACTCTGTAGACCAGGCTGGCTTGAACTCACAGATCCGCCTGCCCCTACCTCCCCAGTACTGGGACTGCAGGAATGTGCCACTACCACCTAGCTCAAGTGCTTTTCTTAGGATTCTATTTGCTGCTTATGGTAAATTTAAAATAGAATAATGTAGTTTTTTCCCTCAGTATTGTTTTTTTTTTTTTAATATATACTAAAAATTTGTTAGCAAGGTATTTTTTAAAAAGATGTCAGTGATTCCTAAGGCTCTCAAACTTGGACTCTTGAGTAGAATTCTTAACTTTTATCTTCCTTCTGAGGTTAATCAATATTGTAGATAAAATGGGCTTAATAGTCCATAGCTTAGATGGCACTGAAAGTAAAGAACGAAGCTCCTGCCCCTCCCAAAGCAAAAGCCTTGAAGGCTAAGAAGGCAGTGCTGAAAGGCGTCCACAGCCACAAAAAGAAGATCCACAGGTCACCCTCCTTCTTGTGGCCCAAGACCCTGCGGCTCTGGAGGGAGTCCAAATACCCTTGAAAGAGTGCACCCAGGAGAAACAAGCTTGACCACTATGCCATTGTTAAGTCCTCCTGACCACTGAGTCAGCTATGAAAGAGATAGAGGACAACAACACAATTGCGTCCATTGTGAATGTCAAGGCTAACAAGTACCAGATCAAACAGGCCATGAAGAAACTCTATGACATTGATGTAGCCAAAGTTGACACCCTGATAAGGCCTGACAGAGAGAAGAAGGCGTATGTGTGGCTGGCTCCTGGTTATGATGCTCCAGATGCTGCCAAAGTAGATAGCTTAAAAGTGCCAGAAGTAATGATAGTGATAGTAGGGTCAGGGCACACATCTTTTAATTCCAGTACTCGGGAGGCAGACACAGGGAATCTGTGATTCTGAGGACACTCAGGGATACATAGTAAGACCCTGGGTGGGCAGCAGGAAGTCATTTAATCAGGTATGGTAACTGCAAAATTGCAATCTCAGCACTTTGAAGACTGAAGTGGGAGGATTATAAGATCAAAGTCCAGCCTGAGCTACAAACTAACAACCAAAAATTCCAGTTATCACAGTATTGAGAAGTTGAGGGTCTGGAGAGATAGCTGAGTGCTTAAGAGCCCTGGCTGCTCTTGCAAAGGACCCTGTTTCAATTCCCAGCACCCACATGGCAGCTCACAACTGCCTGTGACTCCAGTTCTATGGGATACCACACTCACATACAAGCAGGAAGACTTCCAATATAAGTAAAATAAAAATAAATCATCTCTTATAAAAAGAACTTGATCTTCATAGTTAAATGAAATAGAAATTTACTTCATCCCAGTTTTAATTCTTGCAGCAACCACAAGAGATGAATATAACTCCGTCCTAACTGGCAGACGCATAACCTTGAGGTTTCGAGAAGCTGGTCATAAAATATAGCTACCACACTCACTATATAACCAGAATTTGTTTTCAAGCACTGTGGGTCTAGAGCTAGCACACTAGCTGTCCTGTTATCCTGCTCCCTTGCTGTGAGAGTCTGATGGTCCTTTCATTTCACCAGAAGGAAGAAAAGTCTTCACTGAAATGATGTTTAAAATGGTTATGGCCATAGTGAGCTAAAGATATAACTGCAGTTAGAAGGGTTGTATGTAGTTTTTTAGATCGTTAGTGTTTGCTTAGCAGAGGTTCAAATTCCAGTGTGGAATTGACAGTGAAATACCGTGCAGCTGTTAGAGTAGCCAGCCACTGTACTCTCATTTAGTCAGTGCAGACGAGTAAATGGGGGAGTCTTAATGCAATCCACTGCTTTGTCTTTATATAAAATAGTTGTACCCGGTATTAAACAGTTTGGAAAAGAGACAGCTTTTAACTTTATTTTTCATGTTTTTGTTTAAGACCCCTCTCCCTGTGGAGAAAACGCAGGCTGAAAAACTGAGTTTTGATATATAGCCCTCTTACTGCAGGGACTTGATGTCAGAATTAATCACTAAACCTCATTCACTTACATTCACTTCTTATTTTTAATTTGTTTCTGGGATTGTTCTGTGGGTAGTAGTTTCCTGATAGGATCATATGTGTGCCTTTTAAAAAGCTGTCCAAAGAATGCCTTAACTAAACATTTCTGTATCCTGTAATGTGTTTCAGCCTAAGTAGTAAATATAATCTAAATTAATGAAATTCTCTAACCCCTTCTCTCTACCCAAAAAAGCAGATGTATTTCCTCCATTTAAATTGATAACATAAAAATAGGAATATTTTTACGTTCTAGTGAGGTAGTGTGATTTTTTTTTTTAAGGTTCTTAAAAAAAAGAAAAAGAATTGCCTATGTATATAAGCACTCTGTTGCATTTTTGCCTGCCTGACAGAAGAGAGCATCAGCTTCCATTATAGATGATTGTGAGCCACCATGTGGTTGCTGGGAATTGAACTCAGTACCTTTGTGTGTGCAGCCGGTGTTTTTAACTGCTGAGCCATCTCTCTAGCCCAAGGTTATTTTCTTTTGCTGTGACATGCCTGACAAAAGCAACTTAAGGACAAGTTTATTTTGGCTTAAGGCTTGAGGAAACACATTCTGGTATGGTGAGAGGAATGAAGTGTTTGGTCATGCTGCACTCACAGCCAGGCAGCATTTGATTAATGTGACTATCTACCGTATATTCCTGCTCCCGTACACCTAGGCCCTGAGTGATGGTGTTTACCCTCAAACCATGAGCCAAACCATGGCCCTTTTCCTTTTAGTTGATTGTGTTGCAAAATCTGCCACAGTGAGTAACTAATACAAGAAGTTTTTGTTGAGAAGTGGGGCTGTTGCTCTGTCCGGGCAGGTGGTTTAATTTACTTTATATTACAGATTTATTTTTATTTTGTGTGTTTTTCCCACGGTCCATTTATGTTCACCACATGCATGTGCTCACAGGAGCCAGAAGAGGGCACCAGATTCTCTGGAATTGGGATTGGTTGGTTTTAAGCCACCATGTAGTTCCTGGGAACCAAACCTAGTTCTCTGCAAGTTCTCTGCAACTGATTTTGACATGTGGGCTGTCTTTCTAACACACACACACACACACACACACACACACACACACACACACACACACACACACACTTTTTTTTTTCCTTCTTTAAGTTTTTAAATTTTTATGTGTGTGCGAGTTTGCCTGTGTGTTTATGTGCACCACATGTCTATCGGGTGCCTGCAGAAGTTAGAAGAGGACCTGCGATCCCTGGAACTGGAGTTTCAGGTGATTGGGAACTGCTGTGTATGCTGTGAACCAATGTCCTCTGCAAGATGAGCCAGCGCTCTTCACTCTGTGACGCAGGCTGGCCTTTGAACTGGCACACTTCCTACCTCAGTCTCTTGACTACAGGGACTTTCTATGTAATTTATTCCGATTACATCTCAATTGTTATCCCCTTACTTTTAACTTCCTGTACCCTCCTCCCTCCCTCTTTCATCCTATCCCTCTCCCCTAGTTCTGTGACAGAAGGGGACCTCCTACCCCACTATAAGACCACAGCCTATCAGGTCTCTTCCTGGTAGCCTGCTTATTTATCCTCTGAGTGTCACCAGATCTTCCCCACCAAGGGGAACTGGTAAATAGGGCGTACCAGAGTTCATGTTGGAGTTAGTCCCTGCTCTCCACACAATTGTGGAGAATGTGGAAATAGATTAATTTTTTTCTTATTATGTATATAGTGCTCTGTCTGCACGTTTACCCGCAGGCCAGAAGAGGGCATCAGATCACATTATAGATGGTTGTGAGTCACCATGTGGTTGCTGGGAATTGAACTCAGGACCTCTGGAAGAGCAGACAGTGCTCTTAACCTCTGAGCCATCTCTCCATCCCAGCCTACAGGGACTTTTAGACACTCCCTACCACTAGGATATTTTGATGCTGTTCTTCTACTTTCATACTTGTGTTCCTCATAGCAACTTAATACCGTGGCATTTGTATTTTGTCCTCAAAGTCATTGCTACTTTGATTACCCTCCTTTTTATGGAGTTGCAGGATATTCTCCAGCCATTTTCATTTATCATATTCTGTTGATCTGTTTAATTTTAAAATAAACTCAGGGTCTCATTATGCTGAGCAACAGCTACATAGCCTTGATCTAATGGCAAACCAGTTTTAGAACTACCTTGGTTATTACTGGAAGAGAGCAAACCAAATGGCTTCTAGCAGTGCAATTCCATAGATCATCCTTCATTACTATATGAAACTTACAAGTAAAGCCTTATATGATGTTGAAAATGTAGATCAAAGTCAAAAATTCTTCAGAAATCAGATTCTGTTGAATGTCTCATTTTTGTTGATATGTGTTTGTTTTTGCATTTGTCTTCCTTTGATGGCAAAAAAAAACAAACCAAAAAAACTAGGTTTGAAACTTTTTTTTTTTGAAACTTTCAATACACACACACAGTTCAGACTCAAAAAGATCCCTCTGCTTCTTTGAACACTAAGATTAAAGATGTATAGTATCCCCAACTTAGTTTGTATTTTAAGATAGAGTCTACTCTGTGATCCAGGCTGGCCTTGAACTCCTGTAACTCAGTTACTGCTGCTTATACACACAAAGACAGGGTGCTCTCAACTGCTTACAGTGGCACAATAAAAGATCACCAGGCAGGCATGGTGGTGCATACCTGTTGATCCTAGTACTCACAAGACTGTGTGTGTGTGTTCCTTGTTCCCTTCTTTCTAATTCTTGTCCTACCTCTCTCCCCACTTTGCCTCTCATACATTTGTTGCTATTGTTTTAACCCACTGAACATTTAGTGCTTCCTTAGATTATAGGTGTGAGACCTCTCAAGTTAGCCTCTCAGAACCTGCATGCATCCTTGAAGTAAACAGACTCTTTTTCTTTCTGGTGTTGAACTCAGGAATACATTTGAAGCAAATGAGGAAAATACCATGGGGTGCCTGTTGGAGTATTTTCCGACTTGCCCATGTGGTATTCCTGAGGAGTTGGGGGAAATGTTACCTCAATTGTAAAGTATCAGTAGTAAATTTTCTCTGTTGGGGGCGGGGGTTAGATGTAAGATCTCCAGTTCAACTGGTTTTTTGTTTGTTTGTTTTGTTTCTTCTTTAGTGGCTCCCCAAAACAGCCTCCAGCTGTGTAATCAGTCCTGAATTAAGTGCATCCTTTCTGTGTCTTTTTAGGATGGCAAATTGAAAAAGCCCAAGAATAAAGATAAAGATAAAAAAGTTTCTGAGCCAGATAACAAGAAAAAGAAGCCAAAAAAAGAAGAGGAACAGAAGTGGAAATGGTAACATCTCAGCATTGGGTTAAGATGTCAGCACTTTGTGCAGCCTAATTAAGCAGGAATTGAATTATTAAGATTAATTTCCTGACATCTGATTGAGAAGTACTTAAAGAATCTCTAGAAGAATAGCTGAAAACTAATTTCTTTTCATTGAATAGAATAGACTGTAGAAGTAGCCTATGTATAGAAGGGAATTCAGCATAGGAGGAAAGCACCAATGCATTCATTCATTCAATTAAAACTGTACCTATTGGTGGTATAATAGCTTTGTGCATGTATACCCTAAATCATGTTTAAGTAAATCTCAGCCTACCTGTCTCATCATATATCCTATCTTAATGCTGAATTATCAGCATACTTTCCTATGGCTTTTTGAAGTGCTCAGTTCATTAGTGGTATTAGTAAGAGTTCTGTAAATCAGGTTTGTAAAACTGCCTATTTGTTAAAACAACAGCGAAGGAAACCTCCATAAGAAAATCTTGATGAAGATCGTGTAATTGTAGAAGAGTGAGGATTTTTTTTTGAAGCAAATAATAACCAGAACCATAATAAAATTATTAACTTAACCCATCAAAATTAAAAATTTCAGCCTGGGATAATAGGTCAGTTGGTAAATTGCTTGCTGCACAAGCATGAGGACCTGAGTTCAGATTCCCAGCACCCGCTAAAAAGCAGAGCACAGTGGACACAACTGTAATCCCAGTGCTGAGGAGGCACAGACCAGCAAATTTCTGGCGCTTGCCAGCCAGCCACCCTAGCTAAATTCAAGAATGTGTTCAGTACAGCCAGGCGTGGTGGTGCACATCTTTAGTCCTAGCACTCTGGAGGCAGAGGCAGGCAGATCTCTGAGGTTCAGGAGGCCAGCCTGGTCTACAAAGTGAGTTCCAGGGCAGCCAAAGCTACACAGAGAAACCTTGTCCCCCAAAACAAACAAACAAGAGCATGTTAAGTTATAGACCTGTTTTAAAAATAGACAGTGATAAGGAAGACATTTTACATCTTATCTCTTGACACACGTGTGTGCGTGCACAAAGCACATGCTGTCCTGTGGGTGTAGAAACATGTGACTACCTACTTTAGAGGACAATCTTTTTTGGAATTGTTATCTTTCTCTCCCCCACACTCCCCACACTCCCCCCCCCCCCAATATGTAGATGCTGTGGATCAAACTCAGGTTGTCAGGCTTACACAAAAAACTTTTTTACTTTTTTAGCCATCTTATTTGCTTATAAGATTTTTTAAATAGAAAGATGATTCATTCTTTCTGTATTAATCAATACAGTAAATTATTAAGGCAGTAGTTTTCTTTAAACAGTTACAGTTCCTGCCACAGAGAGACTGATTTATTTTTAGCCTATAATCACTATGCTGGGCAGATTCTGAACTACTCTAATCCTAGTACCTTTAAAACCCACATAAAACCAATCACTTGCCAATATGATGACTCCCAGGGCTGCTTCTGGTCCATCAGTCTGTTCCTAGAGCCGCGTGGTCAGCTCCATCTTCTTTCTTCTCCACCCCTCCTCTTCTCTTCCTCTTTTGTTTCCTCTTCCCTAGAGCCCAGGCCCCAGGCCTCCCTCTCTTCTACCCAGTCATAAGCTTTAGTATCTTTACTTAGCCAATCAGCAATATTGGGGAACATTCCTTATCATCACATGGTTACAGGAGATAGTTCAATATTCATAATAATGCCCATGGCAGGGTGGGAACCAGATCCCAAGGCCCTGAAATTAGCATTTGAAAACACAGTTGGAAGGCCGGGTGTGGTGGCAGGCGTGGTGGCGAATGCCTTTAATCCCACTCTGGAGGCAGAGGCAGTTGGATCGCTGTGAGTTCAAGACCAGCCTGGTCTACAAAGTGAGTCCAGGACAGTCAAGGCTGCACAGAGAAACCCTGTCTCAGAAAAACAAAAAAACAACAAAAACCCACACACAGTTGGACCTTCCTCCAACAGTTTTTATTATTGTTGTTGTTGTTGTTGTTGTTGTTGTTGTTGTTATGTTTTTCAAGATAGGGTTTCTCTGTGTGGCCTTAGCTGTCCAGGATTAAAGGCATGTAACAAAACAAAACAAAACAGGCATGTACCACCACTGCCCAGCTTTTAATTGAAAAATTTAAGCTGCTGAGATTGCTCTTTGGTTAAGGGCGCTTGTCCCTAGGTCTGATCACCTGAGTTTGATTGCCAGAACTCAACACTGTAGGAGGAGAGAACTAACTACTGCAAATTGTCTTCTGACTGCCAACTGTGTGCTGTGGCTCTGTGTTTCCACAAACACAAGCTAATAAATAAATGTTTTTTGTGTTTTTTTTCTTAAGCCTGAAATATTCTATGTGAGAAACAGTTTCATGCCATTAAAAAAATTCGTTAAAAAAAACCTCCAGGGCTGGAAAGATGGCTCCAGTGATAAGAATAATGCTGTTTTTTCATAGAGAAGATCTGTTCTCGGCAAATCCGATGGCCTACAGTCTCCTGTAACTCCAGTTTAAGGGGGTCCAGTACCCTCTTCTGGCCTTTGTGGGCTCTCTGGTACCCCTTCCCCCATGCTTTACACACACACACACACACACACACACACACACACACACACACATTAAATTTTATAAAATAAAATCCAGGCTAGGACTCAGTTGGTAAAGTACTTGCCTGAGTTTGATTCCTTGCACCCTGTGCTGGAGAAGCAGACGTGGGTCCATGTCTAGGGCTCCCTGACCAACCTTACTCAGTCATTGAGTCTTTGCTCCCAATGAGAAAGACTCTCAAAAGTCAAGAGTGTTGAGTTCCTTTAATCCGCAGAGGCAGGGGGATCTTTGTGAGTAGTTTAAAGCCAGCCTGGTCTATGTAGAGTCCCTGCTTCAAAACAAAAGAAAACCAGCGTGAGTGACTCCCGAGAGGCAGTGTGCACTCAAGCTCGGACAATTCCTGAAGGAATGTATTTGTAATACAAAGAGGTAACACTTAATGTTAAAACGGTCTTGGGTCTTGGAGGTCAAATGTGAAAGATGATACAAAAGTGAGGAACACAGGGTTTTTTGGTTTTTTTCCCCCCAAGACAGGGTTTCTTTGTGTACACTTGGCTGTCCTAGACTCACTTTGTAGAGCAGGTTAGCCTGGAACTCACAGAGAACCTCCTCCCTCTGCCTCTTCCTCTGCTTCCCAAGTGCTGGGATTAAAGGTATGTGCCACCATGCCCGGCAAAACATATAGGGTTCATTAATACAAATAAAGAGTTTGTAAACATTGGCAACTTAACAAGAAATCAGATGCAAAGAAAATACCATAATGTTAATCTGTTTACTGCCTGTGAGGTTGGGAAAGATTATTGCATGTAAGTATTAGGGAAGTTATACATGTGAAGATACATAAACAAAACAATGACAGTTCTGACAGGTGCATTGGTGTGGAACTTTTATTTTCTACTTGGAGAATTTTAAAATAGCTGTAAATTGGTATGTTTGTTTCTCTTAATAATTTTAAACTACTTAACTATTGTACCAGTAGTGTTTTATATATATTTTTTATTGAAATTTTTCAAATGATCCAGAGACCAAGTCAGAAAAAAAAGTACTTTTTTTTTATTATTTAGAAAATTATTTAGAAAAATGATGTACCTAGTACCTCTGAGGAATGGGAAACAGCAGCACCCAGGGAGTTGCTGTGGAATAGTAGAGCAGAAATGTATTCCCATACTCAGTAACTGGTGTGTTGGTGTGATGTCTAGGAGTTAAAAGGGAAGTATATAAAACAAAGATGACAGAGCTAGGGAACCCTAGCTTTTCTGGGGATCAGAGTTAGACAACTAAAGAATCTATATTTTTATTTTCTTAGGCTTTTATTTCACGTTTCATTGATCTTTCCTACTGCTTGTTGATAGAATAACGAAACACTCTATATCCCCAACTCTCTCCTTTTTTCAGACAGGCTATACACCCCAGGTTGCCTGTGCTTCCCTGTGCTGGGATTAAAGGCTTTTTATGGCTTTTAATAAGACAATCTTAAAATAAATGATTATATAATTAGGAGGTGTTGTTACTGGGAATCATGTGAGTGGTTAAATGGGTGATTCCAGTCTGTTGGATTTCTCTGCTAGGTGTTCAGGAAATGGAAACTGATTTACCTGTTAATAGGAACTCCCTGTGGCCTTATCACTCCTTGTGGGCTCCAAAGTAGTTGGAGTCTTACCTTACTATAGCATTTGTGTATAGAATAAGGTGCCTTGGAGGGCTTTAGTGTCCCAGTTTTACTTTAGGGGGTTGAAATCCTTATTAAGTGGTGCCATACATTAATTGTAAGAGATCAGAACTTTTGTTTTAATTCTTATTTTGGTTCAAAGGGGAACTGGCTAGCCTTTGGGTTGGTTTGGAAATGAACAGTTTTTTGCTATAGATTATGCATGCTTTTATCAAATCTCATTGCTCAACTTGTGCTATCTCAAATACTGGCCAGTGGCACAGTGTAAGATGCTAGAAATAGAGAGTATTGATGGGCACCTTCTTATTACCTCACGGTGTTCTACCAGTGGCCTTAGTTGAAGACCTTAGATGGAAGATTCCCTCTCCTATCTGAATGGAAGAGATTACAGAAGCAGCCTTCCTCCAAAGTCAGCAGATGTTTGTCCTGACCACAAAAATAAACTGTTGTCTATCATAGACCCTTATTGGTTTTCAGCTCTGTTGTGTTAAGTTCACTCAGATTTAAGAAAATCATACATAGCCCTAAAGAGAAAGCTAAGTGCTCTAGAACCACCTGCTGCTGCTCTTGCAAAAGACCTGTGTTTAGTTTTCTACATGGTAGCTCATAACCCTCTGTGTCTCTGTGTCTTCTGGGCACTGCATGCAAGTAGTATACATATGTACTATAGGCAAATTTTCACATACATAACATAAAAACAAATCTTTAAAAAGAAAAGCTTGTATGAATCTGTAGCAACAAAACAAAAACCCCTCCTGTTCTCAAATCAACCATCTTTAAAGCCAAACCAAACCAACCAGATTAATTCTAACCAGATGATTCTTTAACAAAAGACTTAGAGACTGGGCAGTTTATCACTAGTGCTGGGTTGGAATTTAAATGGAGTTTCAAGTCTTTTGGCAGAGAAAGTATTAAGTTAGGGATCAGGACTCATGGGGCCTTATGAAGACAATGGCTAGGTATTCTAGATAGCTTCCAGAAACTTGTTGGGTTTTAGTCTCTGAATATTTATAGTTCATAAAGTTTACAGTCTGTTGTAAGATACTTGTTAACACCAAGTTTTTCTACTTTATTTGAATTTTGGGGCTTTTGTACTTTCTCCCTTTCCAAGCAAACTTTTTTTAATTTTTTTTTTTTTTAAAGAAAACTACTATCTATCTTGAATTTATAAGCCAACCCACCACTGAGGAGACATTTTGAGTGCATACACATTTGTTAATTGGTGGTGGTGGTAGGTGGTAAAAGGCTAGCACTACAATTTTATTTGAACTGTAATACCTGTCACTCCCAATAATACTAATATATTGGAGGGTATGTTGCAGTTTTCTGTTTAAACCGAAGTTTTGTGTTAGTGATTTATTGAATCTCTTAATTTGCTTAAATGATAAGGACATTATTATAGAGCCTGAAGAAAAACCACGACAAGAATATAAGGGGAAACATGGTGTCTAACTCTTCCACAATTATGCTGTGACTGTTACAGCAGCCGAGTCACTTACAGGTGTTTCACATGCTTTCAGACATTTTCTCTCATTTGGAGAGTAGAAGATTTGAGTTTCATGCATGTGGACCTTGGTCATCAGTTAGAATAGGAATTTCCTATCTGTAAAGTGTTTAATTATAGAAAGTCTTTATTGTTCCTTCTAGTTCTCAGAGTTTAGAAAAATCTTTAGACTAAAAAAAAATTAAGTCCTTTTTATATTTAAGATGCACACAAAGCTGGGCATGGTGGTGTACACCTTTAATCCCAGCCCTTGGGAGGCAGAGGCAGGTGGATCGCTGTGAGTTCGAGGCCAGCCTGGTCTACAAAGAGTCTAGGGCTGCTAAGGTTGCACAGAGAAAAAAACCCTGTCTCGAAAATCCAAAAAAAAAAGCACACAAAAATTGTCATCTTAACATAAATACGTCCATTAAGATGGTAACACAAAGAGAAGTGTTGGTGAAGGAGAAAAAGAGAAATTGGACTCTTTGTATACTCTGGAGGGAATAGTGTATACATTATAGAAAACAGGAAGGCACCACTACCACTAACTACCCAGCATTCCTTTGTTTGCTTGTTTGTTGTTTAAGAATCAGGCTCCCTGCTGTTGCCCAGGCTGGCCTTGGATTCCTGGCTCAATTTTGTTTTTTTCCTCAGCCCCCTAAGTTTCTGGAACTATAGACCCATGCTATTATTCCCAATAAGGAACTTTTTGTGTATTCATAATATTAACCCTTAATAAGATTTTCAACTTTCAGCTATCTTCTTTCATTGTGGGTTGCCTTTTACTTTCTTGAATATGGCATTTGATCCACAGGTATTTTTAATTTTGATGTAGCCCAATTTATATGTGGTTTTGTTCCTGTTACTTTTTCATTATATCCAGGAAATCAATTCCAAATCTACTGTTATAAAGCCACTCCCCTTTATTTTCTCCTAAATGTCTAAATGAGTTTTAGCTGTTACATTTAGAATTTTAATTTCCTGGTTAATATTGAGTTAACTTTTGTATATAGTATTAAGGACTTGTCCAGTGTCATTCTTTGCCTCTAACTTATTGGGTGGTCCTAATTCTTACGGAAAGTGACTTAACAATATATATTGATCATAGTTTTACATAACAGTATTGTTAAAGCCTGATAGGATTTGTATATTTCTTACTTGTGTTTCTGAACATTGTTTAAAATATAGGGTGTGGAATTAACAAGCATTCACAACACTCTGGAGGCAGAGGCAAGTGGATGGGCGATCTCTGGCCTACAGAGTTCCTGGACAGCTAAGGCTACACAGAGAAACCCTGTCTCAAAACAATAACAAAACCGAAAACAACAGAAATCCATAAAAGTTCTTTTGTTTAGAAGTAGCAATAAAGATAGAATCTGAGAAGATTAAAATTAAATCTGTATGCCAGATGGAGTCTGTCTGGCTGATTCTTCTCAAACTGCAAGGGTGGTAAGATCTGTCTGTCAGTGTAAAGGGGATGTTAGATGCCTCCAGGTGCAGTGCACCATCGTTCAGTGTATCTTGACCTGTAAAGTATTTGGTCTCATTGAATTTATAAAGAGACTAAATACTAGAATAACACTAGAAAACTATTGCTTTTGTTAGATCTGATAATATGTGTTATAGATGCATACAAGATCAATTTTATAAGGATAATTACTGAAATATTTATTGAAGTTTCACATCCACAACTAACTTTGAAACAATCAGTAAAAATAGAAATGTAATAAATTTCAGTAGTTATTTGTATATATCCATGGTCAGTTGTACTATCCAGAGTTTTTCTATAAGCTTGATTTTTTTTTAAGTGAAACGTTTCAAAAAATTATGTAGCTTGCAGTTTATTTAGATTTTTGTCAATTATCTACTAGATAGTTCTGCGTATTTAAGATGTGCCTTAAACTGTGTGCCTCAGTTAAATCTTTCCCAGTCTTTTGGGACTTCTTTTTTGTTTGTTTGGTTTTGTTTGTTTGTTTGTTTGTTTGTTTTGTTTTGTTTTTCTCAGATATGTAGTTTTGGCTGATCTTAGAACTCGCTGTATAGTCCAAGCTGGTCTGGAACTCAATTTTGCTTGCCTTTGCCTCTCAAGTGCTGGGACTAAAGACATGTATCATCCTGCCTGGCTGTACTTTGTATTTTTTAATAGAGCTGCTTTCCCATAAACTTTGACCTGCGTGTTGTCATTATGCCTCTTTCCTGTGTACCATTGTGGCATGTTGTTAGAGTACCATGGTAGAACAATTATCTCCATTTTTATAGTCCATAGTTATTGCTGGGCTCTTTGAGTGATGGTCTTTTAATGCTTAGTATCTTTGAACTGAAACTGTTGTAGTGAATTCTCTTTTAGGTACCACATTCTTTCATCTAGCTTGAAATTGCTGGGTTTTTCAGTAAGGCACAGGTTATTCTTATCCAGGCTTTGAGTGAGTACCACCAATTAATTAGATAATTATTTTGGCTCCTCTACCCCACCCCACCCCACCCCACCCCAGCAAGTTTTCTCTGTGTAGTCCTGGCTGTCCTGGACTCACTTTGTAGACCAGGCTGACCTTGAACACCCAGAACACCTGCCTCTGCCTTCTAAGTGCTGGGATTAAAGAAATGCGCCACCACACCCAGCTTATTTTAGCATTTAATAGGTGAGGATCTTTTTATTAAGCAAGGTGATCACTTAATGAGGGTTGTGCCTTGTCTTTGAAAGGTGGGAAGAAGAACGCTATCCAGAAGGCATCAAGTGGAAATTCCTAGAACATAAAGGGCCTGTCTTTGCTCCACCATATGAGCCTCTTCCGGAGGGTGTCAAGTTTTACTATGATGGTGAGTTATTTCAGGTTGTTTGAATTTTGGCTAAGAAGAGTTTGCTTCTTCTATTCTGGGATAGAAAATGAAGACACTGCTGCTATGGGACGTCCTATTTAGTTACTTGACTATGTTTTATTGTCCATGTGTGGCTTGGGAAAAGGAACTTTAGGTATTTAGTTTATAAGGTTCCATTTGCTGCTTGAAAAAAACTGGGGGCTAGGAGGGTGGGAAATACCATAAGAAAATCTGTAATCCTTAAAAGGCATGTCATTGTCACAGCTAGCCTACGGCCAACATTCTGGAGGTTCTTATCTGAACTCAATTTCTAGGAAACTGTTCTCTTCTATGGAGTTGTTCTCACTCAAATAGTAGTATTTTAGTTTGGTATTATACAATATACCAACAAGCTGCTTACCACTAGAAATAGTATTAGCAAAGGCTTAGCCCCAGGCATGCAGCTTGTAGGTAGGAATCATAAGCTGCATCACTCTATGTAGTGTGTAGTGTAATGCTGTGCCTTTGATAGGTGAATTTTGAAGAAATGCTCTGCTGAGGTCCTTGTTTTTAGTTTTTGAAACATTTCTAATTATGTATCCCTGTCTGGCCTGGAACTTGATATTGTATATCAGCTAGTCTTGAATTCGGTAGATTGATCTGTCCTGTTCCTGAGACATGAGCCACCTTACGTGGCCTGCTTAGGTCTCTTGGAACTTTCCAGGTTGCCTGAGAGTTACATCATCTGTGTTTTTGTCCTTGGGTTGAGGGATTTGAGAGTGGCCTTTTCCAAGCCTTCTTCTACTAACAGTGTGTCAGGCGGTAATGTCCAACTGACTTCTTCATTCCAAAAGTTCTGTCCAGAGATGCTAGAGTATTGTTTCTCAAACCCCACGTGTCATTAAGATTTACCAAGTAGATCTGGGCCCATTTAATAGTTGAGGGGTAGGACTGGGTGCTTCTGAACCAAATAGTTTTTGCCCACATGGAGAAACATTGGATAGGAAAGCTACTGAGACATATACAAGCACCTCACAAGTTCACCTGCCTTTGCCTCCTGAGTGCTGGAATTAAAGATGTACACCATCATGCCCTGGCTGATACCTCTTTTCTACAGTACACACACACACACACACACACACACACACACACACAATCTAAGGGTGAAAAAGTAAGAGCCTAAACACTTTGGTTCCAGATACTTTGGATAAGGCATGTTCAACTAGTTTTTTACCAAAGTGTTCATTCTGTAGGTATTTATTGAATATGCTTGTTTTCAGACATCCAAGTCCTAGCAGTAGATAGAGACTACTGATTCAGTCTATTAAGAAGTTGATAGTACAAAACACTTCATGGTCTGACTAGCAAATGTTTAAATTAGCAGTTTGTTCAGAGAGCAGAACACAGCCCACACACTGGGTCATTCTTGGAGACTCTTATGAAAATACTTGAATTTAAACTTCCTGATGAAGAGAAGAGACCTAAGACCTTAGAAAAGACAGTTGCTATATTCTGTAGCATGGTCTGGGCTCACTAACTTGAGAAAGCTCAGCTGGACCTCAGTGTGAAAGTCAAGGTGATGATGGATAGAAACTGGATCCCTTTATCTTGGGGCTTCTCT
This sequence comes from Acomys minous, assembly GCF_964271855.1. Classification (NCBI taxonomy): domain Eukaryota; kingdom Metazoa; phylum Chordata; class Mammalia; order Rodentia; family Muridae; genus Acomys; species Acomys minous. The sequence continues at coordinate 74,292,251 of NC_140485.1, read as the reverse complement.
TATTTTTCAGTATAGGAAACTGAGGCCTGGAACCAGTTTATTGTTGGCTATGGTCCCTTTTTCCTTTTAGCTTCATCTACTATAGGAGCAAAAGTGTTTTTTCTCTGCTTGTCTTCCTGGGATTTTTAACCCTTTGATTATAAAACTCCCACACAGTCAGGCCTGGTGGCGCATGCCTTTAATCCCAGCACTCGGGAGGCAGAGGGCAGGCGGATCGCTGTGAGTTCGAGGCCAGCCTGGTCTACAAAGCCAGTCCAGGACAGCCAAGGCTACACAGAGAAACCCTGTCTCAAAAAACCAAAAAAAAAAAAAAAAAAAAAAAAACCTCCCACACAGTAGTAAGTCAAGGGTATTTGACTTTTTAGTCCAAACTGATAAATACTGGTGGGCTGGACATAAGTTAGCTAAAGCACAGGATTGTGGCCTCTGTTAAGGACCTTCAGCTTCAGCTCTGACTCAACAGTTTCCGTTTCCAGAGCTCAGCCTTTTCCACAAAGTACTACTATTGCTGGGAAGCTATGCAACCTCTGCCCACTTCTCTGCTGTAGGAGCTGTTATGTAATCTTTCACAGCCCATTTAAAACAAAGTGAGTCAGAGTAGCTTTTTTTTTTTTCTTTCGGAGTAGCTTCTTTATTGGGACAAAGCCAGTGAAATAGTCTAAAGACACCCCACTAAAAATAAAAGCACTAGTGAACATTTAGTTTATGGCAAACATACCAGGCAATACATTCATTTAAATTCCTTTTTAAACTTATTTTTACTTTTTGTTTTGTTTTGAGATGGTGATTCTGAAGTCTAGGCTAACTTCAAACTGACAACCCTGTCTCAGTTAGATTTGATTCATGTTGCAGTTTTATTGGCAACTCAGAGACTTCCTCAGAGACTTTGCCAACACAGAATCTTGAAAGGACTTAGAAAGAACTACACAACCTTTTAAACTATGTTTTCTTAGTTGATCCTCTGCCTACCATACAGGTTTCAATTTTGTGTTTTATTCCCTGTTTTTACAGTCAGGAAGAGCCCTTCCAGCCATTATGAGATGTCTTCTCAATTTTACAATGAGTTTGCTTCAGGTTAAGTTTTAGGTTTCTGTAATGAATGTCAATCTTTTTGAATCATTAGTAGTTACATAACTATAAGCAGTGGGATTATATTTAATCTCATTTAGAATGCAACCAAATGCTATTATTATGGCATAGATTGCTTCTGTATAGTATTGTAATGTTGGTTGGTTGGTTGGTTTGTTGGTTTCCAGAAAAGATAGAAATTGGCCCTAGGAGTAGGAGTGCAAAATTCTCTGAATATTTGGTAGATTGGGCTCCTATATACTTTACTTTCACTGCCAGTTACCATCTAACTACAGTACACAAAGCCTAGGCCTCCTCCAGAATCTCCTTTTCAGTTTGCCGGCTTTCCTTGAACATAAGGGCTTTTTTAGAGCAGCTTTTACTTACTTTACTTACTTGCTGCCTAGACCTAGCCACACTTGCTGTGGATTGGTTGGGATTTCCTGAAAGAGGTGAGCTCCTGGTGCTGTTCCCAGTGTTTCAGGTGCACTGTATGCAGAAGTGCCATTTCTGGCTGGGGAGATGGCTCAGTGGGTTTCCATTGGATGAAGTAGCACATTTGTCTAATTCTAGCATATTCCTATAGTGAGATGGGAAGTGGAAACGAAAATTGGCACGAGTGACTGTGTCAGCTGGCCTGCATTATAATAGCAGTAAACAAAGAGACCTTAATCTCAAAACAAGATGGAAGGCAAGGACTGACACCTAAGGCTCTGACCCCTACATGGGCACTGTTGCACACATACAACCACACACGTACACACAATGTAGTTTCTGATTCTATGTCTAGGATGGAGTCCCCAAACTCAGTATTTATAACAATCTTGCTTGTTATGCTTTTGGTTTACGAACCACACTTTGAGTAGCAAGGTTCTAGAGGAAGGTTTATTTAGGTTTTTATGTGGGAAATCTGGGCTTGCCTGCTGTGAATATATATTCTTACTCATATTCCACCCACGTAACTTTGAAGAAGAAAGATGCCTATTTCTTTTCCCCACAATTCCTTTCTTCCACTCCCTGCCCCTATCCTTTCCTCCTCTTCTTGAACAGAGGCTGCTTAGCTTAGCAGTGGCAGGAGTCCTTCTGAGGATTTGATTTTTAAAAACCATTGAAGAGGTGTAAAGGACCCTGCTTGCTGAAAGGAAAAGGAAGAATGGCTGGGCCTTCCCCAGGTCATCCCTGTCCTGAGCAGGCACCTGGGAACAATTAACTGGCATAGTCTCCAAAAAAAGACCCAGGTAAATATCTACTAAAGAGAAGGAGAACATTTATAAATAGACATATAACAGTTTGTTGCTCTGTTGTTGTTTTAACTATGTCAGCAGACCTTTGTACACCTTGGAAAGGTAAGCCATCAGTAAAGACTTCTCCAGTATTCAGTTCACATAGAATATGAATATTGTGCCTCACTTTTGGACCCATTTTCTTCCTTTAGGTAAAGTTATGAAGCTGAGTCCCAAAGCAGAAGAAGTAGCTACATTCTTTGCAAAAATGCTTGACCATGAGTATACTACTAAGGAAATATTCAGGAAAAATTTCTTTAAAGATTGGAGAAAGGTATTGTGGCTCGTGTGTTTATATCTCAATAGTCCACAAAAGTGCTGGCTGGGAGTTGTAGCCCATGCGTTATAATGTCTTAACAGTAAAAAGAGGGAAAAAAACTTTTTAAATGTGGGCTATAGAGATGGCTCAGTGGTTAAGAGCACTGATTGCTATTCTAGAGATCCTGAGTTCAATTCCCAGCAACCACATGGTGGCTCACAGCCATCTATAATGTGATCTGATACCCTCTTCCAGCCTGCAGGGGTACAAGCAGGCAGAACACTATATACATAATAAATAAATCAATACATCTTTTGTAACAATGCAAACTATAGTTTAATGAATAAGTTTTCTGGGTTTTATTGTAGTAAAAGATGTATATATTTTGTTCTTTTCTTTCTTTCCTTTTTTTTTTTTTAAGACCGAGTTTCTCTGTGTAGCCTTGGCTGTACTGTACTCACTTTGTAGTCCAGGCTGGCCTCAAACTCACAGCAATCTGCCTACCTCTGTCTCCCAAGTGCTGGGAATAAAGCCATGTGCCTCTACACCTGGCTCATCTCTTAATATTTTAATGGGGTTTTTGTCCAACAAGCATATGACCTTTCTCTCTGCTTTCTCTATGATAAGTCACTTAAAATCTTTTTATATTAAAAAAATATAGCTTATAACGGAATAACCCCTTTTCCCAATAGAAGACCTCACTGAGATTGGCTACCTTTCTAGACACCTTTGACTTTAAAAAAAAAAAAAAGTTGTACTTTAAATACAAAGAAAGAGGAGGACTTGTTAATGTATTTAAATTCTTTTCCCATCTTTTCTTTCAACTAGGAAATGACTAATGATGAGAAAAATGCGATTACCAACCTAAGCAAATGCGACTTTACACAGATGAGCCAGTATTTCAAAGCTCAGTCAGAGGCTCGGAAACAGATGAGCAAAGAAGAAAAATTGGTATGATAGAATTAATATTAAGCTAGAAAATTTGAATAGTGATTACTTGTATAATCTTGTTCTTGCCACACACATTGATTTCATTAATTTTATATTTTCCTGTGTTAAAGATTTCCTTAGTAAAGTCTACTTAATTTTATTTAAATTTACCGTGAGCTTTGTGAGTACTTCAGCAGCAGTCAATAACTGTATTACTGTTGTCAGTTTAAGTGTGGGGAGCCCTGTCTCCCAATGTTTACCATTTAAGGCACATGAAATAATGCTGGCTGTGTACGTAGCCATTCTACTGAGGTGTTTTACTTTGTTTGTTTACTGTCATCCATCTCCATTTCCCAGTGCTAGCTGTACTCATTGTTGAAAGATCCTTCTAGTATCCAACATGTGGGTTTTTTGTTGTTTGTTTCTGCAAACCACTTGCTTTCATAAACAGGCTTACCCGAAGAATGGGTGTGTATATGTCAGTTTACTTCCATAGTCTCTGAGTAGTTGAGACAGGAGCTATATAGCCTTCAAGCTTAAAATATTTTCTATTTAGGAAATGTTGCCAAGCCTAGTTTAGAGGAATCTAAGGTAGGTTTTTTGTTTTCCAAACCTGGGTCCAAAAGTTAAGAAGTTCAAGGAATGTTTTTGTACTTCATGATGCTGTAGTTTTGGCATTTTAAAAGACTTAAAATTTAAGTAACTTAATATTCATTTCATACGTCTACAAGTATTGAGTTACACTAACTGGCAGCCATCTGTATTGATACAAACCTGTAATCTTAGCACTCAGGGCTGAGGCAAGAGGATTACTGTAAGTTAAGTTCATTCTGGACTACAAAGCAAGAACCATCATGTCTCAACAAAACAAACAAAAATTGCATTAGACTTTTTCATTTTAGGTTTATTTTATCTGCAGTTTTCCAAAGCACTGAAATTTGTCTATTACTCACTTTGTAGATGTTTCTTATTTTTAATTGTGTGTGCATGCATGCATATATCTGTGGGTACACTTGCAGATCAGAAGATGTCAGGTGATGTGGAGCTGTTACATGTGGTTGTAAGCATTAGCTCTAAAGCCAAAACAATAACAAGGAAGGAGGGGAACTTACCACAAATCACATATAGAGGAGATAGGTTAGGGTGATTTAACCTCAGTAGGAGAATGATTGCCTAGCAAACATACAGCTTTAGGTTTGCTTCATCCCAGAAAACAAGCAAAAAAACTAGATATCACATACACATTACACGTCAGATACAAATTCGTTGAGGCTTAAAACATTATGGGAAATGCTGTCCTGTTAAGTAGCTTTTAGAAGATAAAGACAGGTTATAACAGTTTGAGCACACTGGACAGGTGTTCTGTAATTGAGCTGCATCCCCAGTCCATATTGTAAAATTTTTGTTGGGGAGGGGGCCAGGTTTTGGATTTTTTGTTGTTTGTTTTTTGTTTTTGAGACAAGGTTTCACTGTGTAGCCTTGGTTGTCTTGGACTCTCTTTGTAGATCAGGTTGGCCTTGAACTCACAGGTCTGCCTGCCCGTGCCTCCCAAGTGCTGGGATTAAAGGTGTGCACCACCATACCTGGCTATACATTTTTATTTTTAATTAAAATTTGACTATAAAAAACAACAACAAACAGAACCAAAAAACAGAAACAACCAAACAAAAATACATTAGCCAAACCAAAGTCTGTACATCTCAATGAAACAGAATAGTCATTCTGAAGGTGTTGGTTAAATTTTACATTATCACTGTCAAATATATGTTTTATGCTCTTCCACTGCGAAACAAAATAATCCATGACACAGTTGAAACTACAAGGGAAAAATTAGCTTTGTATCCTTTTTTTTTTCCAAGTCTCCTTTTTCTGCTTTCAGTCCTTCCTCACTGCCTAACATTTACCTCTCCTTTATAATATTAATTTTTAGGGTTCACATCTTAAAATATCTCGGTACGCTGGGGCTGCAACTAGCTGAGCTAGTACGGGCCTTTCCTCATATGCGTAAAGCCCTGGCTTTGTTCTCCAACACTGCATGAAACTCAGTGTGATAGTGCATGCCTATAGTATCCGCCCTTGGGAAGTGGAGACAGGAAGACCAGAAATTCAAGGTCATTCTCAATTACATAGAGAATTTGAAGAAATCCTGAGATACATGAGACCATATCTTTAAAACGGAACTAAGCCAAACTAAAATATATACAACATTCATAAATCTATACCCTTTACAATAAAAGATTTAAGGGTTGAAGCTTTAGCTAAGTTGTAAACTCAGTCTGCAGTAAGTATAAAAGAAAAACAGTGAGAATCTGTTAACTGTAGTCATTTATTCTTGGTAGATCTTTTGGCAAGTTATTATATATAAGTTTAAGATCCATTAGACAGCCAGATGTGGTGGCGCCCACACCTTTAACCCAGCACTCGGTAAGCAGAGGCAGGTGGATCACTGTGAGTTGGAGGCCGGCCTGGTCTACAAAGTGAGTCCAGGACAGCCAGGGCTACACAGAGAAAACCCCCCCCCCCAAATCCATTGGACATTTTCCTTTATTTGAATTCATTTCTGAATGACCTTTAAACTTTACCTTGATCTTTCTTATGCAAGAGATAAAAAGAGTTAACTCTTAGCATGTAGGAGTTTGAATCCATTTTGTGTACCTCCTTGCTCTATTTTAGAAAATCAAAGAAGAAAATGAAAAGTTACTGAAAGAATATGGATTTTGTGTTATGGATAATCATAGAGAACGGATTGCCAACTTCAAGATAGAACCTCCAGGGCTTTTCCGTGGCCGAGGCAACCATCCCAAGATGGGCATGCTGAAGAGAAGGATCATGCCTGAGGACATCATTATCAACTGTAGCAAGTGAGCACCATTTATGAGCCAACCTGAGGTGCAGAGCTTTTTCCGCACTGGTGGTTGGGACTGTTCATATTGTTAAGGAGAACGGTGTAGTATCGTCATTGGTAGGTCTCCCAAGGTTTTTTTTGTTGTTGTTGTTGTTTTTTGTTGTTGTTTTGTTTTGTTTTGAGACAGGGTCTCTGTGTAGCCTTGGCTGCTCTGGACTCACTTTGTAGACCACGCTGGCCTCGAACTCACAGCGATCCACCTGCCTCTGCCTCCTGAGTGCTGGGATTAAAGGCGTGCGCCACCACGCCCGGCCTCCCAAGGTGTTTGTTTGTTTGTTTGTTTGTTTGTTTTTTCAGAATTGGGGCCTGGGGCAGATAGGTCCACTTCTGGTCATGAGAAGGAGACATAATTTGTCACTTTTCATTTCACTTCCCTTCTTCACGATTATTTTCACAGAGATGCCAAGGTTCCTTCTCCTCCTCCAGGACATAAATGGAAAGAGGTCCGACATGACAACAAGGTTACCTGGCTGGTCTCCTGGACAGAGAACATCCAAGGTTCTATTAAATACATCATGCTGAATCCCAGTTCACGAATCAAGGTGAGCATGGCTGTTGGGTATGCCTCTTTCTAGGTGGCTAAGAATCTCTTTTCTTTTGAGTTGAAATGTGCTTTTTAGACTCAGTTTAACAAATTAAAAGCCTACCCTCTCATGAAAGGAGGCAAGAGCTTTTATGGTTAGCATTATCTGTTAACCTCCCAAAGATGTTTCATATTTGTGTCCTATTGTAATCTTTTTTTTTTCTGAGGTGCATAGTTAACATTATTTTACAAAAAGTTAAAGAATGCAGGTTTGCAATTAGAATGAATATAATATACATTATTGATGAACATATACCAGTGAATATTTACATAAACATCATAGTCACATGCTTGCTAAGATAAAATTTAGAACAAAGTAATTTCCAAAGGTTGTTGGCCTGATACAATGTTTCGGAAATACTGTTTGTTGGTTCCTCCTATTCTAATCTTATTTGTGGAAGTTTTCTGAGACCTCACCGTGTTCCAAGGATGGTGTATGTATGGTAATAGCAACTGTGCAGATGCAGCTCTTGCCTTCACAGTCCCTGCTTACCAACTGGGGCTCAAGATGTGATGAAGTGATTGGTAGACATATATGAGACATGTAGGAACTATTTTCTCTGAATGTAGAAACAAGCTATAAAACCTAGAGTTTTATGTACCTCAGTGTTTCTGAAATCTCATCTTAGTAGGTTCCTTTAAGATGTGATTGTATTGATAGCCTACCATATACATCTTAAATGCTTGTGTGTTGTTGTCAATTGTTAGACTTACTGAGAGGGACTGTCTTGGGTTTTTGTTAGCCAGCTAGCTGTTCTGGAGAGACATTATGGAAATCTGAACTACACAAAAAGAGAGCTAAGCCTCACACCCCCCCCCCAAAAAAAAGTCCAAGGAATTGGTTCTGTGTAGTCTGAAACTGTTTCCATTCAAGAGTCTGAAGCTAAAGACTTTTGAAACCCTTGTTTATAAGGATTTAGCCTCTGTTAAGATCTGAGAGTCACAGGTGAAAAAAAACTATGTAAATTTTGTATGCTTTCCAGCGTATACCCTGTGGTCTGATATGTGTCACTATTTTCTTAATGAAAAATACCATCTGGATACTTTCTTCATATAAATTGGAAAATAGTTCTTTTGGTTCAGAGTAAGTATACGGGGACACAAAAGAGAACTCAGAACAACAGTTAAAATCGTGTTCTCTTTCTCTTAGCACCTCATAGAGCTACAGAAATGGATAAGCGAAAGTAGTTTTTCTTAACATCAGAGTGGACTTTTTAAAGGAAATCAGATTAAAGTTAGATCATTTGTTTGTTTGGCTTTTGTTTTGGTTTTCAAGACAGGATTTCTCTGTGTAGCCCTGGCTGTCCTGGACTCACTTTGTAGACCAGGCTGGCCTCGAACTCACAGAGATCCACCTGCCTCTGCCTCCTGAGTGCTGGGTTAAAGGCATGGGCCACCATGCCTGGCGTAAAGTTAGATCTTTAAAGAGGTCTTCTAAATAGACTTGGGTGCCTATGGACGGAAGAGGAGGGTGAGTAGAGAATAGGGTGAGATATAAAGGGATGTGAAAAGTAACACAAACTGTCAAATGGGGTGGGTGTGAAGACTCAACGGGTAAGGAACAGGTTTTGTAAAAGCAAGATTTTACCTGACATAAAACTGGACATAGCCATGCATGCTATTTCAGTGTTAGGATACAGGCAGATCCTGGGAGCCCACTGCCCAGCTAGCTTAGTTGAGATTGTGAGTACAGTAAGAGACCCTGCCTTAATCAGGTGGAGGGAGGGGTTCAAGAGATGGCTCAGTGATTAAGAATGCTGGCTGTTTTTCCAGATGACCAGTGATTCAGTCACTGCACAACCAATTCAGTTCTTAGGGGATCTGATGCCCTCTTCTGGTCTCTATAGGCACTGCATGCATGAGGCAGACACAATATACATAAATATAAAAAATTAAAATAAATCTTTTAAAAATAAGGTGGAGAATCTTCCTCATGCACAAGGATTTGTGCCTACACACACATATACATGTACCACATACACTGTAACTACCAAGTAATGGTGGCTCCAGAACATTGTTAATATACTAAGTGTCACACCAATGGTAAATTCTATGTATATTCACCACAGAAAATTGTCAATCTGTGATGAGTATTAGCTTAGTCTTTAAAAGCTTTTTCATGTAAGTGGCATTTAGTAACCATAACAGACATATATTCATGATTCCACTTTGTAGATGAATAAATTTAGTCTATGGGAATTAAAAAAAAAACACATAGATCTGATAGCTCGTAACTCTGTCAATCCTCTTAGAATGTAATTTAGATCTCTAATCTCCCATGTCTCTCCCATGACATCCTGCTGTCAAATTGTGGCACACAAATTTGGACATAAATAGGAAATTAGGAGACCTCTAGATGGCTGTTGTTCTTCAGGCAAGAAACTGTAGTGACCAAGGCAGGTGATGCCAATCAAAGTGGAGAAAAGGGCATAGATTTCAAATATGTGGTTGTTATGTTTTCCTATAGGCAGAAATTACAGGGGGTTGTAATTCTCACAAGTGAGATCTTTGCTGGCAAGCCAGGACAGCACCCCAAGAGCAGAAAGCTATCCAGTCTTAGTCCAGACAATAGCCACCAGATAACTGCGTAGTAAGCATTTTCCGGGTTTCTAGAAGATGGTTTTACTAACTTGAGACTTACCCAGAGATTGTGTTTGTCTAGATGCCTGAGTCCAAGATCAGACATATGACTTGAGAGTAGGATGGAATCCCCAAGAAGAGTCATTAAAAGTCTGGAAAGGTAGAAAATTTGGGGATCAGGAGTGAGGTGGCAGTGCCTGTGGCTTCTTGAACTTGCCCTCAGTCTTGTCTTAGGGTTTAAGGCTTAAGAAAGGCCTATGCAGCAGAACATCAGTGTCTTCAGATGGCGAATCTTGATAGCACTTTGAATAGTGTGTTGCCACCCAGAGAAGCATTCTCTTCAGTAAAGACAGGTTCAAGCTTGAGAAGTTTTGGTTTTTTGTTTGTTTTTTTCTCTGTGTTCTTTTAGGTTGATTTTTACTTAATGTGTATGAATGTTTTCTCTGCCTAATGCGTGTACACTGTATTATATGCCTAGTGCCGACAGAGTCCAGTAAAAGGTAGCAGATACCCTGAGCTGGAAGTAATTCAGTGCTGGGCTGCTTGCTGTATGGGTGCTGGGAACCAAAACTACTTCCTCCCTAAGAGCTGCTAGTGCTTTTTACCTCTGGACCATTTCTCTAGCCCCAAGTTTTGTTTTTAGTGAAATAATTCAAATATATAAAAATAGATATTTAATTAATTCTTGTCCTTATTGTCTAGCATTGTCAGATGTTAGCATTATGTCCTATATCACTTAATTACAAAAAACCCTCTGATATGCTGCGTATGGTGATTTGAGCCTTTAAGCTAGTACTTGGGAGACAGAGGGATCTCTTGAGTGTAAGGCTGTCCTGGTCTTCATATCAAGTTCCAGGCTAGCCAAGGCTAAGCAGGGAGGCCGATAGACTTCACACACTCTGGTAGGTGCTACCGTGCCAACTCACACATAGATCTATGGGTGGCACTAACTGTACTTACTGAGTTACTATAAAACCAAAAACTTTAAGTTGGCAGGGGATATGGGGGCCTTCAGAAGAAATGGGAGAGAGATAATATCATATTTCTTTGTATATGTGTATGAAATTTTCAAAAATAAACCCAGCCCTGAGGAGGGAGCAAGAGGAGGGATTCCTGGGCCTGGCTTGCCAAGCAGTCTGGCCTAAGTGGTGAGTTTGGGCCAGTGAGAGACCCTGCCTTAGAACCAAGCATCTAAGCAACCATGCCTGCGTTTGTCTAACTCACACACTCAAAGTATAGTAGCAAATGGCAACTTGTGAATACAGATCCTGAGAAAGGCTAAACGACAGATTCAGCTTACTTCCTGCTCCAAGTGCCCATGTCATTGCATGGATAAGTATCTACATTTAAGAGAAAGTGTGGTGGCACTGGTTTATAACTGTCACTAACTAGTTTTCTCTCTATTATGGAGAAGTTGCCAACTAGGGAAAGAGGAGGGGGAGTCAGAGGCTCTTACATTATCTGTCTTTGTTTTAGCAAATTGCTTTTCTAGTCCATATGTTACATGTTGATGTGGTAACAGAGTTTGAGACAGTACCATCTCTGAAGAGGACAGGAAAGGGCCTTGTATAATGGGTTTGATTTGACTCTCCCTGAAGAACCTAGGTGGATATTTTTTAGAAGCAGTCCAAGAAGGTTTTAAGTCTAGTGTCATCTTATAGACTCTGTTCAGCAGCACTGAGAGCAAGCAGAGCAAGTGTACTTAGAGGCCAGCCCTCTTGTTAGCCCTTTGCAGGCTGTCTTACGTTCTGTCCCCCATTCCAGTGTTCTTGAGATAACTTTGGATTGTTCCAGGAGCCCAATCATGTGACAGGAAAGCTGCTCCAGTGGTCTCTTGTGTAAATTTCTTATTTGACTTTTTCAAACTTTGTTTGCCTGACTGCTCCCAGTAATCATTGAGTTAGACCAATGCCTATGTGTGTTGGAGTGATGGAAGAGTCCATTTCTGGCTAGATAGTGTATTTTAGTGAGCCTTTCAGGTGTCTTCTTGGTGGTGGTTGATGTAAGAAAGAATGGTGGAAGTGCATTATTGTTTTGCACAGGAAGACAGTTTATATTGTATTTTTTTCTAATTCATTCTCTCTTTTTTTTTTCAAGATTTATTTATTATGTATAGAGTATTCCACCTGCATGTACACCTGCAGCCCAGAAGAGGGCACCAGTTCTCATTACAGATGGCTGTGAGCCACCATGTGGTTGCTGGGAATTGAACTCAGGACCTTAGGAAGACCAACCAGTGCTCTTAACCTCTGAGCCATCTCCCCAGCCCCCAGTAATTCATTCTCTTAAATGTCAAATTGTACTTAGAGAACTCAGTGAAAAATTTTCATCTTCCCAGGAAATGTGACAGCTATTAGTTATTCAAACTCTTGTTTTAAAGCTAAACAAATCCATACAAATAGTAAGTACACATACAATTATGAGGAAATGCTGATGATTCCATAGCACATCCAAATAAACATTGCTTTCTGAGCATTTGTTAAGATCTGGAAACAAGCCTTTTTCCAGGTACCCTCATGCCTCCATGAGAGGAGGCTGGTTACCTTGACCATAGTTTTTATGTTTTAAGGATTCTACGTGGTCCCGTGGGTCAAGTACTTTTGTATCAGGTAGAAACCAAGAATACAGAAAAAGAAGTCTCTACCACCTCCCCTCCTTTGTAGAATCAAAGAGTTAAAGAGCAGAAATTCTTGGATTATTTCTTTTTCTTTAATTCCATATATTCTACCCATGTGTCTGTGTGAGGGCATGTGCATTTGAATACCACAGATTAGGAGACCTAAAATCCTTCTAGAGCTGGAGTCACGGGCCACTGCTAAGCCATCGCCAGCCCCAGGTTCTTGGGTTCTTATGCGCTTGCTTTTCTTGTGTTACTGTTGTGTGGTCAGTTTCACACCTTGTAAAACTCTTAGCCTTTGTTTGCAGGTCTGTTTTCACTCAGAGTGGTAACAGAAATCTTCTGTTGTTTAATAGTCTTTTTAAAAATATTCATTATTTATTCTTTAAGAATTGTATACGTACATACAATGTACTTGGATAACCCCCAGATTCCCTCCACATACATCTTCCTCTTAACTTCATGTCTTCTCTTTTTAGTAGCCCACTCAGTTGTATTAGTGATGTCCATGCATGCATGAGTGGAGACCATCCACTGGAGCATGGGAAAGCTACCAGGGACCTCACCTCAAAAGAAAACACCACAAATACACACTATCAGCCTCTAAGTGTCAGTAGCTCCTCAGCTAGGAGTCAGGGCTTGTGTATCCTTCTCCCCTTCTTGACTGAATGTTGACTGGCTTGATCCTGTGCATGCAACCACAACTGTGAGAGTTCCTGAGTACAGTGGCCCTGCCATGTCCAAAAGATACTTTAGCCCCTGTGCTCCCTGACCTGTGCCTCTTAGAGTCTTTCCATCACCTTTAACAATGCTTCCTGAATCTTGAGGTCAGAGTGTGTGAGGTAGTGGTTCCATTCATGGCTGAATAGTTCACAGACACTTGTTCTCTGTACTTTGACCAGTTGCAGCCTTTGGTATTAACCACATCCATTGCAAAACTACTGATTAGGAGCAAGAGCTGCTCTAGTCAGTGGGTGTGGAGATAGTACTTAGAAGGCAGCTTGATGCCATGTCCATCTAGCAAAGTCACAGTACTGTTTTTCCCCCCCAGACCTACGAGCTTCGCAGCCACAGTTTCTTGATAAGATGTAAAAAACCAGGCACATGTAATTTCCATAGCATTTCATAGCTTTAGGATCACACCTCAAAATTTGTGCCAAAAGCTCTCTGTTTAAAAGAAGCAGCTTTACTGTGAGTTCGAGGCTAGCCTGGTCTACAAAGTGAGTCCAGGACAGTCCAGGCTACACAGAGAAACCCTGCCTCAAAAATACAAAAATAAAAACAAAGAAGAAGATGACAACGACGATGAAGCTGGGTGGTGGTGGTGATATACACCTTTAATCCTAGCACTTGGGAAGCAGAGGTTGGTGGATCTCTGAATTGAGATCAGCCTATACAGAGAAACTCTGCCTTGAAAAACTGGGGGGTGGGGGGGGTGGAGACAAAGGAAGGGAAGGAAGGAAGGTGTTCCTTGAAACATTTTTTCTCAGTCTAATAAGAGATGGCTTTTAAAATGCTACAGTGAGAAAATAATTATAGCTGTTCCTGGAAGTCATTGTGTTCCTTGGTAATTACATGTTGTAGTCTTGGGTTCTGTTTCTTGGATATGTCAATGAAATAAGGACATACATGGACAAATTCAAGACTCAATGACTGTCTTGAATTTAATGGAATTCAGTGTTAGCAAAAAACTGATACGGGTCTTAGATTCTGCAGTAAGGCTGTGATGCTTGTAAGGGAATGGGGATGCTTATATCCTTATGTTGACAGAAGTCAGTTTTGTGGATGTTTGGTGAGCGTCTCCCAAGAGTGTGTGCATTTTATAGATTGGAAAGCTTTCTTAGCAATTAGATAGGAGTCAGTTGTATGAAAGTAGAACAAAATATATTCTTTTAAAAAAAAAATAATTTATTCACATTACTTCCCGATTGTAATCCCCTCACTCTTATGTTCCTGTTCCCACCCTCCCCAGCATGTATTCTCTTCAGTTCTATTCTTTCAGCCTTGATTAAGCTCTGGTTTCTGTTCTTGGGTACAGAGCTCTGAATATTTAGTGTGTTACTCCACATTTTGTTCTGCAGGGTGAGAAAGACTGGCAGAAGTATGAGACTGCTCGGCGGCTGAAGAAGTGTGTGGACAAGATCCGAAATCAGTATCGGGAAGACTGGAAGTCCAAAGAGATGAAAGTTCGGCAGAGAGCTGTAGCACTGTACTTCATTGATAAGGTGGGAGCAGATTCCTTTATCCGAATTGGACAGTTCTGTTTATAGGTATAGAGTGTCTACTCTGTAAGTACAGGGGATGGGAATGTATATCTGCTGTGTGACTTAAAATCAAATCAAACCCAGTAGGAAAAGAATACAAAGAAAGAGGCATCCATGGTATGTTTGCTGTTGAGTACAGCCTTTATAACAGGAAGATATGCATAAAGTGAACATTTTGGGTTGGATTGGGTTTGGGTTTTTTGTTTTGGTTTGTTTTGGGTTGGGTTTTTTTGTTTGTTTGTTTGTTTGTTTGAACAGGGTTTCTCTGTGTAGCCTTGGCTGTCCTAGAACTCACTCTGTAGACCAGGCTGGCCTCAAATTTACAGAGATCTACCTGCCTCTACCTCCCAAGTGCTAGGATTAAAGGTGTGCACCACCACCCCTGTTTGTTTGTTTTTTAAATAACATGATTTCAAGCATTTTTTTTACTGTAATTCATAATGCATAACTACTTATTTATGTCAAAATCCAACACATATTTTTATTTGTATGCAATTAAATAAAAATACACCACCACCCGCTTAAACTACTAGCGTGAATTGTGGTATTTCTTTTCTATTTCATTCTTTTAGAACCTATAAATTGATTAAAAAGTGTAGTTTAGCCGGGCATGGTGGCGCACGCCTATAATCCCAGCACTCGGGAGGCAGAGGCAGGTGGATCACTGTGAGTTCCAGGCCAACCTGGTCTACAAAGTGGGTCCAGGACAGCCAAGGCTACACAGAGAAACCCTGTCTCGAAAACCAAAAAAAAAAAAAAAAAAAGTGTGGTTTATCGGCTGGAGAGATAGCTAAAAGATTAGGAGCCCTGACTGTTTCTCCAGAGGTCCTGAATTCAATTCCCAGCAACCACACAGTGGCTCATAGCTATCTATAACGTGATCTGATTCTCTCTTCTGGCCTACAATTGTACCTTCAGGCAGAGCCCTGTATACATAATAATAAATAAATCTTTTTTTAAAGTGTCATTTATTGTAATTACAGTTTGAAAGATGATGTTACCAAGTTCAGTTTCTTAGTACTCAGGTTTTTTTTTTTTTCATTTTACAGTGTTTATATTTTAGCTCAAATTCTAAATTCCAACAAAATTGATACAGTTTTTAATCTAACTGTCCAAAGGAAAAATGTTCTCATTTGTGTCTTTGGTGTTTGTTTTGTTTTCCCCTTCTCTTCGCTCTATCTCCATTCCAAGGCCCAGGGATAGAGTAGAGAGGCTTGGGTCCCTGGGTGCCCCTGTGGCTTTCATATGTCATAACATAATGGGATCTGAGTTTGCAGGCTGTGCAGGCTGATGCTTTGTTCATAGAAGAATTGTGGAGCCTTCTGGTTTGGGGTTTCCTAGAGATCATATGCAGTCCCTGTTTCCTCACCGACACTCACCTCTTTCCTAACAACCCTACTCCACTTCTTTTAACAGCTTGCTCTGAGAGCAGGCAATGAGAAAGAAGAAGGAGAGACGGCAGACACCGTGGGTTGCTGTTCACTTAGAGTGGAGCACATCAATCTACACCCAGAATTGGATGGTCAGGAATATGTGGTCGAATTTGACTTTCCCGGGAAGGACTCAATCAGATACTATAACAAAGTCCCAGTTGAGAAACGAGTAAGTTAATGTGGCCTGTGCTCTCTGGCATGCTTTTTTACTTAGTCATTCAGCAAATATTTATTGAGTGCTTTTGTCTGCTCTGTATTTTGCTGGGCTCTAGCAAAAATGATCTCAAAGAAAGAAGAAACTGCTTGTTGTGTTGTGTGCCTCATTTAGCCCTGTCCTGCAAACTCTGACACATTACTGGGAGTGTGTGGCCATCTCTGGAAGCAGTTTGTAACGGAGTCTACAGAGAGTTAGCCCTTACAGCAAATTCAACATAAACTTGAACCCAACCACTTTAGTGATTTAAGCATGGCATCCTCTGGTCATGTTGCATATTGTCCCCATGTGCCTTGTTCAGCCCCAGGCCAATTCCCACCTGATTAAAACGGTAACCTTTCACTTCTCAGGTCTCTGTGCCTATCCCTGTAGACCTTGAAGATAGGCACACGGGCACTCACTACTCTAACCGTCTAGATTACAGTTAAATTGTGCAGCCAGGGCAAGCATAGTTTGACTATAAGGGAGCATTTTTTTATTCTTAGGCAATAGACACCGAGATGTTTGGCTCTAAACAGCTACAATATACACCTCCAAATGGCTCAGAACAGATACTTAGGTATTTATGTAAATTTACACATAAAAGCAAGAATTTGGGTATACTATATATGGGTGGTCTTTGTGCCATTTCTCTTTTTTTTGAAAGTTGTGAGTTTGAAATTATTTCTAAAATGTTTTAAAATAATAATTGGGCTTATTTTTTTTTTTAGGTTTTTAAGAACTTACAACTGTTTATGGAGAACAAGCAGCCTGAGGATGATCTTTTTGATCGACTTAATGTAAGTAGACACAGGACATAGGCTAGAGTCCCAGGAAATCTCAAGCTCCTGAGGATGAAAGTTGCCAAAGGATATTTGGGCTGTCCATTCATTGTAGCTCATCCAGTGATATTCTACATACGCTTCCTTCCTTGGTGCACACAGTGCACCTGTAAGTAGGAGCAGACTCCTTCCTGCTGTAGAGCCTTAAGGCAGAGGGAGTTGAGCCTTACATGTATCTTTTCCTCTTTCTTTCATGAGATTTCCAGCTGTCTGTACTAGAGACCTAAAACTTTTGCCTTATTTTCTTTACTGGGAAAGATCTTTATAAGAAAGAACAGATTTGTTGTTTTAAGCTGCTCAAGAGTTAAGCCATTTGTAGGAAGGTATCTGCAATCCTATATTATAGAATTATTTTCTCTCATTGGCTACCTTCCTCCTCGAAGGACAGGGCAGTAACTGACAGGATGATGATAGCACTGGCACAATGACTCCTAGTGCTTGCTGCAAGGGAAAGGGTGGTTTGACTTTTACCTCAGTTCCAATATCCTCTTTGTTGTCTTCTGTAGACTGGTATTCTAAATAAGCATCTTCAGGATCTCATGGAGGGCTTGACTGCCAAGGTGTTCCGTACTTACAATGCCTCCATCACACTACAGCAGCAGCTTAAAGAGCTCACGGCCCGTAAGTACTCTCTAGGGCTGTCCCTAGAGATGGTGCAGTGTCCTTGAGTTTTACTCTTTCCCTCCAACTGCTAAAAGAGATTTAGCTGTCTAAACAAAACCAGTCAGTGTCTTTTCTTCCCACTCCTACCCCAGATTCTAGATTAATCTCATAGAATACTGAAAAGAGCTTTGCATCTGTTCTAAACATTCTTGTGATTTGTCTGGGTTACTTAAAAGCTCACAGGGTACAGACAGTGTGGTTAAATTGGGGAGGGTAGTTGTCAGGGTTACCAGAAAAATATAATAGAGTAAATCTTTTCCCTAAGGTCTCTGTTATTTTTTTCTCTTCATAGTAATAGGTAATAATTACTCCTGGGACATTAGGACTTTTACTCCCCTCCTGTTAAAACAAGTTCTCACACTGTAGCTGAAGGCTGGCCACAACAACTCATTATGTGGCCCAAGGTAGCCTCAAATAGGGAACCTTTTGCCTCACCCTCCCCAAGGCTGGAACTATAAGCAAGAACCACCGTTCCTGGTTTCTGGGACCTGAGTTTCCACTGTTGTCTGTAAGTGAATCCAATGGTCTTAGAGCCAGAGATGGCATACTGGAGATAAGTATTTAGTTAGGGTGTGGTTTAAGTAAGTGCTACAAAGCCTATCAATGGTGGTAGCAGCAGCACATGACGGCACACTGCCCTTACTTAGTCCCAGCACTTAGAAGACAGAGGCAGGAAGATCTGTGAGTTCGAGGCCAGCTTGGTCTACAGAGTGAGTTCCAGGACAGCCAGGGCTACACAAATAAGCACTGTCTTGGAGGAAAAAAATGCAAGTAAAGTCAGATCCCTAGAACTGGAGTTAAAGACAGATGATTGTGAGCTACCACAAGAATACTAGAAGTAAACCCAGGTCCCCTGCACGAGCAGCAAGTGGGTTTTTAATATGGTTTTAAAATGTATAGCTTAAGATCCCTTCATCTCATCCTCCTACAGTCTTCTCCTAGTACAGCATTTTCTCCAGGCTACATTTGGCTGGTAAGTGGGAGACAACAAATAAGGAAAGCATTATAAGGGTCCATGGCCAGACTCCTGAAGTTAAAAAGCAAACTGTAGATTTCTCTGTAATAGTAGAGACAAGCTGGGTACAGTAATTCTTGCCACTCAGGAAGGAACCCAGTAGTTTCAAGACCACCTGGACTACATAATGAGACCTGGTCACAAAATAAAAAGAGGCTCAGAATTCCTATTGTGACCGAAACTCATTCAGGCTATGTAGATACTTCCTGCCTTTGACTCAAATTTTGACCTTGTGCCTTCAGAGAAACTTGGTTATGATAAGCTGAAGACCAGTACAAACTTTACAGGGATGAAGTCCCTAGAAGACACTTCATGTATACATATTTTGGTATACAAATTGACCCTGTTACTATCTGTTTCTTTACAGCTGATGAGAATGTTCCAGCAAAGATTCTATCTTATAATCGTGCCAATCGAGCTGTTGCAATTCTTTGTAACCACCAGAGGGCACCACCAAAGACCTTTGAGAAGTCAATGATGAATTTGCAGTCTAAGGTATGGTGGGTCCTAAGGTGGGATAGCAAAAAAGATAACATTTGATATCTTCTTCAAACGAGAGGCTTCTGGAATCTGACCTTGTGTGGGCTGGGATAATAGCAGGCTTGTGTGGGGCTGTTCTTAAAGATTTATTCTACAGATAACAGGTGGAGATACTTTGATAGTATCATAGTGTTTGTTTTTTTTCTTAAAGTATTTGACACAAGTTCTGTGTTAATCACTTTCTGTTTTGAAGTGCTAACTTTGATGCACCTCTGAATTGTTAATTGTTATCCCTGTTATACATAAGGAAAATGGAAATAAGAATGAAGCTTTGTGGCAGAATGCTTCCTTGGTGTGCAGCAGGCCCTGGGCTCCATCCCCAGCACCACAAACAAAGTCTCCGTGCTCTGGCTAAGAAACATGACAGGAAGATACCACTCAGTAGACCCTGCCTTTGCTTGTCTACCATACACAAAGCTCTGGGTTTGATTCCCAAGGCAGAAGCAGGACAGGAGAGAGGAAAGTTAACTGTTCTCTGTTAGATTGTTTAAAATTTAAAAGATAGTCAAGCAATGGCATTTAATTCCTCCCAATCCTAGAACAACTGTTTACATCTGTTGCTGTGTGTCAGATTTGCCGGGGTCAGGGTTGTGCCCTGTAGGGAGAGACTGATACGAAAACAAGTTGATGTTGTCCGACTCTCCTTCCTCTCTCTTAGCATTGGCTGCTTAACTATGCATCTGAACTCCCTAATCCATTGTGGCCATTTGCAGATACTTCATGTTAAAATAGATGCACATGATTACAATGGAAATAATTTACATTAAAATACAGTTTGGCATATGAGTAAATACCCTCATTTAAGATCTTGAGGTGGTCCTAATAATTACTATGAAGTTTAAGATAGTAGTAAGTAAAAGTTCTATAATACTGTAATGCATAACAGGAATTTAAGTATTCAACATCTGTTGGTAATAGTAGCAGGACAAGTCACATTTCTTTGAGTTCTTGCTCACAGTCATGATTAAAGAGGCAACAAGAAATGTCATCTAGAGAGTAGCCAGAGTACAGATATATTTTTTTTCCTCCTTTTGAATTTATGGAATTCTATACTTGGACAACTCACTTTTAGAAATGTATTTTCAGGCTCTGAATATTCTCTTATTGAGATTTCTGCAAGATGGGTATCCTGGCATAATGTATGTAAAGCCAGAGCAGAGCTACAACTTAAAGGCTTTGCTACAGCTGGCCTGAAGGGATCTCCTTATCCACAGTGCATGAACACAGATCACAGACCTCTTTAGTCTGTGCCTAGGCCAGCAGACCAAGAACCAAACCCATAGGCTGCCCATCTTTGCCTTTGCTTTGCCCCTGTGTTAAATGGAGATCCTCTGGTATTGCTTACTTTCCTCTTGTGTTGTCATTCCAAGCCCAGAATAAAGTATGAGTACGGGGTTCTGTTTACCCGGTTCAAGAGACCCTTCCTGGAGCATGAAGAGGTCATTTGTTGCTCTTATTCTGGAACTACTGTTTGAGCAGCTCAGGCTGCCAGCCACACAAGCCCTCCAAGTGTAGGAACCTTCTCCTGTGTGCCCACAAAGCAAACACACGCCCGGTTGCCTAGAGAATCAATGGAGTCTTTGATACTTTGAGAGAATTCGACGTAGCTTGCCAGTTTAGCATTCACAGAAATGGTTAAGACTGTAGTTTGCTGTACTTCTGGCCTAAGAAGCATATGGCTAGTGGTGGCTGTGATGCTTTTAAGTGCAGCCAGTTCTAGTAACTTTTTGAGCACCTTAGATATTGGAAGGAAGCCACTAACAGTAAAACATATCTAATGACTCTCACTATGGTGGACTGTTTGGTTGTTGTTGTTGTTAGCATTTTTTTGTTTTTGTTGTTGTTTTTCGAGATAGGGTCTTGGCTGTCCTGGACTTACTTTGTAGAACAGAGCTCTACCTCCCAAGTGCTGGGATTACAGTTTCTAATCGTGGGTTGCATTTTCTGCGTGTGTGTGTGTGTGTGTGTGGGTGTGTGTGTGTGTGTGGTTTTTTTTTGTGTTTTTGCGTAGTGTTTGTCTAACAAATTTTAGGGTCAGTCAACAAAAACCCAATGAGAGTAAATCGACATGTAATTTACTCTGGGATATTCTCTTGACCTCATAGGTCATCAGGGTGGTCCAGTGGTGGGTTTCTTTGAAACCCAGCAAAACTCACCAGCTTTATTTCTAGCATCATAGTATTGCCTACTGCTGTTTCTAAGCAACACTCAAAGAAGACCTTCCCTTTTCAAGGGTTCTAACAGACAAGAAAGGAATCACTAAGATTTCCTTTGTGGAGGAAAATCTTCAATAGATGATTTTCAAATCTTAGTTATTAAATGATGACTACTAATTTTCTTCTCACTTTAGACTTCTACTTTCTAAAACAGAAAATCAAGGCTAGGCAATTCCTAACTGATGTCTACTTGCCACTGTTTAGTTTTCTGGATATCCTATTTAATGTATCCTTTTCCCCCAAAGCCAGCAATTAATGATCTGGGCTTGCTTAGTAGATAGGTCTATCTATGTTTTTATTTAGTTTCTCCTATAGTATTCTCAGAAGGAATGCTAAAGGCCAGGAGTGGTGACCCACACATTTGAGAGGCAGAGGCAGCAGATCTCTGAGTTCAAGGCCATCTTGGTCTATATTGCAAGTTCTAGGGCAACCAAGGCTACATAGTGAGACCCTGTCTCTCTTAAACTAACAAACAACAAAGGAATACCAATGCCTGGCACAGGACTCATTTGATAACACCTGTCATCTGGATACTCCTCTCTGTTCTCTAAAGCCAGAGTGTTTTCCTCAGAGATTAGGACCAGATTTCCAGGTTACTCTTATAGAACCTTACACTGTTTAACATTCACTGAAGAACATAAATAAGCAGCAAATAGCAATTAGATTGTTTCCTGCATTCACTGTCCATAAAACCTTCTTGTACCTAGAAAACACTGACAACTCCCAGTTTTACATTCTAAGATTGGAGCTCTTTTCCCTCTTTGGCTCATTTATTCCTAACTTTACTGCTGTTTTTCTCTGCCTAGATTGATGCCAAGAAAGATCAGCTAGCAGATGCTCGAAGGGACTTGAAAAGTGCTAAGGCTGATGCCAAAGTCATGAAGGATGCAAAGACCAAGAAGTATGTATCTGATACTGCACCGAGGGCTGGATAAGAGCAAATAGTTGGCATCATCACTCAGGGGCATAGGTGTCCCAGCTCCCTGCCCTTGTTATGTGGCCTTGGCTGGCCATCTTTGTTGTTCCCAGGATAAACCACCATGCTCAGTTTTTTTTCAAAGGTTTCTTGGAGAGGTTTTCCACCATTTTTCTCTTCTAAGCAGAATGTGAACTACTTGGCTATTTTTATCCAGAAGTCAGTCTTAATGTATAATGATTATACCATTCTTCTAGGGTAGTAGAGTCAAAAAAGAAGGCTGTACAGAGACTGGAAGAGCAGCTGATGAAGCTGGAAGTTCAAGCCACAGATCGAGAGGAGAATAAACAAATTGCCTTGGGAACCTCTAAACTCAATTATCTGGACCCTAGGATCACAGTGGCTTGGTAAGTATTAGGCCTATGTGGAGCTCCTGTTGTTGTTTAAGGAAGGCAGTGAATCTAAGCGTATTGGCGGCCTCCTCATAGCATGCCTAAGTTCCCATTTCTTCTAGGAGAGCCTACTGTTCTGGTGCTGAGCCCTATCTAGAGGTACAGGACTCTAGATAGTCTCAATGCCATATGTTATGTGCAAGAGCCCATGCCTGCAGAGACCAGAGGAGTACATCTGGTAGCTTCTATCCCTCTGTCTTGATTCTCAAATGAGCCCATGAGATCCATGTGTCTCCACCCTGTAGGGCATGGGTTAGAGTGGCTCAGAGCATACCTACTCCCCCATGGGTACTGGGGAGCCAGCCTTTATGTCCTTCTGCTCTCTCTCACACAAGTGTTCTTGTCTACTGAGCACCTCCTAGTCCTGTTACCCTGAGAAGGTGAGTGTGACAGGAGTGGACTTTCCTAGGCCTTTATGAAGGAAAATAGGAGGGTCCATTCATTTCTATTTTAACAAAGCTTTTCAGTTACAAATAAAACAATCTTTTTTTAGATTAGGTCTTAATAAATATTCCTGGCTGGCCTTGCACTAGCTGTGTAGACCATGCTGGCCTTGAACTCAGGGAACCTCCCATCCCTGCCTTCTGAGTGCTGAGACTAAAAGTGTACATTACCGGGCTGGAGAGATGGCTCAGAGGTTAAGAGCACCGTCTGCTCTTCCAGAGGTCCTGAATTCAATTCCCAGCCACCACATGGTGGCTCACAACCATCTATAAGGTGATCTGATGCCCTCTTCTGGTGTGCAGGTGTACATGCAGGCAGAACATTGTATATGTAATAAATAAGTAAATCTTTTTTTTTTTTTAAAGTGTACATTA
Organism: Acomys minous; assembly: GCF_964271855.1. Classification (NCBI taxonomy): domain Eukaryota; kingdom Metazoa; phylum Chordata; class Mammalia; order Rodentia; family Muridae; genus Acomys; species Acomys minous. The sequence continues at coordinate 74,268,674 of NC_140485.1, read as the reverse complement.
CCACACCAAACCCACCTCATTTTTGCCTGTTACCTGAGCATGCCAGAAGAACATGGTGGATCACCTGGATCTGGATGGTTTTGGAAGGCTATGACCCACCATTGTGAACCAATTCTGGCCCTCTGTAAGAGTAGCAAGTGTTCTTTAAACATTGAGCTGTCTGTCCAGTTTCCTAGGTGAAATTTTGCACATGAACAAAGAAAGCTGGGCTTAGTTGGTTGTGTATGCCTATACCCCAGCACGTAGGTGGCAAAAGCACCTGGTTTATATAGAAAGACTCTGTCTCAAAAACTAAATAAAAAAAAATTCCAAAAACAAAAAGGGAAGGAAGCCAAGGCAAAGAACTGAGAACATAGATCCGAGAGACCATTCAACAAAGGCACATAGATTCTCTAGTGTGTGTACATAGCCCCTCCCTTCCTTATTCTTTCATATATATTCGTACAGTAGCATCCAAACAAGTGGCTCATTTCTGAAGATGCTTAATTAGCTTGAGTTATTGAGTTCTGGACCAGAGACCCAGCTTTTTGATTGTGTTGCTAGGTTAACTTTATTTTTTCATGTGTGTGTGTGTGTGTGTGTGTGTGTGCACGCGCACGCGCGCACGCTTATTGCTGTCAGGTGACAGTTTAGCAGGAGTCAGGTTCCATCATGTAGCTCCCAAGGATCATACTTTGGTCTTCAGGCTTGGTGGCAAACCCGGCTGTCCTGATTAGGGTTTCTATTGCTGTGATAAAATACCATGAACCCAAAAAGCAGCTTTGAGAGGAAGGTGTTTCTTTCAGCTTAAAGTTCTCATGTCACATTCCATTACTGAGGGAAGCCAGGGAAGGGACTCACAGCACAGGTATATGGAGGCAGGAAATGAGGCTGAGACCACCAGAGGAATATTGCCTACTAGCTTCCCTGGCTTACTCAGCCTGCCTGCTGAGTTGGACCCTCTGAGATCAATTGTTAGTCAAGAATACGCCCTGTAGACTTTCCTAAAAGCTATCCAATGGAGGCATTTTCTCGATTGAGGTTCCCTTTCACTGATAACTCTAGCTGTGTCAAGTTGAACTACAGCAGCAAAACAAGTCAGGACACCCACTGAGCCGTCTCACCATCCCTAGGTTAATTCCTGAGAAGCAGTGTGATCCGTGTTTTGGACCAAACTGCTTAGTGTAAAATTCCACTGGTGGCAGGAGGACGCTGCTGTTTACCATTTCTGCATGGTTGTTGTTTAAAGTCTACCCTTTTTTGTTTGTATATCTTTAGTAACACCTACTTAGATATTCCTGTTGAGATTAAAGTCCTTTGAATCTTTTTGGTGCACCAGAAACCTCTTAGGCTCCTACTGTGAGCTATTATTGAGTATTCTAATCTCCTTTCTTGTCTCCATCTTTATTTCTTATAGGTGCAAGAAATGGGGGGTCCCAATTGAGAAGATTTACAACAAAACCCAGAGGGAGAAGTTTGCTTGGGCCATTGATATGACCGATGAAGACTACGAGTTTTGACCAGTCTCGGCAGGGGTTCTGTGAAAAGGAACAGTGTGGTTTGGGGAAGATGGATAAACTGAGCCTCGCTTGCCCTCACACCCGAGGGAGAGGCCTCAAGTCTTAACAAACCAACATCTTTGCAAAAAGAGATACCTGGAGATATTATAAGGGAGAGCTGAGCCAGTTGTCCTATGGACAACTTATTTAAAAATATTTCAGATATCAAAATTCTAGCTGTATGATTTGTTTTGAACTTTGTTTTTATTTTCAAGAGAGCAAGTGGATGGGAATTTGTCAGCATCCTGCCAGGCAAATTCAGTTTTGCTGCAATGTTTGGATTCTCTCAGCTACTGTATGCGAAGTCTGATTATATTGGTGCGTTTTTACAGTTAGGGTTTTGCAATAACTTCTATATTTTAATAGAAACGAATTCCTTAAACTCCCTCCTCTCCCCCATTTCAGGAACTTAAAATTAAGTAGAACAAAACAAAAACCCAGCGCACCTATTAGAGCTGTCACTCTATCGTCATGGGAATCAGTTTTCATTAAACTTGAAGCAGTTGTGACATCGGCAGTGTTTTGGTTCAGACACCTATTCACAGAAAAGCATGATGGGAAAATATTTCCTGACTTGAGTGTTCCTTTTTAAATGTGAATTTTTATTTCTTTTTAATTATTTTAAAATATTTAAGCCTTCTTCTTGATCTTAAAGATCGTGTAGCTTGGGGTTGGGGAGGGATGAAGGGCAAGTGAGTCTAAAGATAATGAAATAATCAGTGACTGAAACCATTTTCCCATCATCCTTTGTTCTGAGCATTCTATGTACCCTTTAAGAGATCCATCTTTTTCTTTGGAAACCCCAGTCTTTCATTTGAAAGATTTTATTGTATAAAAACTTCCACAGGTCAATAAATTCAGAGGAAAATAAGCATTTGGTCCAAGAAAAAAAACAAAAACAAAACAAAAAGGAAAAATAATCAAGATTTTAGGGCTTTAATTTTTTTCTTTTGTAATTGTGTAAAAAATGGAAAAAAAACCATAAAAAGCAAAAATTTAATGTGAAGACATTTTTTGCTATAATCATTAGTTTTAGAGGCATTGTTAGTTTAGTGTGTGTGCAGAGTCCATTCCCACATCTTTCCTCAAGTATCTTCTATTTTTATCATGAATTCCCTTTTAATCAACTGTAGGTTATTTAAAATAAACTCCTACAACTTAACGGAAAATTAGCGTCTGCCTCTTTGTGAACGAGGCCCCAGGCCAGGGGCTGGGATTTAGTGCAGTACATAGTCTATTCATTCAGGCCAGCAAGGGTAGATTCCTCTCAGGGGAAGATGGCATGGGGCTTGGTCTGCAAGTCCATCTGTCCTGTGTGGAATGAAGAGCATCACAGTCTCCACCCCTAGAGACAGGCCCACAAAGCAAGGAAATATGTACAGTAAGTCTTCAGGAACTGCATACACCCAGGGCAGGCAGTGCTTTTACTACTGCACAAGACAGGGCCAAGTTATTTGGGAAATGGTTGTAGAAAGCTTTCCACATGTACAGGACAGAAACAGAAGATAGCATGAGGTTTGCTTATATGGGGAAGCCTCCAGCCAGTACTGAGTACCAGATCTCAGAAGCTGCATCCCAGGTGGAATGACAACTCTGCGGTGATTGGTTGAAAGCCTGGAGCTCTTGATACCTCATAGTATCCATAATCCCCACAAAAATGTTCCTTCCGGTACCTTAATTCTGAAATTCAGGATGAGAAGCTGAAGTCTTCAGGCCAAAGGGAAGGTCAGCATGGGTCACCAGTTGAAGGGCCTGCATCTGAGCCTGCAGTCTATTCAGAACCACATTCCTTAATGGTCTCAGTTGTCTCTGGTGCTAGGACCACAGCAGAAAATCCTTGGTCCCTTGAAACTTGAGCTTCATGGCCAATGAGAGGCAGCACTAGGGAATAAAAACATAACCATTACTGTTTGGAACCAAGAGCTTATACCCAGGTAATTTTGAATTCTGTAGTGTTGAGTTAGCCAGGTGAAATGCTGAAACAGAAGAGCTTCAGTAACCAACTGATATTCTCTGGCTGCTAGCTGAACCTCATTTTGGGGACCTGATAACTAGGTTGCCAGCACTGGGCAGATACTGAGAAGGCAATAGTGCCTGCTTCTGGCCAGCCCCACCTGCTGCCAGGTCTTCTCTGATTCCCTGAGTACAGCCGGAATGGGAATCGCAGCTGATGCTGACTGGGGCTGAGGAGAGGCGCCAAAGACTGGGGCAGCTGTGGGTGCTGCTGAGCAGGAAGTGTAGAGTGCTGAAAGATGCTTGAGTTTGGGGAGTAAACCCTATGGCCTTGATGAGCCAGCACATCTCAAATTTCAGCCCATATTCAACAACAAAAGCCAAGCCAGATGGGCAGCATCTGAGAAATTTCTTCTGTAGTGCCCAGTTTTGGGCAAAGGGGTGTGGCTTCTATTGGCACCCAAACTATTCATGTCTCCACCTGCCATCTGTGCAGCAGGTCCATTGTCCCCGCCAAAAGCTGTAAGACCTAACAACTGCCATGTTGAAAAATGAAAAGGGCAGGAGAGATGGCTCACAGGTTAAGCACACTGGCTGCTCTTCCAAAGGTCCTGACTGAGTTCAACTCCCATCAACCACATGTTGGCTCACAACCATCTATAATGTGATCTGATGCCCTCTTCTTCTGGTGTACATGCAGGCAGAACACTGTATACACAATAAATATTTTTTTAAAAAATGAAAAGAGAAACTTCATAACCCTGAATCTTTGCCTCCACCACCTCTTCCTCTCATTTCATAAACAAGTACCTGCCACGAGTCACCCACACCACTCTGTCATTCCCCCCCTACTGCCACCAGTGTCTGCCTGCCTCAGTCCCCTCCCTGCACTCTAACCCTAGTCACCAATGACCAAGGGACAAGGGAAAAATGCACCTTTCTTTGAGCATCTTAAGTTCTGTGATGCAACTGGGACTCTTTTAAATAAAGTTATTTTAAATTAATTTATTAATATGTATACGGTGCTCTGCCTGCACATACAACTGCAGGCCACCATGTGGTTGCTGGGAGTTGAACTCAGGGCTTTTGGAAGAGTAGCCAGTGCCCTTAACCTCTGAGCCACCTCTCCAGTTTTGTTTTGTTTGTTTGTTGTTGTTTTTTGTAAAGCACTGCCCTTGAAGTATATTTTACGTGCCATAAATCCAACATTGTAATAAGTGATTTTTTACTAACTACTGGCAGATTCATCCACCATCACAGGTCAGTTTTAGACCATTTCATCCGAGTAACACCCCTTATGCCCAGTGCACGTAATCTCCACTCCCACAAGTCTCCTCCACTGATGATTGTCTCAACATGTCTTCTGGACATTATTTGAAAGGACTCATAGCCATGTGACTGCTCCTCCAAATGCCTCTGTGATTCCTGTATTTCCTGATTTTACCCCTCTTTTTGTTAGGCTGTTTGTTGCTGAGACACCCCTAATGTCAGGTCTGTAGTTTCCATGCTTCTGGTCTTATTTGCCTTAATTCCAATGTACTCCTGAGCTCTGCACACACTGTCAGCCACACTTCTGCACACAGAAACCTTGAGGACTGCACACAGAAACCTTGAGGACAGCTCAGTATTTGTCATTCTATGCCTGTTGGGCCTGGGTTTCCTGTGTGTGTGAAAAGCATCACCACTGAACCGGGTAGCCTCAGCCTTCAGCTCTTCTCCCAGTCTCACATCTGGAAATTTATCAACCTTGAAATTTTTTTCCTAAATACTACTTACACTGCATATAGGCATTTCCCCAAAGGGATTTTTTCTTTTTTAATTTCTAAGAAAGAGCTGGCTTTTATTTCAGCCCTTGCAAATCCCTCCTATAATGAGGCATTCTCAACTTGTTTTGAACAAGAGAGTACTTCTTGGAGAACATATTACCCTGAAATGACCTCAGTCAAGCTAGTTTTGGATGCTTATAAGTAGTCCCCTGACAAATCAGCAAACAGGGAGGAAGAAGAGATTTAATAGACTTACTAATTATTTCCCACAACCCCAAGCAAGCAGCCTTTTAAAAGTTACCAAATAGACTTTTTAGGCTTAATAATTAGGCTGTATATATAGTTTAAAAAATCTTTTTATATGGAAAACAAGTGATTATCAGTTCACAACTGCAGAAGTTGGGGCTGGTAGTGTAGTGTAGCTCAGAGGTAGAGCACTTGGCCCTGGGGACTGCCTCTTAACACCATAAACCCAGTAACAAAAAACCCTCAACATAACTTCCAAAGCTGGGTGGAGGCTCACTGTACCTACTCCCCTGTCTATACTTAACACTTGAGAAGCTTTATACCTTGTTTAAAACAATGCAGTGATCATTATGAAGAGCCTTGACGTATGGAAGAGCCATCATTGTTAAAACATTAAGGCAATGATGTCTAGATTAAATTCCCAGTGGCAGCCTATCTACCCTATAGATTGTCTGGTAGAGGTTATTAGGAGTGTTATTTTTCAAACTCAAACTTCATAGGTAAGATAGATGGGTGCATCTTGGGGCTGCAGAGTTACTCTTGCAGAAGATCTGGATTTGGAACCTAGCAGCTACATGGTGGCTCACAACCATCCATGTAACAACAGTTTGAGGTAATCCTGACCTCTGTGGGCACCAGGCACATAACTGATGTGCAATCTGTGTATTTACACAGGCAAAGCACTCATACAAAAAGTAAAAAAAGGGTGGGTACAACTTACATGTAAGTTATTCTTCAAAAGCCTAGGCTTTCAGAAGCTGTGAGGGCAGTGTGCTTTGATAACACTGGATGATTCTCTATGTGGATTTAATGTTAGGACTGCGAATGTGGGGAATCAATATTCATAAACAATGGTTTTCAGTAATACTAGTCAAAGAATACATGTCACTGAACAAACACCTGGCATTTTAATCACTCATTTCTAAACCTTGGTACTTCTTTGCAGAAATACTCCAGAAATAGCTTGGGGGTGGAAGGACTATTTACCTCATTTGGAGAGGCGGTATTTCATGAATACACAGCACTCTCACTTTGTTCTCTCCCCACAGTCTCTGAAGAACCTAGATAAGGCCCTTCTTGCTTCCTGTGCCCTCCTCAGACTGAGCATTTCTGTAGACACGTCTGAACAGGCTTGGTCTGTTCCTGCCCTGCTGAGATCCTCTAGAAGCTACAGTAGGAGTGTGTGCTGAAAGAAAGGGTGGAAGAGTAAAGAGCAAGTCCACCCTGACCTCAGTTTCTCCCATCTTCAGTGCTACACATGACCTTAGTGAAGCAGCCATTGTACCTGCCATTTCCAGCTAAAGAGGGCCAGTGAGAACCATAGGCCGTGGAAAAGAGGCTCTTGGCAGATGTTGGCACAGGTGTGATTTTGTTGGTTTAAGTTGTTGTTTTTTGTTTGTTTGTTTGTTTTGTTTTTTTGTTTTTCGAGACAGGGTCTCTTTGTATAGCCCTGGCTGTCCTGGACTCACTTTGTAGATCAGGCTGGCCTCGAACTCACAGCAATCCACTTGCCTCTGCCTCCCGAGTGCTGGGATTAAAGGCGTGTGCCACCACACCCAGTGACAGGTGTGATTTTTCACTTGAATAAAAAGCACCTCTGAAGTTCCTTTAAGAGACCGAGAATGCAAACTACTTAAGAAAGGAGTCAGAAGGGGCGCCAGAGAGAATTGGGGATCAGAGGACAAGGGCCTATACTGTGGGTTGGGGTGAAGCTGAGGTGTGTGCTTAGGAAGTACTTGCTGTGTGCACACCTAACACAGTAGAGTAAATAAGAGGGATAAGACAAGGAGCAGAGCTTCATGCATGGATTAACCAGACACTGCAAGTCTGTCTCCCTTTGTGAACAGAACAGCAGTAAACTATGCTTTTAAATCATGACTTCTATAGTTGCTCAAGCTCATTCATTATAAGGAAGTGTTAGCACGTGGTACTAGCCTGCTAAGGACACCCTCTTATTTTAATCAAATACATGTCCATGTGAGAATCTCTTCTTATAATTTAATTCCAGGAAAATTATATCCGCTTTCCAAGGAACCAGTTACCAAACATTGATGAGTTATTGCTTCAGCCCCATTTAATTCTCAGTCAAAACAGCTCTATCACCATATCAACCATATTATGATCCCTTACAACCACATCTCCCACTTCAATAACACAGTATTTTTGTTCTTTTTGTGTTTAAGTACTCTTTTTCTTAAAGATCTTGGTGTGGTGGTGCCTACTGGACATCTCAGTTCCTGGGAGGCTGGGGAGAATTCAGGTTTAAAATCAGCCTGGGTTATACCTTGCCTCAAGTAAAACGCAGTAAACATAGCCGTGTGCCTGCTTCCCATTCAAAGAAAGACTTGTCATTACTTCTGGAAGAAGTATAAACAGAAAACCAGCTGCTAGTCCCTAAGATCACAAAGAGTCGTGACGCCGAGGATAAACTTTTCCCAGAACAATGAACATCCATTCCAGGCTAGTACTGAACAACACAGGTCCCTGGAGGTTGGCAGAGGCTGTACCCACCCCTATTTCCTTCCTGTTTGCTCCACAATGCTGACTTTAGGGCTGTTCCCTAATAAGCATTCTACCCTTTAACTATCAGAGTCAGCATCCTAAAAAAAAAAAAAAAAATCCTAGCTTTGCCAAGAGGCATAGTAACCCCTCCTTGTAATCCCAGCAAGCCTGAGAGGCTAAGGCTGAGCCAGAATTGCTAAATTCAAGTCTAACCTGGCCTACAGAGACTTTGTCTCAGACAAAACAAAACCCATCTTTGACACATGCATAAAATAACTAAAAACAGAAAACAGATATAGTAAGGGTTCAGTGGGTAAAGGTGCTTGCTAAACTTGATGACCTGATTTCAATTCCCAGGACCCACATGGTAGAAGGAAAGAACCAACTTCCAGAAATTGTCCTCTGACCTCTCTACATGTGTGTCATGGTGTTATAAACACAAATGCACACACACCCATGAAATGTAAAAGGAAGAAAGAGACGACACATCTGGTGTTCAGAAAGACGTGAAAATACAGGGGGAAACGTTTGTAGGCAGAATAGCACTGACAGAAACCCCCTCCACACCTGGGTTGGTGTTTCTCTGGACCTGCTGGCTGTGCGACCCTAGGAAGGTGCCAGCCTAACTTACTGACCTCTCACTTGAGATCCTCTGGCATCAGGCTCCAACGTTGTAGGACTTGGAAGTGTGCCACTGCCAAGAAAGGCCTCAGTTCCTTTTGTTAAGTGGGATTAATAGAGAATCTTAGAGCTGTAATGAGGCAGTGTAAATAATAGCAGCTAGATCATATTCATAAAATGCTTACCACTGCTTTAAGGAGTTACTAAATACAGTGTCTCTGAGATCAAGTCCACAGGCCAGAGGGGGCAGTTGGGAAGTCTCTCCCTGACCCTAGGCACAGGCTTGGTATAAGCTAAGGCATGTTGAAGCATGTTTCCAGAAATAAACCCCCAAGTGGGGCTAGTCTGGGTGATGTCAACGGTGAGTGCCTTGTGCGGCTGAGAGGGCTGCTCCTCCCAGTCACCGCAAATGTATATACATTACCAGTGACACCTACGCATCCTCATATATGCTGAGCTGGGGGAAAGCCCAGACCGGCTACACCCTGTGTGTGCCCTACTTTTCTCACACTTCCTATGGTGGGAGGAGACGCCTAAGGCCTGGGAAGCTATTGAGTCCTAAGAGGAAATAGGGCCCTGCTCCCCGATTATGGGCTTGGCAAACAAACTGCTGTTGGAAAGGATTCACGGAGCCTCTGGGGGTCTGGTTACAGATAAAAGAACAAAGGGGTTGGGCTGGACACTGGGACGCTCCCAGAAAAGATTTTAAAAGTGCATTTCAGCTTATAGGCTGCTAGAGTTGGCATAGAAAGCTCAACAATGATTTAATTGTAAATGTTGTAATCTCCCAGGTGCCTCTTGGGAGAACCAACAAGACCAGGCAAGCAGGGAAGGCCCTGCTCAGCCCCATTTACCCTCTCAGTCTGATCATCCCTTCCACTTAGTAAACCCTAGGGTCCTTTTTAGCCTCAGGGCCTTTGTATATGCTGTTACCTTTTTTTGTCATTTTTTTTGTTTTGTTTTGTTTTTGTTTTGAGACAGGGTTTCTCTGTGTTAGCCTTGGCTGTTCTGGACTCGCTTTGTAGACCAGGCTAGCCTCAAACTCACATTGATCCGCCTACCTCTACCTCCCAGGATTGAAGGCGTATGCCACTATGGCCGGCTTGCCTGGAGAGTATTTTCCTTTAGCCCACCCTCCAAAAAAAAAAAAAAGAAAGAAAGAAAGAAAGAAAGAAAGAAAGGAAGCATTTATCCATCTTCTTCCATCCTTAGACATCTCTTAAAGTCCTACAGACACGAACATGCCTCCTCTTACCTACACTGATTGGCCAGCTACTGGATGACCATGAGGATTTACCTCAGCCAGTGGCTCTCTTATGGAACAGAAGACACAGGTTCCCACTTGTTTATGTGGCCTCCCTGAAAGTCGTGGTGCTCTGAAACTTTGATCAGAGGATAATTATGAGCATAAGTTGTGCAAGTCCAGGGTCAAGCAACTGGGTCAATTCCAGTTCCCTCCCTCCTATATTAAAGGTCCGTCACTAGGTGGCAGTCAGTCCATCTCAACTGCTCAATCCCTTAGGACAAAGGTCCTGGATATTATATTGGATTCTGACCTTCTTGAGGACCACAGTTAAGGGAGACAGCACACTTGTCACCACTCCAGCTGGGTAAATTGTCTGAACTCATACATTCACAAATTCTAGTCTCACGAATCCCAAGGAAACTTTTCTGCACGGTGGATGCTCTGAGGGACTTCTCACCTCTGCCCAGAGTTGCATGGTAGCTGCCCAAGTGTCTGCTTGACACTTTATCAAGCGATGCCCTCGGGTTTATAGATGCTGTTGGGAGGACTGCTTTAAGAAGTCTAGTTTTAAGTTACTCAACAGTCACGGACAGGTGTCATGTCTGGAGACAAGAGTGAAGGTCAGTGGTGAGTGATGAAGCAGGAGGTAGGCAGGGAAAGGCAAGACAGGGCTGCTGGGGCACGAAGGGGTGCTGATTTGAATCGCAGTGGAATTCCCGTGCGTAGTTAGAAGAATCACGATTAATTCCATTTTAGTGGTAAATCATGAAACACAAATGCAGGCAAGACCCCAAAGGATAAATAGTGTACACAGAGACAGGATGGGGCCTCGGGGATTGTGGGCTAGAGTGAAGTGAGCCCCGAAGGTAGAAGGGAAGAGACCCAGTGGATTACCTCGGGGGAAGACAGAGAGGAAAAGAGGTCCCCTGGAGAGGTGTGGGACCTTCCCAACTCTACTGCCAAGCAGAGAAGGTGAAGCCGGCGAAAACAGCCATGTGATGAGGATGGCAAGGCTGTGGCGCAGCTAAAGGCGAGTCAGGGTCCTGAGGTCAGGGGGGAGGATCCGGGATTGGCGTCACCTGTGTCTGCGCAGTAGCTCTACCTAGCAACGAGCCCAGCACTGAGTCCGGAGGAAAGCAGGTTTCTGGGACCAGGAGGGTTCGGCCCCGGGGGAGGGGGGCGGCACAAAGCTGAGGAAAAACCAGAGCGTCGCAGAGTATCTGCAGGTAGGGTGCGGGCGGAGTGTGCAGCGCGCAGCGGCCCACGCCAGAGGCGTCGAAGGCCACGGGGCCCGCGTCCGAGGGTCTGAGGGCCCTGCCCACGCTCGCTGGGCCTCTTAATGCGAGGACACCCTCGAAGGCCACCCCAGGACCGGTTTGCTCAACCCTCGCTAGACACGCCTGTGGCGAGGAGGCGGGGCGAGCATGCTGTCACTCACAGCCCGCTGACCAATCAGTGAGCGCGCCCCTCCCCGGAGCGGGTGCGTGGAGGGTCCGCCCCCGCCGCCGCCGCCGCCGCCGCCGCGGGTGTTAGGCGGCCAGCCTGGCGCGGCTCCCTCCGCCAGGCAGCCCGCCCAGGTAACCGGGTTCGGCGGGCGGGCGGGCGGGCCGGGGGTCGCGCCTCACCCTCACTCCCCGGGAGGCGTGCACACTGCGGCGGGGCCGGTGCGAGACGGAGGCCCGTGCTCGCGCCTGACTGACCGACGGGCCGCAGCCTGTGGGCGGGGTTGCGTGCGTGACGGGCGGCTGTGGCCCGCGCGGGGAAAGCGCTGCGGGACCGAGGTATAGGTACGCCCGCTGCGGCCTGCCCGGGATCGCGGGGCGCAGGCGCGGCGGCGGGCGGGGGTCGCCCCCACGCGCGCCTTTGTTCCCGGCGCGCCGAGGGCGGAGCCTGGCTCTGCCCCGCCCCCGCGCTCAGTCCCGCCCCGTGTCCGCCCGCAGGAGCCGCCACCGGGTCCCGCTCGCCTCCCGGGCCACCGCCTCCGCCTCCGCTGCCCTGGGCCCGCCGGCCTGCGTCGCCGAGGTCGCTGCAGCATGGCGGGCGCCGCGACCCCTTGCGCCAATGGCTGCGGGCCCGGCGCGCCCACCGAAGCCGAGGTGCTGCACCTCTGCCGCAGCCTCGAGGTGGGCACCGTCATGACTTTGTTCTACTCCAAGAAGTCGCAGCGGCCGGAACGGAAGACCTTCCAGGTCAAGTTGGAGACGCGCCAGATCACGTGGAGCCGCGGCGCCGACAAGATCGAGGGGTCCAGTAAGTGCGCCCCTGTCCGGCCTGGCTCGCGCCCGCCTGCCCGCCTCCGAAACACTTGGGCAAACTTTCGGGTCCCCGCGCCTCGCGCCCGGTCTCCACCTAGTCCCTGGTGGTCACTCTGGGCGGGGGGCATCCGGGTCTTGGATCACCTGATAGGACACCCTCTTCCCCAGCAGGGGGGAGTGTTCCAGGCACTTTGCCCTGAGGCCTAAAAGTCCTCACTGTTTGGACAAGTGGATCGGGATTCTGGCTCCTAGAACCCGGCCGCTGTCAGCGTCGGTGAGGGGAAGCCAAGGCAAGGACCCCTCATCCAGCCTGAAAACCTGGGGAAACTAGATCTTCTTGCCTGCTGCCATTTCTTCTGAGAGTGTTGTCTGTGAAACCCTTGAGAGTTCTGGGATGGGCTTATTGACACAAGCACCTTTGGAATCTCCATTTAGAACTTGGGCAGATGTTGGGGTAGGGCTGGTTTTGGAGCAAAGCGGGGCCTACTCATCTCCCTCTTAGAAGAAAGTGGTCCTTTGGGAGGATTGGGGTAGGAAAGCTGAAATAAAATAGTGGCTGATTTTACCCCTGGATGCTTTTGTCCAAAAATCTGAGTTTTGGGGGTCTATGTTGATAGGCAGACATCCAAACCCATCGCTGGGGCTCTTCGTAAAAACTACCACCCCTTTGCCTTTGCAAGCACGTAAGGATACACTTGGATTCAGAAAGGCTCCCTGGACCTTAGGATCAGGTACTCCTTTTAGGAGTTGACAGCCAGTTTGGGGTCCTGCCCTTCGTATTGGATGTTCTGATGACCACAGGGGAGCCCAGAGCTGTTCCCCTGTCTTCAGCCTTTCCAGGCCTGAATTTGGAGGGTTTACACAAGACTCTGGTGGGGTGGAGTGGAGAAGGGCAACTTCAGCGCTTTCTGAGAGTCATTTTCCTTGGTGTGAGTCTGGACGGGCACTCAGCTCTGTCCTCCCAGCTGAGGAGAGGATGGATTTACAACTACAGGCTTTGAGTTGCTTTTTTTTTTTTTCCTTTTCTCTTTCTTTTTTGGTTTGGTTTTTCGAGACAGGGTTTCTCTGTGTAGCCTTGGCTGTCCTGGACTCACTTTTGTAGACCAGACTGGCCTCGAACTCATAGAGATCCACCTGCCTCTGCCTCCCCGAGTTCTGGGATTATAGGCGTGCACCACCGTACTCAGCTTTTGAGTTGCCTCATGCAAGAACCCCCAAAGAGACTATAATTGGAGAGACCTAGACTCAGAACTAGGTCTGTGTTGGGGGGGGGGGTGCCAGGAAGTAGCAACAGAGAGACTGTCCTACAGATCTTCCTGGGTACGGTGTGCATGTGTGTAGATGGGTGAGGAGATGAGGAGGAAGGAAGGTTTTTGTGGTAAGGCAGACATCCTCAACTACAAACTTAGGGTCTAACACAGCTGCCAAACAATTGGCACCTAACCATCATCAGTGCCCATCAGCCCCAGCCTCTGTTGGAAGAACAGTTCAGTGATTTAAGAAACCATGGTTTCCAGTGTCGGGGGATGGGACTACAGACAGTTCCGTTGGTCCTGAGGACATCACTCAGACATCAGGTTGCAGGCATGGCCACCTCTTTTACATTTGTAGTATTTCCCGTGTTTCCGTGGAGGCATTAGTTCCCTGGGAGCCAGCTCTCGGTAACAGCTGCATTCTTAAACCATGTGTGTGACCAGTGGTTGAAGACAGGTTTGCATTTGAAGCCCGTATGTCAGTTGTGTGTCACCCAGCCAGGTGCTTTCCTTCTCTGCACCTTGGTTCCTCTGTACGTTATTGGAAGTATGTTTACTATAAATGTCATTCTTGGAAGTAAGTGGGATAGTGGATGTAAAGTAAGGGCTAACCTAAATATGCTGTAGGTGTGAGCTGAGGCGTTGCAGATGTTTACAAACCAGTTGTTAGGACAGTGGCTACGGTAGATGGTGTCTGTCCTGCGAGACCCTGGGATGGGTGTGCTTCTGAGGGAGGTCTACTGTGGTTGATGAGAGAAAGAAAGGGCTTGGAGGGAGGAAGGCGGAGAGAGGCTCATGTTTCACTTAACCCATTACTCCGGAAACAAGAGGAAACGGAAACAAGAGGAAACGGTTTTATTTTGCCGCACTTATCCATCCACTCACCATGTAGAACACATTTCTGTAGAGAGAAAATGTTTGGAGTGTTGTACATTGGGCATCTTTGTAAGTTGGGGCCTGGACAGAAAGAGGGTACCAGCTAGGCCATCGTGTCTCACTCAGGTCTTTGAGGGTTGGGTGCAGGAATAAAGAGGACCTCCATCGTTCTCCCAGACCTGAAGGGGCATCCAGAGATCTGCAGGTTTTCATTGGCTTGGCCCTTTGAAGGCTGGCAGACTGGTCAGTTGTGTAGTTCACACCTTATGAATGGAGCTACCCTTGAAGCCCCGCCCCACGTCTCTCCATTTGCATATCACTGCCTTGGTGGGTTCCCAGCCCTGCAGCAGATTGTGAAAAGGATTGAGTTGCCAATTGGGTCCCTACCACCTGGTCTCTTGTTCAAATGCCTCAGGTGTTCGAGGTTTTTCCCTGATAACCTTCGAGGTGCCTGAAGCCAGGCCAGAGAGAAAGACTACCACTGCCCTCAGGGTGCCATCGACCTGAAAGACAGACTGCCTTCTCCTAGCTCTTTTGTTCTCTCGCTTTGGCACTTGTGAAACAAGCCAGCACCTTCTGATGTCTGAAGCAGCAGCGCGGCTTGAAAAGGGCGGAAGGTGCTTTGGTGCTGCTGTTTGGTTGTGTGGTGGTGTGACTGGAGTCGGGCTGGCGTTTGGCATTTAGGTTGCAGAACTTGAGTGAGTTAAAAGCAGTTAGAGACTTCCTGCCCCGTGCTAAAGAGACTTTTCGCTCTGCACAGCCAATCTTTACAAGACAGTTAGTTCTCTTCCGTCGTGATGGCATGAGCCTTGGGCTCATGTTTTCTGTGGCCTACGTTGCTCCTTGTGAAGAGAAACCTCCATGTTCAGATGGTATTCGTAGGCAAAAGACCTCTTGAACATCTACTTCCTAGCCAGCCGTCCAAGGCGTTGGCTCTATAGCTTTCCATATAGTGCCTCTGTGGTGAGACAGTTCAGACCTGTGGTTAGTGAGGTTGTCCAGTTGAGGACTACTGTTGGCACAGTAGCCCCAGGTGGGGACTGTAAAAGTGTGTTGTGATTGCCGGGATGTAGTCGCTGTGGTCCTGGGCATCTGACTGGTGAGGAATCCGTATCAAGAGGCCTGCTCTGAGGGTAGGCCCATGGCACCTAAGAACGTCAGGCTATGTTTTCAAGGATTCCTTTGTGCTGGCTAGGTACTCCAGTGAGAGAACAGCAACGGCATGTGCCTGCGCTTCCAGAGTTAGCTGTTCCTGCCACGTGTTTCCTAGACCTCTTCCTGTTTCCCGAGCACACTAAGCTTGGGTGATGTGAGAGTTTCTAGGTCCCCTGTCCAGGTGGGACTTTGTTTTCTCTGAACCTGCTTCACGGATGACTAACAAAGCTGAGCAAACTGAGTACTAGGAAGCCCAGCACCGCAGTCCTCCCATGACTTTGTTCAGAAGGGGTGGTTACATAGATGCATTGACTTGAGTTGGAGTTCAAGGCACTTGACCACCAGCGTGGCTTCAGGTGGCCCCTTGGAATGCTGGGCACTTACTTGTTCAATAAACATTGTTGGCAAACCCCTTACTTGATTTGAGGAGATAGGACCAGAATGCAGTAATGAGAGAGAGAGAGAAAAAAAAAAACTGCGTGTAGGGGTGAGTACAGAGTTGAGACTGCAAGGGCTGTTCTGTGCACAGCTCACCTGCTCTGTGATCTCGGATATGTGTTTATCCTTCTGAGCTTCTTCTCTTAGACGTATCTGTTTTTGTTTGTTTGTTTGGTTGGTTGGTTGGTTTTTCGAGACAGGGTTTCTCTGTGTAGCCTTGGCCATCCTGAACTCACTTTGTAGACCAGGCTGGCCTCAAACTCACAGCGATCCGCCTGCCTCTGCCTCCCGAGTGCTGGGATTAAAGGCGTGCGCCACCACTGCCCAGCGAGTAGACGTATCTGTTGTGGCCAGAGGCGGGTGCCTGGCCACCAAGTCCTTTGAAGGGCAAGAAGCTGCAGTTCTTCTCAACAGCGCCTCTACAATCCGGGCTTTTCGCTACTGTGGGTGTTGGCTGGGAGCAGCTGCTTGGGTGAAGACGTCTATTATGTTGATTTGTTTCTAAGCCAGTTCAACATTGAATTGGCCTCACTATCTGAATGATAAGGGAGACCCAGTCTTCCAGGAAGTGCTCTGCCACAGCCCAGAGTGGTAGGTAGGGCTACATCCGCTTTAATTAACTCAGAGTATCTCTTTTCACTCTGTCTCCTTTCTTATGAAACATGGCTTCAAGGGCAGTGAATCCTCAACTGAATACATCAGAGGAAGTGGTAAGGCCTGAGGTTATGGAAGCCTGCTTTGGGTCTTGCTGTTAGGAGACAGACTTTCCCCCATTTCACGCCCTCACGGGGTGAGGTTAAATGTGTACTTGAGGAGCGGTGTTGGGTAGGAAGGAGTACATGGGTGTTTGGTGCACCGTGTAGCGTGTGGAGTCCACTGTCTCGGAGGAATCTCTGCTAGTGACACGGAATGCCTCGGATGTTAATCCTATCCTCGTGGTAACTGAGCTAGAGCCAGTGTGTTCTTGTGAACTTAGCTAAGTTACTTTTTAGTTTATCAGACTGTTCTATAAAACAACTCTTAGGCAGGAATGACAAGTTCAAGGTTGTCTTGGTCCACGTAGTTTTAGACCACCCTGGGCTACAGAGTGAGTCCAGTCTCAAAAGGCAGGCAAACAAACAAAGTTCCTCCTCAAGGAGCTATAGGTTGAGGCTAACGAAGTAAGGCTGTATATAAGTATAAGATACTTTTGTGAAATGACAGCAGACCATTTGATACTTTGGGGCTCTTAGTCCTGCCTTCCCTTTGCTCTTATGTCAGTTAACAGCAGCTTCTGCTTTCCAATGGGATGTGGCTGGGAGCCCCTTGTCTCCTTGAGTTTAGGTACAGAGAACAGAAGGATCTGGTGTTGGAGTAATGTTCCGGGAGTGCGTGGTGCGTTTTCTCACCCTCTGCATAACTCCATGCATCTAGGGAAAGCAGGAGCTATTGTCCCTAGTACAGAGAGGAGGAGGCGAAGGTCCTAAGAGTGAGGTCATGGAGCGAGGTCACAGTTAAGTGTGTGGTCTCTGAGCCTTGCTGTAGTATTGTTTATTTCCCCACTCTAGGAAAGTGACGATAAGGTGGACTATTGTATAGATATTTGACCTCTGTTCTATACTCAGGCTTTTGTCTATGGACAAGCTAGACTCATTGCCTCCATACTGGACTCTCCAGTCTTGTCTTGGCCATGGTACTTAGCCAGATACCTGCCCTTCCCAGACCTTCCCATCCTACAGTGAGGTACTATCTGTCGTGGAAGCCGGAGCACCTCGTCCCTGGAGTCGCCTCTACTGTAGCATGGTGACAGCCCATCAGTACCTCTATAGAGGAAAGGGTCACAGGGTTCCAGGTACACCCAAGAAGCAGCTTTCCAGGCTCCCCTCACAGCAGACTCAGTGTGCCTCCATTCCTGTGCTCAGGTGTCGCATGGGCCTAGCTGCTATGTGTTGGGCACACTAAGCTGGGTGGGGGTTCTTCTGTCTCTGCCAGTAGCACTCCGGGTTAGGGTTAAGGTGGTCTTCACGTCAGCCTAGCGACTTTGTTTAGGAAGGGAGGGGAGAGGCTGGAGAGATGTCTCAGTGGTTAAAGTGGTGAGAGGTCCCAGGGGTAATAAACAGCACCCATGTGGTATGTCGACTGTCTGTAACCTCAGCCCCAGCAGGAAATCCTGACGTCCTCTTCTGGCCTCCGTGGGCGCTGCATGCACATAATATACAGACACATTCAGACAGGTACTCACACAGATAAAGTGAAAATAAATCTCAATTAAAAAAGAACCATGGCTTCCTTGGGCCTCACCAGGTCACTAAACAAGGCACCACGTGTGCTCTGGCTTCTCACCGTGGCAGGCACTGTGAAGTCTGGTAGCGAACATACAGTTAGGGCCAAAACAGCCAGACGAATAATTACAGGGTGTGGTGAGTGCTGTGGAGGAAGCAAGCATGGGCCTTTCTGTCCAAAGGATGATTGAGGGCATGCTGCAGGACAAAGGCCCTGACCTCGGCCTGGTGGCATAAACGTTCATTTGTCCTCCATGCTCCATGTACTGTTTATCTAAGCCACATCACTCTTTGGAGCACTGTGGCCTCAGGGCTCTAGGTGAGGCCTGTGGTGGAGACCTGAACACTGGGGAAACGAGGCTCGAGAGGAATTTGGAGTCTAGTGGAAGGAATGGCCTTCTCTGTAAAGCTGGGGACAGTGTGTGTGATCTTCAAGAGACTGTCCTAGCATTTAGACTTGGAAGCCCTTCTGTAATGTCCCTGCCTTTATTTAGCCATACTTGAGGTGGCCTTGGTGTTTGCCCCGTGGCCCCAGAATGACAGCTTCTTGTAGCCTCTTATCATGGTTGCTTCACAGCTCCTCGCTTCATGTGCTGGAGCCACCAGAGAACTGGGAATGCAGGCTCCTAGAGACTTCTAGAGAATCTGCCTGTCAGTGCCCACAGGGTGCGAGGTACTGGTCCATGAGCTGAATTCTGGAGAACTGTGGGGAGAGGTGGTGAGGGCTATGGAGCTGATCTCAAGAGCCTCTACTTGCCTTCCCAGCTCAACCTTGGTATGCTCACAGGAGCGATGAGGTAGTGCTGGGCTAGCCTTTGAGAGGCTGGGGTGGCTTTGTGCCCAGGCGCAAGTATTAGCACTCTACTCTCACCTCCTAGGAACCAGGCCCATCCTGGGGGAAGCAGGGAGGGGCTCCTTTTTATAGCCCGCATAGAGGCTTTGTGTATAGGCTCTGCTGCTTCCTTCCGGGTCTGGCCCTTCCCGTGTTGGCCAGAGGCCCTGGCTTCAGCAAAATTCAGGAGTAAACCGGGCGAGGCCTTCTCCAGCAGAAGACTGGCATCTTTATTGAACCCAGGCCAGAAGACATGAGTTGGGAAGCAAGAAAAAGAGATGGCCCAGTCCTTGATCCTGGGGAGTTTGCAGTCTGGAACATACAGCAGATGTGAAGCCAGGGCTCACAGGAGGCATTGCTGTCTTAGAGCGCTGCGGACTGAGTCAGAGGGCCCAGATGGAGTTGGCCTCTCTGTAGAGTCCCTTCCTCATTGACTGACATATCAGCATGGGGTAGAGGCCCTTGAGGTGCTTGGAAGCAGAACACAGACGCTGTGAAGAGTATACTGGCCTGACCAAAGAGAGAACTTGGATAGTCTTTAGCAAGTTTGACACCACTTGTTTGTGGATAGTTTTTCTTCAGCTCAAGTGGGGCATTTATTATGGGGTTGGCTTCCTGGAGATAGGGCTGAGTTAAAGTCCTATGAAGTGACTCGTGAGGACATGTGTGCCTGAGGGCCAGAGTGTCAATGGCTTTGCTATAGCTGTGGTAAGAGTAAGGCTTTGACAATATAAGTCCTGGCTGTGTAGTAAGATGTGGGTGTGTGCTGGGGAGATTCTAGCCTCGGGCCCAAATTAAGTTCAAAGCATGATTAGCCTAAGACAAAGGGGAGGAAAGCCTCATTAGCCTTGGGTCCCACAGGTCTCTCAGCCCCTGGAGGTAGTAGGTCAGCATGGTGTACAGTCTCTCATTTGACAGGTGGGGGGTTACTGATGGGCAGGCAGTGAGTTCCTTCTCTAGGGCTCTGCAGGCCCACTTACTGGTCCCACCTGATGCTTCCCACGTGGGAAGTCACTGCCTCACCACAACAGTATGGAGTGCAATATTCTTGTGTTCGCGTGGCAGTCCTAGCTGGGGCTGCGGCCTTTCTTGGGACCCTTAACGTATCTACCGAGGAGGTTCAGAAGGTAACAGTGGCATTTTGTCAGGGGCTTTGTTGCAGGCCTCCAGTCCAGCAGTGACGTGAGAGTGCCTAGTGCCAGCCTGCTCCCAAGAGGTTGTCCTGATTTCTGTTCTTAGAACTGGCCTATGCTAGAAACGTGAAGTTCTGTACTAGGACGCCTTTGCGCTTTGGTGAGGGATGGCACTTACTAAGGGGCATTCTCCCCTTCCCCCCCTTTCTCTCTCTGATTTGGGAGGTGGGGAGAATTTCAAAGTAGCTTCCTGGGAAGACAGTGAATTAATTCCCCTGTGGTTAAAGACAGAGACTAGATCTTTCTCTGGGGCCTTGCTTTTCTAGGAAGCAAAAAGGGAGTGGCTTTGGCTGGCAGGGCCCAGGGAGTGTGGCAGGTGCTATGCGGGGGATGGGCATAAAGCTCTGGGGCAGGAAAATCTCTTGGAGTTTAAAGAAATAAGTCTGTAGTCACCAAGCCTTCCAACTTGATGACTTCCTTTGTCATTGAGAATTAACCCCTGTGACCTTCTGTGGGGGACTTAAGACTGGCCATACTTACACAAGAAGGTGAGTAGTTTTGTCAAGGGAAGCCTCCGCCTCCCGTAGCCCCTCTCTCTCTGGTCTCCCCTTCAGTCTGAAGCTGCATTGTTTTCTTTGTGGGAGGGAGATCCCAGATTTTCCTTTCACCTCCTAACCGACTGCTTGCCCTCTGCCCTTTGGGAGGGTCTTGCATAGACTGGGCAGCAGAGAGGCCTGCAGGCAGCTGAGGCTGGGAGAGCTCACTGATGTGCTGGCGGGAGCAGGTTGGTCAGCCAAGAAAGACGCTCATTATAGTTTTCTTTCCTTACACACTGTTAAGTTCTTGCTAGGTATGGAGCAGTGAAGATGAGGCCCATGTCCTCAAGGCATTTACAGAAAACAGCCATCCCTGAGAGATAGCTAGCCACCGTGTGAACACACTGATCACTGGGACCCATGGTTGTTCTCTGCTCTTCCCAAGTGTCTGTCATGGGACGTGTACACCCTTACAAATCACATGCATACACACATGCACACACTAATAATAATAGGATTAAAACAGTACACATAGGCTTTTCTTATGAGAGCGCCACACTGCTCCCACTTGGCTGCTTCCTACAGGGATCCCAAGGCAGCACAGAGCACAAGCCAAGGGCATATGCAGCTTGGCTTTGAAAAACTGTGGCTCTGCCACTCGCAAACTGTCTCCTTGGGTAGGATCATTCTGTGTTCAGTATCCTTGCTTGGGAAATGGAAACCCTATTACTTTTTTTTAAAAAAAGATTTATTTATTTATTATGCATTCAGTGTTCTGTCTACATGTATACCTGCACACCAGAAGAGGGCACTAGATCTCATTATAGATGGTTGTGAACCATCAGGTGGTTGCTGGGAAATGAACTCTGGACCTTTGGAAGAACAACCAGTGCTCTCAACCTCTGAGCCATCTCTCCAGCCCCCCAATACTTTATTTTTTTAAATAGTATTAGTTATAAGGATGAAACAGCACAGTTTAATTAGAGAGCTTGTGTAATAGACACAGCAAGTGTGCAAAAGATGAGTGGCAGGACACCAGATGCCGCACCTACAGCCGCTGCCCTCCCCACCCAGCAGAGCCACAACCTCATCCTCTGTGCTTTGCCATTTCTGAGAAGTGTCTGCAGGCCAGCTGACATAACCTGCCTAGCGCCACTGAAGTCACCCTGCTTCCCGTGGTTGAGGTGTAGCACCCACCACGGTGCCCTTCCCAGACTTTCTCGTCGTGAATAACAGAGTCAGCCAGACTTGCTCAGTTGGATTGGAGATTGATGAGAGACAAAGAAATAAAATAACTTCAGAATGTGTGCATGTTTTGAGGTCAGGAGACAACTTGGGGAAGTTGATTCTCTCCTTCTACCATGTGGGTCTACCATGTCCTCCTGAACCATTTTGATAGGCCCTAAAACAGAATCTTAATGGCTGGTTGTGAAGTTTTCAGTTCATGTACCTGTTTGAATGGTCGCGTGGTTGTTATACTGTGAGCAACCTAGCCAGAAGCTTAGGGTTTTGGGTGAGAGAAGGCAATAGTTGAAATTTATCTTTGGTTTAGTGTGTTTGTGTGTGTGTGTGTGTGTGTGTGTGTGTCTGTCTGTCTGTCTGTCTTAGGTGGATGGATAGGAATAGGAAGTTGGCAGTTGGAGTATAGTGAAACATTTGGAGGCTAGAGATGTTTGGTGAATTGTCTATGTATCAGAAGGAATTAAGGCTGTGGGCATGATTATCATTAAGGAGAAGGCAGTGCATCAGAAGAGCAGAGGACTTTGGCCCATGTTTAATGGCGGTGGGCTTGTAGCTCACAAAGAAGCAGGAAAGTCTGGGCAAGGTGGTGTGGAAAGCCAGGAGCAGACCACCAGGGAGGAGGGAGTTTTTCACACACAGCACCACAGATGTCTCCCTGCTGCCCCATTCTTTGCATGACCTCATAGTTATCTGCTTCCCCATCTGTTTCCTCATCAGGCTGGGATTTTCTGAAGGGCAGGAACTCCATGCCTATTGATCTGTTTACCCAGGACCCAGCTCAGGGCCTGGTGTGGAGCAGATAGATAGATGCCTGTGACTAACAAAGTCATGGAACTGGTGAATGAGCTTCAGATGACTAAGGTCTCTTCTGGCTGCTTTCCTTCCTCCCTTCCTTTGCAGCCTATGTATGCTGTCACCACGTGAAATAAGTGGTGTTTTAGGAAAGAGGGCTGCCTGCCCGGGTAGTGAGAAACCCTCTAAAACCTCCTTTCTTTTTCCCTGTATACCGAGTTTCAGAGACGGCACTACCGTGAGGACATCTCAGAACCCCTATTGCCACGAATCACCAGTCTGATGAGACCCCTTCGCCTCTCCATTCCTCATTTTCCTGAACAGGAAAGTCATCTAGAATCTAGTCTCTAGGTGACTTTGTGTATTGGTGAGGATTGTGTACTGTGCAGTTGTAGCCTGATACAGTTTGTACATAGCAGTGTAAGTCCCATGCAGTGGGAGAGCCCCATGGACCTCTGTCCAGCTGTCTGAATGGCAGCTTCCTGTTTACCAAGGTAGGAAAGAAGCTGAATTCAGAGTTAGGCCCAGCTGTTCTTAGTCAGGTGCTGGAGGCAGTCTCCTGTGGATGGAACTAGTTTGGCTAGGCTTTGGAGGAGGGGGGGGGTCACTGTTTTTTCACCCATGGTCGCTGGTGTGGCAGCAGCTGCTTGCTGCACAGGAACGGGGAGTGTATCTTGGCACCAACTTCCCTTTGCCTTGTGACCTTGTGAGCCTATATGTGGGGGATATTTTTCTGTGGGTCTGTTTGGAATGCTAGGACACGTTCTGGCCCAGAGTCTTGGGTCTAAATTAAGTTTTGGGGTTTTGTGGCTTGGCTGCCAAGGCCTGTGTTCTGAACCCCTAAGAAAGGTTTAGTGCCCCATTCTTTTTATTCCCTTTCTCTAATGTTCCGGGTGTCCTAGAACTCAGACAGGTTATAGGACTCTTACTGTGTCCATCTCTGTAGTGGATGTACAGGGTGGTTGACCCACTGTGATGGGCAAGAGTGCTGTTGGCAGGCAAGAGCCTGGCCTGGTCTCTGGGAATTGAGTGTCAAAGGCCAGAGTAGCCTGCCTTTGGGAGCCAAGTACCAGAAGAGCCCTCTTCCCCTTCCCCAGGCTACAGACGGCTTGTCCGCCGTTTGCTTGTCCCTGTAACAGCACTGTGGAGTGCTCTCTGAGGGGTAGGAGCCTGTTCACAGAAGAAGCAGGCCTCACCCCACCCTGAGTACTATCCTCACCGCTCTCAAAGTGCTTGGGGTTTGTTCTCATTCCAGGTACCCCAGATGAGAGGTCTTTGAGAGGGACACTGCCACTACTGGCATGTCCTTGAGATGCTTGCTGTCTGTAAGCATCGTACATGTGCTACGCTGAGTAAGGCCGGTCTCTAGTTTCAGGGTCCCACGTCAGGAGACTGTCCTTGGGTTGAGGAGGCAGAAAAGAGGACAGGAGGCGGAGAGGCAACAACCGCCTCACGTACAAACTTGGATTTTACAATTTTAGTCTTGTGTCATCTTCCTCAGATCTTAGAGATGGCTCCAAGCTCCAGGCAGGAATCACATTCAGCTCCTAGCAAACCCAAAATACAAGATTGGAATGACCAGGCAAGTAAGAAATGATGCTCCCAGATGGATGTTTGGTTAGTGGGATGCCCCCACTGATACATTTGTCTTGATGATCCAGAGAGGAGAAAAGCTTATCTTTGCAATTTCAGATCTGTTGGTCTCTCTCTCTTTTTTTTCCTGGACTGCACCACTGGGGACTGTACACTATGAGGAGAGTGCAGGTGGGGTGCTGCACATTCAAAGAGCCCTGTGTCAGCGCATCTCTGCATACACTAATCAGAAGGAGACCTGCTCCCTACAGATGCCTCATCTTAGGAGGCCCAATTGTGAGTTGGGAAATAGCTGCTTGGATTCTTTTCCTGGTGGTCTTTATCTTCAAGAAAAAAACTGTTAGAGGTTTGAGTTTGCCCTCTGAGCAGACCCTGGCAGGCAGCTATGTTCATCTCCCCTAGGGCTATCTTTCATAGGCCCCGTGTATATAACCAGGCTCACAGACAGTGCTTCCCAGCCAGGCCCTTGCCTTGTGAGGTGAGAGGATTTCTCAGTTTCCCACTTTGGGAAACTAACCCTGAAAGAGCCCTGAGGGCTTTGGAGTAGGCAGATCTCCACTAGGGCCAGTGACAAGCACAGACCCCCCAGGATTCTACCTGATATCCTGTCTGTCTGTCCTCAGAGCTACATGTGGCGCTAGCCATTGGCATAGATGTGGGTGGTTTCTCATAATCCAGATCCCTGTGAGAAGAGCCTGGTGGCTCAGACCTGTGTCCTCAGCACTCTGGAGGTTGAATCTGGAGAAGTGCAAGATCCAGGGCTATCTCAGAAAAGCCACACAGAAGGAACAAAGGAAAAACCAAGCCTCGATTTCTTTCTAAGAGCTTATGAAGGTGAGGTGTGAAGGACTGGTTGTCCCTGGCTTCCCAGGCAGCCCAGGCTATTCCTAAAGCCTGGGTAAACCTCTCACTCAGCCTAGAGCCCTGGTCCTTAGAGGAGTGCACACATGGCAGCTCCTGACAGGTTGTGCTAGCTAGACTGTGCCCATTTAGTTCGGATAGGCCTATAGTTGGGCCCTTGTCATCATGGTCCCCAGTTGTGGAAAAATCAGCCCTTGTTTTCACAGCAATATCTTTTTTTTTTTTACTTCCTCTGCCCCTGGATATCAGGAAGCTCTCAGTATCCTGGACTTCCTTTTCCCCAGTGTTCTTCCAAATGCTGTTCTCCCATAGTTTTTAGGAAGAAAGGAATGTTCCAGGCATAGGGAACGAACATCTAAGCAGTTGCATGCGCGTGTGCACATACACAGGAACACACACACACAGAGTCATCCCTAACATACAGAAGGTCTCACCCAAACCATGGCTGGGCTGGCACTTAAAGCAGAGGCTGCATCTGATGAGAGAGGCTCTTCCCAGTGATAGTAGCCCCTGGGAACTGGCTTGGGCTCTCTCAGTGTTTGTCCTGAGATACAGGAGGATGGGTGGATAGCACAGGCTGTGCTTTCAAGGGCCTGGTAGACTATTTCATTGCCACCAGGTCCTTTTCAGTCTGCTTCTGACTTCATGGACTTAGAGGGCATCAGGGCTACACTGGTGTCTCCTTATGGGAGAAAGGATAAGGGATTGGTGTGATCAGTGTGGGCCTAGAAGAGTGGTGTGCCTGGCCGCCCTGCTCTATGCCTGCCTGCTCTGACTTCAGATTGGACTCTGTGCAAATGTGCCTGAAACACAGTGTAGGCTAGAGCTCACCTGGGCTCACTGGCTCTCTGCACATATACACCTCTGGGCAAATGTGTGGGAGGAGAAAGATAGCTTTGCACTGGAAGAATATTCTAGTTTCTGTTTCAAAGGACAGAGTTTGTGGTGGTTGGGTGGTGTATGATGTAGGCATTTCCCCCTAGTGGACGCTCTTCCTTCCACCTTTAGAAACTGTGTTCTCAAGTTAAGGTTAGTTCTAGAACTGAGTAGAATATTCCTGCTTTTGCTCCATCCCCTATGCCTTTTTTACTTGCCTGCTCTGTGTGCCTGTATTTTTCTCATTTTTGCCTTCAGTCATTATGGGTACTGGAAGGGGCTCTGCCTCCCATGGAGTGTGAAGAATATACATTTTCATAGCAGCACGAGGCATTGAGGGGATGACTACTGCAGGATGAAACTTCTCATTTGGATCTCTAGTAGGAGAGAATCCAGCAGGAGAACAGGCCAGGTCAGGGTCCAGGATGAAATGGGATAGGAGCATTTGCTGTTCTTCCAGACCAAACTGTAGGTCTTGCTTGATTTGGAAGGATCAGGGAAGAGGGCAAGACAGAGGCTCAAGGTAAATCTCTAAGCCCTATCATGAGAATCTCAAAGGCTGTAAAGGGAGTGGGTTCATAGTAGGTTAGCAGTGGGTATCCTCGGGGGGCAGTGAATGGTCTACAGGCCCAGATGTCCAGACAATGGTCTGTGCTTCAGGAGAGTCAGGAAGGATGGCAAGTTGGTGAGAACTGGCCACCCTCAGGGAAGTCTGGACTTCCTGCTAGAGGATAGATCTGAGAGCTTTCCTGAGGGGACAGAATTAGATCCAGGTAAAGCCAGTGCGGTTTGTGGTAGCAGTGCCGGGGATAGGGCCAGAGTGTTGCTACCATTCCAGGTGGGACAGATGAGGCTACTGTGGCTGGCTCAAGGGACAAGACAGGATGACTGTGAGCTGCTGGCTGGGGTGTTTGCGATGTTTCGGCCATGCTGGTGCTTATAACTACAATCTAGGGGAACTGAGTCAGAAGGGGGACTGGTCAGAGCATTTATAAGAAGTTCCCAAGATGAGAGAAAGCTTTATCAACCCCCAACCTCTCTTCCTGGCCTGAGTGTTTTCTTTGCCTAGGCTTCCAGCTAGTTCAGGGATGAAGTAAAGTGGACGTACAGTCAGGGTGGCTGTGGCAGAACCTCTCAGACTAGGTGGGCTGAGAGCCCACATCTGAGCAAGTGCTGGCCAAGGAGCAGCTCCCTTTATGTGGTGTACACAGTTTCCAAGCTTCGAGCATCTCTTTTGGTCTCTCCAGCGTCCTGTCAAATCTTTTAATACCCGCTGTAACTGTAGCAGTGGATGCAGGGCAGTTGTCTCTATGCTGAGACTCAGAGGAGTGTGAGATAGAGCAATCCACCAGCCCACTGCCCTGAGAAGCTAAGTTGGAAGAAGGTAACTGAATCACTAGCTTATAGTTGCTCTGCCTGTTGATAAGCTTAGTAGCCAGAACCTGGCGTTTACCTCTCAGACCCATCCACACAGTTGCTTCACCTCCACTTGTGAGGGAAGCAGTTGAGAACCCCTTCCTAGCTGAGATAAGGATACCAAGCCACACAGTGCAGGATGCTTGACATTCTTGGACAGCCTGGGCCTTAACCAGAACCTGGCCTTTTGCTAAGATTTGTGTGGGCATGTCTGGTGTGTGGGTCATTTCAGGATTTGCCAGTTCTCTGGACCTGATCCACAGTTCTGTCTGGGATTCTGAGACCAATCTAGACTTGTCCAGCCCTGCTGTAGGACTTTGGGTCTTCATGTGTATTGTGTTAGAAAGTGGCCCACAAGAAACTGCCTTGGTAGCTGGGCGTGGTGGTGCACGCCTTTAATCCCAGCACTCGGGGAGGCAGAGGCAAGTGGATCGCTGTGAGTTCGAGGTCAGCCTGGTCTACAAAGTGAGTCTAGGACAGTCAAGGCTACACAGAGAAACCTTGTCTCGAAAAACCAAAAAAAAAAAAAAAAAAAGAAAGAAAGAAAGAAAGAAAGAAACTGCCTTGGATCCCTGCTGTTCCTTCTGGAGTCCCACTCTTTCCAAGGTTCAGGTGTGTAGCCTGTGTTCCCAACAATGGAACAAAGATAGGGAAGGGATAACATAGACATCTGCCTAGCTGTCCCCAAAGAGCCTTAGCCTTTAGCAACAACAACAAAAGGACCTACTCTTAGATAAGCCAGCTTCTCTATCACCTGGGCTAACTATTGAGTGGGGTCAGTCTGTCTCAGAGAAAGGTTGTCTCTTTGTGGTCCATCTTCTGAGGGAGGAAGATGTGGAAATGACTGAGAAAAGCAGGCTGTGCCTTTGATACTGACTGTGAGGACCTCAGTCTGACCTTGGACATTAACTACCTTCCCAGTTGATATTCGTGAAATCAAGGAGATCCGCCCAGGGAAGACATCACGGGACTTCGATCGCTACCAAGAAGACCCTGCCTTCCGGCCAGACCAATCACACTGCTTTGTCATCCTCTATGGAATGGAATTCCGCCTGAAGACCCTAAGCCTGCAAGGTGGGAGGCCTGAACTTAGAGGAGGCGGGGTGTAGGTAAAGGGAAAGCCGGGCTCCCCTTGTTCTTGTGAGAGGTATGTGCCCTTAGCTCAGCTGTTGGTCTGCTCACAGCCACATCTGAGGATGAAGTGAACATGTGGATCAAGGGCTTAACTTGGCTGATGGAGGACACATTGCAAGCAGCCACACCCCTGCAAATTGAGAGGTAAGACTCATTTCATGTCTTGGAACCAGGGGAAAAGAGGCAGCGCCTTCAGGTCCTTCTGTGCTTTACCTTAGCTAGAGAAGGCACCCTCACCTTAGGCTTCTCTCTCTCTCTCTCTCTCTCCAGGTGGCTCCGGAAGCAGTTCTACTCAGTAGATCGGAACCGAGAGGATCGGTAGGTGCTGAGCTGGGGTATGTGCCTAACCGGTTGGTAGAGTCACCAGAGCACCTGAGCCAGAGGGCCCAGAGAACTGAGTTACCTTGTGAGGGGGTAGGAATTCCGATGCAAGGAGTTCATTGCTGCTGAGAGTGGAGAGCTGCTTCTGGGCTTTAGAAGAGTGGCCAGCAGTGCAGCCAGAGGACCAGGGGGAAGCAGAGACCAGATGGCATGCTGTCTATGCAGCTTGTGCTGTTGTAAAGCCCTCTGGTAGTCCCCAGAAGCAGGAAGTCATGGGAGGTGCCAAGGAGTGACCTGCTCTGACTTAGAGTTTGCTCACTGTCCTAGATAGGGTTACTGTGGCCGTGATGAGACACTATGACTAAAGCAACTTGTGGTGGGGAAGGGCTTTTTCAGTCTATCCTTCCACACTGCTGCTCATCACCAAAGGAAGCCAGGGCAGGACCCTGGAGGCAGGAGCTGATGCAGAGGCCATGGAGGGGTGCTGCTTACTGCCTTGCCTTTTGTGCCTTACTCAGCCTGCCTTCTTTAGAACCCAGGACCACCAGCCTAGGGGTGCTCCCCACAACAAACAATGGGCTGCCCTGCCCCATATCAGTTGTTAATTAAGAAAATATCCTGCAGGCTTGCTTACACCTGGATCATATGGAGGGATTTTCTCAGTTGAGGCTTCCTCCTCTCCCAGTGACTCTAGCTTGTGTCAAGTATCATACAACTAGCTGGCACAGTGAAGACGATACTGCAGAATTAGACTGTTAGACACTGCTCTCATGTTCTGGGTGGAAGATGAGAGGGCTCGGATTGAGGTAATGATGGCAGGGAGTAGCTGAATTTGGGCTAAAGTTGCTTGTTTAAAATTGTATCAAAAAGAATTTCCTAACCATTGCTTTTTGGACGTCAGAGAGAACAGTCAGAGATCAACAGGCTTTTGACTTGAGAAACTGGAAAGTAAAGTTGTCATTGGCCGAGACAAGAAGCTAGTGGGAGGAACACATTGTGGGGCCCTTAGGGTCCAGTGTGCGTGTAAGTTTAATGATTCATAGAAGGTGTCCCTGTACAGAGATACGGAGTCACCAAGCTGGCAGAATGAGCTGAAGTGAGCTGGGGCTGGACACAGGGCTATGGGCAGGTGGAATGGAAAGTCTTGGGGGACCCAGATAGCAAGAAAAGGGAGGAGCCCCAGTGGCCAGCTCCATACTCCTACCACATGAGAAGCTAGGAAGGAGTAAGTTTACCCTTATGTTAGCTAACATTGTGGGGATTGTAGGTTCAGCCCAGTGGTGAGCAGCTTAGGGGCTAAGGGTAGCAAGGGAGTGCAGGTGAGCCTTGTAACTTTTACATGGAGGGAGAAGGGGGCAGCAACTAGAGAAGCAAGTGGGACAAGACAAAAAGAACAGCATATTTGTATGACGATGGAAAAGGGAGGGAACAGAGGCTCTGTCGCCTTCATAGAAGTGGGGCCCCTCGACAGCACCTACATGGCCGACTCAGTGCCCTATGCAGAACAAATAGTGACTCTAGAGCATTGGTTTTCCACCTGTGGATCCTAAGTCCTTTGTGGGGTTGAATGACCCTTTCACAGGGGTCATCTAAGGCTCTCTACATATCAGATATTTACATTACAGTTCATAACAGTAGCAGAATTAAAGTTAGGAAGTAGTGATGAAAGTAACTTTATGGTTGGGGGAATCACCATATCATGAGGGTTGCAGCATTAGGAAGGCTGAGAACAGTTGCTCTAGAGCACCAAACAGTCAGCGCAGAGCTGAGCCTGTGTCACACCCTACTTAGGGAGTTTTGGTCCTTCCTGCCTGACTTTTAGGCCAAAGGAGATGTGCTCACTATTTCCAGTACCCACTCCCAGGAGAGCATCCTTTTGGTTTTTTGAGAAAGGGTTTCTCTGTGTAGCCTCGGCTGTCCTGGACTCGCCTGGTAGACCAGGCTGGCCTCGAACTCACAGGAAGTTGCCGAGATTAAAGGCGTGAGCCCCCACTGCCTGCCTTGAGTACATCCTTTTCCATGTTGTTCTTCCTGTTGTCCAAGCTGCCGTGCCTGGAGGGTAGCTCTCGACTGAGTTCTTTTCCAGGAGCCAGTATACTGTCCAGCTTCAGCAGCAGCAGCTCATGTGGCTAAGGGTGGACCATGTTTTTCTCCTTGCTGCTTATTCTGGGGTGTTGATGAACCTAGGAGCTGTACGTCCCAGGATTTCCTAGTAGTTGGTGGAAGGCATTGTAGTAGGCCCTGCCCTGCCCTGAATAGGCAGGAGATGGGAGCTGGGGGCAACCGCTGGAGATGGCTTATTCCCGCCCTCCTCTGCTGGGCCTGACCTGCTTTCCTGAGCTTGGTCACGTCTAGAATATCGGGGTTTTCTCTTTCACATGCAGAAACTGAGGCCCAGAGAAAAGGAAGGGACTTCCGTCTATCATACTATGAAGTTGGAACCAGCGTCACCCTTAAGACTGCAGGTTCTCAGAGTTTAGGTGTTTACCTGTCCATCTCAGGAGGGCGCGGCCTAAGGTCAAAAGGGTGTCCTTTTTTTCCTCAGTATATCAGCCAAGGACTTGAAGAACATGCTGTCACAGGTCAATTACCGGGTCCCCAACATGCGCTTCCTCCGAGAACGACTAACGGTAATGGACACTTTATCTACTGGCAGGGCAGGGGAGGCCAGCAGCTCCTCATAAGGAGCCTGACTGAAGTCCCGCTCTGTACCATGCAGGACCTAGAACAACGCAGTGGGGACATCACCTACGGGCAGTTTGCTCAGCTGTACCGCAGCCTCATGTACAGCGCCCAGAAGACGGTGCATGAGCCTCTTGCCCTCCCCTGCCCTTGCCCCAGCTCCTCTGCCTCCTCTCCTAGCCCTGCTGCCCTGCTTCGGGGCTTTTGGGTGCCACTGCTCCAGCCATCCCCCAAGGGCATCTGCTCCCTAAGAGCCCCTTTCCTACATGGTCTCCCAGGACTCTCTCCCTGACCAGATTCTGTTTCCTGCAGATGGACCTCCCCTTCTTGGAAACCAGCACATTGAGGTTTGGTTTGGAATAGCCGATTGGGGTTTTTCTTGGGTGGTTCCAGATCTAGGTGGGAAGCGGTGGGTGGGTGGGGGTGGGGCATGACAAATCCCTGGGTGTCTACATTAGCAAGGGCCCTAGTCTGTTGATCAAGTCAGCCAGCTGCCAGACACTTTTGTTCTCTCCCTGCAGGCCTGGAGAGCGGCCAGAGCTTTGCCGGGTATCCCTTTCTGAGTTCCAGCAGTTCCTTCTTGAGTACCAGGGGGTATGGCTGGGCCAGGGAGTCGGGTAGTGGGGCGGGTTCACCATCAGAGGCCTCTTCCATGACTCGCTCTCTACTCAGCAGGAGCTGTGGGCTGTTGACCGGCTCCAGGTGCAGGAATTTATGCTCAGCTTTCTTCGAGACCCCTTGCGAGAGATTGAGGAGCCATACTTCTTCTTGGATGAGGTGAGCCCCATCTTTCCACCATTCTGTTAGAGAAAATAGGTGGGGTGGCCAGAGCCTACATGTGCCCTAGAAGCTGTTGCTGCAGCCTACTTCTCACTTTGCCAGCGGAGCAGCCTGAGCGCACTCTTGGGCACGCACTTCCATCCCAGGTGGCAGCCAGGGCTCACTCTTGTTCTCGTTTACTCCTGTAGTTTGTCACCTTTCTGTTCTCCAAAGAGAACAGTGTGTGGAACTCGCAGCTGGACGCTGTGTGCCCAGACACCATGAACAACCCTCTCTCTCACTACTGGATCTCTTCCTCACATAATACGTGAGTATGCTTCTCCCTGTTCATCCGGTCTCTTCTCAGGAGAGAGGAAGGACCGCCAGGCCATATGTGCCTCTCCTTGCTTACCCAGGTATCTGACCGGGGACCAGTTTTCCAGTGAGTCCTCCCTGGAAGCCTATGCTCGCTGCCTGAGGATGGGCTGTCGTTGCATTGAGTGTACGTAGTGTCCAGGGATTGGAGTGGGAAAGCGGGAGGCCTGCCTGTTTGACCATAATGGTATTGTCCCCTAGTGGACTGCTGGGACGGCCCCGATGGGATGCCAGTCATTTACCACGGGCATACTCTCACCACCAAGATCAAGTTTTCTGATGTCCTGCACACCATAAAGGAGCATGCTTTTGTAGCCTCAGAGTAAGTAGGTGTGGAGGACATGGGTACCCTCCAGAAGGTCCTTTCACTCCTGGGGCTCCTCACAGGGCTTGTGCCCACTCCTCCTGTCTCCTCTGCTCTTGCTCAGGCCGGTTTCCTGAGTTCTTCCCTCTACTCCCTGCGTCTCTGGCTAGCATTCACGTTCATTCCTATACTAACTGGTCTCAGGTCATCGCCTTTTCCTTTGTTGCCCAGAAAAGAATGTGTTCCCTGTGAGCCATTCTCAGTTGCTCGCTACCGCCAAGTCTGCAGTCCCCAGTCTCATCCTCAAGCTGCGCTCAGAGGCTGCTTCTCATCTTTCCTGACCCATCTGGTGTGGAGTGTCTTTTGACAAGGCAGCCTCCCTTCTGCAGCCCTTGCCACTTCCTGGCGCTCCCTTGGCGCTCCCTGGTGTGCCCCTCCACCCTCCAGGTGGCTGCCCCTCTCTGGAGGGATCCTGTGCATAAAGTGCCCCAGGCCCTTGACTCCCACCCATTACTTCACTCTGTAAGGAACTACCTGGACTGAGGTTTGGCCCAGAATAGCTGAAGCTGCAGTGTCACTGGACTTACCCCTTGCCTTTCAGGTACCCGGTCATCCTGTCCATTGAGGACCACTGCAGCATTGCCCAGCAGAGAAACATGGCTCAATACTTCAAAAAGGTGCTTGGCGACACACTCCTTACCAAGCCGGTGGACATTGCTGCTGATGGACTTCCTTCCCCCAACCAGCTCAAGAGGAAGATCCTTATTAAGGTGTGGTTACGTTGATAGCAGAAACCCTGCCTTAGGACATGGGGTTGCATGTGGAAGGGTTTTACTATGACATGGTCTGCTTCCACAGCACAAGAAGCTGGCTGAGGGCAGTGCCTATGAGGAGGTGCCTACCTCTGTGATGTACTCGGAGAATGACATCAGTAACTCCATCAAGAATGGTATCCTCTACTTGGAGGACCCCGTGAATCATGTGAGGTCTAGCTGATCCTGGACATGGTGGGGCAGTCTGTTGGACTCTGGCTCACGCCGGCCCCTCTGGTCTGTTGCAGGAGTGGTATCCCCACTACTTTGTTCTGACTAGCAGCAAGATCTACTACTCTGAGGAGACCAGCAGTGACCAGGGCAACGAGGATGAAGAGGAGCCTAAGGAGGTAGGACTGTTCAGGGCCGTGGGCTCAGCCGGGTGAGGACTTGGTAGTCACTGGCTGTCTTTGCTGTTGTCCTCCTGTCTAGGCCAGTGGCAGCACAGAGCTGCACTCGAGTGAGAGGTGGTTCCATGGTAAGCTCGGAGCTGGGCGCGATGGCCGGCACATTGCTGAGCGCCTGCTCACTGAGTACTGCATAGAGACTGGGGCTCCTGACGGCTCCTTCCTAGTGCGAGAAAGTGAGACCTTCGTGGGTGACTACACGCTGTCTTTCTGGTAACCCACATCTATGTACCATACCTTTGTTTAGTCAGTGTATGCAATAGACAGTCCCTAGAGATAACCAGCTAGCATTTCAGCTGTGGGTCGAAGTTCCCCGTGGAACATAAGTCTTTTCTACACAGGCATGTGTGCCCATAAACATGAGTGTTAGATCTGTATGTCCTCCTGCAGGGGCTGCCCACTATCCAAGCTTCAGAGACTGGCCTCCCATTTTGAAACTTTATGCCTTGCCTAGTTACTTATTTTTGGAGCGCTGATCTGTTTTTAATGACTCTCCCATCCTGTCTTCCCTCAGGCGGAATGGGAAAGTACAGCACTGCCGTATCCATTCCCGGCAGGATGCTGGGACTCCTAAGTTCTTCTTGACAGACAACCTTGTCTTCGACTCTCTCTATGACCTCATTACACACTATCAGCAAGTACCGCTGCGCTGCAATGAGTTTGAGATGCGCCTTTCAGAGCCTGTCCCACAGACGAATGCCCATGAGAGCAAAGAGTGAGGAAAGGGACAGGGAAGTGAGTGGGGTCGTGGGTGGTACTGGTCAGGGCCTGACTCTGCCGGTTTTCAGGTGGTACCATGCAAGCTTGACCAGAGCACAAGCTGAACATATGTTGATGCGCGTACCCCGTGATGGGGCCTTCCTGGTGCGGAAACGCAACGAGCCCAACTCATATGCCATCTCTTTCCGGTGAGGCATGTTGGACAGGTGAGGGTTCTTGCTGGGGTCTGTGCTGTCCTCCTTGCTGACTGTCCTGTCACTGTAAAGGGCTGAGGGAAAGATCAAACACTGCCGCGTACAGCAGGAAGGCCAGACCGTGATGCTGGGGAACTCTGAGTTTGACAGCTTGGTTGACCTCATCAGCTACTACGAGAAGCATCCCCTGTACCGGAAAATGAAGCTGCGCTACCCCATCAATGAGGAGGCACTGGAGAAGATCGGGACAGCTGTGAGAATGGGGGTGTAGGGGGAGCATGAAGGGGGAAGAGGAAGTGTGGCAGTATAGTTAGAGCACACTCAAAATATAACAGTCTCTGGATGTGCTGAAAGCAAGTCCTGGGGTGTTTTGAAGTTCTCACGGGAGCCATGGTGTGAAGCTGGAGGGGGTGGCACCTAAGCTGTGCCTGGACTGGCAGCTCCCATGGGGTGAGGTGTGCACACGTGGGCTTGGTCTAGAGTGTGTTCGGCAAAGGGCAGGCTAAGTGCAGTTGTATAGATGCCTCAGGCCTGCGGGAAGGCTCTAGAGGGAAGACCATGGGCTTGGTAGTGCAGAGGTTGCTAAGGCTCTTGGACCAGTGTTATACTTTTTGGTAGAGACGGCAGGCATCTCACAGGATTGGTTGAGAGTTGCCGTTTGTGGCAGCCTGGTCAGGGTCATGCTGTGCCCTGAAGCCAGGGCTCAGATGGTAGGAAAAGGGACAGAAGTATGTTGGACCTCTTCCTGACCTTGGGCCCAGCCACTGAGCAAAGCGCTAGAGTATGTGTTGCTGGTGGCAGCTCGGGAGTAGTTAACATTTGGGTCTTCAGGAGCCAGGTGCTAGACCTCGGGTAAGAGTGCAGAGAGGAGGGTGAGGTCAAGTCCCTACAGTCACCCTCCCCTTAGAGTCGGGGGATTCTAGCAGGCCAGGGGCCAGTGAGCTGGGGCAGGCAGGCAGCCTGTAGAAGAGAGCCAGCTGCGCTTCAGAAACTGGGCAAGGAGGAGCTAGCAGCTGCATTTATCTCGGTTCTGGAGCAGTAACAGATCACACGTATCCTGTTGACAGGAACCTGATTATGGGGCGCTGTATGAGGGCCGCAACCCTGGTTTCTATGTGGAGGCAAACCCTATGCCAACTTTCAAGGTAAATACCTGCCCTTGGCACAGGAAGCCACAAGGAAGGAGGGGTCCCCTTCTGATTGGGCCTTGCAGTGGCCAACTTGTGGTGGGTGTGGAGAAGCAGCTGTTGCTGTGGTTTTCTGAGGCTAAAGAGGTTGTAAGAGATGTGTGGTTGGCACAGGACCATAAATCTCCCAGGGCTTGTCCAGTCTCTGGTCCCTGTGTCTTGGGTTGGCACTGGCCCTTTGTCACTGTTCCTTCAGAGGAGTGACACCATGTCTCCATGGACAGCCGATCAGGGGCTAGGTGGCACATTGGCCAGTCATTCCCTTATCATGAAGGTCTCTTAGACAGGATCTTCTTGGTTTTGCCCTTTTCTTTAATGTAGCAGATTGCCCTGTCTCTTACTCCCTCTCTTCAGTACCTGAGTGCCATCAGGGATGAGGGGGAGTCCTAACATGTATGTCTCTGTGCCGCACTGTGTCAAGTGATGGGGAGTGCCCCTCTGCTTTACTCCACATGGCTCCCTTGTCTCTCCTCTGCAGTGTGCAGTAAAAGCCCTCTTTGACTACAAGGCCCAGAGAGAAGATGAGCTGACCTTTACCAAGAGTGCCATCATCCAGAACGTGGAAAAGCAAGATGGTGGCTGGTGAGACAGGCTGTCCAGGCTAGAGAGCCTGTGGGGTGGTGGGACAGGAGTTCAGGGCCCCTGGGGAGCTGGCACTGGGAGCACTTTGACAGTATGCTTTGAGAATATCTGTCTCGTGTTCACTAGTGTCTGCCTTGGCCTGACTTATATGTGGGAACCCCCCTGGAAGATCCTGTGAGAGTTTGGGGTGGTTGCTGGAATCAGTACCCTGTGGCTCCCATAGGTGGCGAGGGGATTATGGTGGGAAGAAGCAGCTGTGGTTCCCCTCAAACTATGTGGAAGAGATGATCAATCCAGCGATCCTAGAGCCGGAGAGGGAGGTATGTCTGGAACCACACGGTGTCACAGGTTTCCCTGTCTCTAGGTTTTCTTTTGATGTGTCTATCACACCCAGGCCTTCCTGTCACGTGAGAGCCAGTCACACATCCTGTGTGGCCACACTCTAGTCTCTATTGTCCCTATATCATATCTAGCTGGTCATGAGTATACCCAAAAGATAGTCAGAAAATCCCCTCAGTTGTGCATGCAGCAGCCCTGCTGACCATCCTGTGGTTTTGCTTCCTACAGCACCTGGATGAGAACAGCCCACTGGGGGACTTGCTGCGAGGGGTCTTAGATGTGCCAGCCTGTCAGATTGGTGAGCTCCAATTCCTGTCTCTTGATTCCTCTTAGTGCCAGGGTGTCCTTGTGGCTCCTGCTCCTGCGGAGGAAGCCAGAGTCTGAACCCCCAGAGGCTACTATTATACTCTGGAAACCCCAACTTCCTTGTCATCCCCGGCTTTTACCCTGCATGGTTACCCTGTGCCAGGTACAGTGGAATCAAAAGTTGGCAGCGATGCTGACAGGCTGACATCCAGTCCTGATGAGTTAGACCACAGGCTGAGAGATGGGTTAGGCCATGCCTTAAAAGGCATGGCCTCAGAGAAGAGGCATAAGTCACAGTTGGGTTGGAACCTTGCTTCCACCACAATTATGCTGGTAAGTGTGAGCAACAACAGCCTCTGTAAATTGGATCTACTCACTACTCTTGCCCACATATAAAGTGTGGCCAGGAGAAATGGAATGGAGTCCTTTGAGCCAGTGTCTAAGGCAGTGGTTCTCAATGTGTGGGTTGCGACCCCTGTGGAAGTCAGGATTCGCAGGGTTTGCATATCAGATATTCTGTATATCAGATGGTTGTTGCATTGCAATTCATAACCGTAGCAAAATTACAGTTAGAAGTAGCAGTTGGGGGGTGGGGGGTGGTCGTTACAACATGAGGAACTGTATTAAAGGGGCACAGCATTAGGAAGGTTGAGAACCGCTGGTCTAAGTATGGAGTGAAAAGATGAAGAGATAGCATTCCCAGCTCTGTATTGTTTACTCTCAACAGCCATTCGTCCTGAGGGCAAGAACAACCGGCTCTTCGTCTTCTCCATCAGCATGGCATCAGTGGCTCACTGGTCTCTAGATGTTGCAGCTGACTCACAGGAGGAGCTGCAGGACTGGGTGAAGAAGATCCGGGAAGTAGCCCAGACTGCAGATGCTAGGGTAAGAACTGCCACAGCTCGGAGGGTGCTGATGGGGGCTGTGAGGGCAGCATGTGGGCCTGCTAGGGAGCCAGCACCTCTAACTCTCCACCTAGCTCCTCTGGAGAAGGTAGCATATTGGCTGCTGATGTGACCCAGAACAGACCCAAGACAGGAGTGTGATGTGCTTTAGGAAGTGTAGACCATGAGATACTCTGGATCACCTGAATGAGTCTTTATAAAGCAAGAGGTAGGAGAGGTCTTGGGCTGGCAGCAAGAGTGGAAGAGATGAAGTGGTAAAGGTAGGAAGAGGCTTTAGATAAACATTGTGACAGGTGTGTGCCTGGGACAGCAGGCAGAGAAGTTGCAGATAAACACAGCAGTAGGGCTCTGCTGTGCTGAGGGCTGCAGCAGTGCAGTAGGAATGGTGTCCATTGGCTTTAGCAGCAGCAGATACGCATAGTGACACTATTGAGGTTTCTTAGTGGCATGACTAGGTTGGATGACAGTGGGTTGTAGGGGTTCTAGAGTGACTGACCGTGAAGAGCTGGGATTTGGAGTTTTTGGATAGTGGGTAGCCAGCATTTGTTTGGAAGGACCAGCTCTCTTCCATTAAGCCTGGTAATGCATTTGCAGATGTATAGGAACTTGTACTTTGAGGCTGTTCCTTCTCCCAGCGCATTTGATGGGCAGATTTGTGACTGGAGAACAGATACCTTGAGCCTAGCAGGGCAGGATTGAGATGCTGAGGATTCTGTTAGTGTCTCCTGGAGGGCAAGGCACAGAAGGAGCCAGTGGCTAAAGGGCTTGAAAATTAGTAGTATGAATAGCGGAACCACTGAAAGAGGAAAACAGAAACAGCAGAGTTGGGGCCGTCTGATAAGCTGCAGTCGAGATCAGGTATGGGCGGAGGAAGATTATGTTGCCATGGGGGAACTGAGATGTTAAAGATCATCTTAGGCACAGATGTTTCCAAGTGGGCTTATGGCCTAAATGTGTCAGGAAACCAGAACAGTGTTTTTGTGAAGGATGAAGCTGGGTAAAGAATGATCAGAAAGCATTATTGGGAAGGCCTTGCCCACCTTGAGCTCCCTGTGAGATCATTTGGGACATAAGTTATGGTGAGGCTTCCACCCCAAGAGTGTTGGGAAGTAAGTGTGTCCCTGGAGACAAAGGAAAGGATAATTTTCAGAACTGGGAGCCAGTAGTTTTGTTACTGTCTGCTGGTATTTGAAAGGTGCAAGGGGAAGGGAGGGCCCTAGTTTACCTGAAGTATAGGTGTGCCCAAGGCTGGCAGGAGCTTCCATCTCCTGGGCAGAGCTCAGCCTGGGCCTTGTGTGTGTTACCAGCTTACTGAGGGGAAGATGATGGAGAGGAGGAAGAAGATCGCCTTGGAGCTTTCGGAGCTTGTGGTCTACTGCCGGCCTGTTCCCTTTGATGAAGAGAGTAAGGCTGGGGGCCAGTTATGGCGTGCATGTGCCCAGGGGATGGTGGTGTAAGAGCAGTGTTTAAAACCCTTTCCCTTACATACACTGCACATGGAGGCTGCTCTATACATGTTCTCAATGTTTGGCTCAGAGATTGGCACAGAACGTGCTTGTTACCGGGACATGTCATCCTTTCCGGAAACCAAGGCTGAAAAGTATGTGAACAAGGCCAAAGGCAAGAAGTTCCTCCAGTACAATCGGCTGCAACTCTCTCGTATCTACCCCAAGGGCCAAAGGCTGGACTCCTCCAATTACGACCCTCTGCCCATGTGGATCTGTGGCAGCCAGCTTGTAGCACTCAATTTTCAGACCCCAGGTGAGGGGTCCTCTGTGGGTGGGAGAGACATGTAGGGCAGTTGCACTGGAACACACGGCCATCTCACTCTTCCAGACAAGCCTATGCAGATGAACCAGGCCCTCTTCATGGCCGGTGGCCATTGTGGATATGTGCTGCAGCCGAGCACCATGAGAGACGAAGCCTTTGACCCCTTTGATAAGAGCAGCCTGAGAGGTCTGGAACCCTGTGTCATCTGCATTGAGGTGGGTATATTCATCTGGGTACTTCAGGGTGAGAAAAGGTTTGTGAAGAATGAGTGTGTGTTGGGGGGGGGGAAACATATATATTAAACCTGCTAAGAAGTTGGGGACTAGCTGGGGGACAGGTAAGGAAGGGCACAAAGCCAGAGGTAAGCCACATTTT